>NC_053162.1:145064629-145386868 GCF_016835505.1 Polypterus senegalus | reverse complement strand
ATTTTGCATTTGAAAATAAATTAATTGACATAGTGAAAACAATCTTATGTATGGTGTAGTAAGAGGTTTGTAGCATTTCTGATCCATTTTCAAGTGAACAGCTCATCAACCTACCATACATATGAAACAGATGAATTCACCAACAGGAATGTTCAGGTTGCTCTTATGGATGGCTAACTATATTTATTACTTGGACCTATGTAAGGATTTATGCAGCAACATCTACTGGCATGCAATGGAATATAATTTTATTGACTGCAAAAGGTACAGTTAGTCCAAAACCTGTGTGACAAAAAAGAAAAAAATGGAGTTTTTGAGGAAAATCAAAAGTCAAAAGAGAGTATCATCAAAACGTCAAAGTCTAAAAGCAGAACCTATTTCTAAAGCCAGTAATCAAAAGTGCTAAAAGGAAATTTATTATATTTGGTCCGTCCTTGGATACTGAATGACTGCTTTGGAGACCATATGAGTAGCACAGACACAGAGATGGGAAAGGCAAAGCTTGCAAAATGGTGACACCTATAGGGAAAACAAAAATAATAAATATCAAAATGAAAAGTCTAAAATTGTGAATTCAGAATTAGAGTCTTTGGATGTAAAACCTCCCAACAGCAAATTGTGTTTGTAGCTCCAGGAAAGCCTAGAAAAATGTAAAAAGATCTCAAATCATAACAATGCTCAAAACGTCGAGCAGCATGCTCTTTATTTTTTACTTTGTTGTAAATAAAGGATAGACTTGTAGGCAAGAGAAGCCTAGTTCCTGAAGCAATCTAAGTTTTGGTGATTAGTTTTGGTTTTGACTTTTTCCGTGTGTTTTATCTTGGTAGAGTAATATATATATATATATATATATATATATATATATTGCTCTATTTTCCCCTATTGTATTATTAATATGTAGCCTTAGAATGCCTAATCTCACAGACTTACCACTGTTTATAAGGTATTATTGTATATAACTTAACCCCACCTTCCCTTCTATATCTATAACCTCAGGCAATTAGATGTAGCAAAAAGACAAGCAGGAGTTAAGTTACACATAAAATAATGTATTACTGATAATATTCATAAATAATAACAAAATGCAAAGTACATTTGAGTATTGGCAACCATACAACCTGATAAAATGGTGGTGTGTAATTCAGGTGGCACACAGATTGCAGTTACTTAAAATGTCTCTAGTTAAGGCATCATTGGTGCTCAGCTTTCAGCCACATGTCTGTTCAATATGGCTGCTGAGCTGTGCTCTTCATTGTGTTGTCTTCATCATCACAGGTTAGCAAGAGAGATGCTTCTTCATCATATGTTGGTTAGAGAGAGAGAATGTGGTTGAGCAAGCAAATTTATAGGTTTTCTGTCCAACCCCTACAGCCAATCCAGACAGCCATACCTCAGACCAATGGGTGAAATAGAACATCTTATCTCCTGCCCCCAAACCATATGTTAAATATCCTGGCTTCCTTGCAGGGGGTTCAAAGACTTTAGCAGAGAAATACTCAACTGGTTTAAGACACATCCCCCCAAATCCTGTCATAAAATTACAAAGAGACAGTCATAAAGGGGGAGGGGAGGTGGGGTCAAACACGAATACCTCTCACCACTTGGTTTGCCTAAATTATAAATAAAGACATACAAAACATTTTTCAAGTTATATGCAAAATCTCACATCACAACACTGTGCTTATCAATTGTGAATTAAATTTTCTCTTTTGTTTTTGACACTGGTCAAATGTTTTGTGTTAAGAGCCCTACTATATTTGACAGCTCTTTTTCCAGTGACCCTTAAAAATTCTCCACTAATCACACTACACATCTGTACCAATCCCTTTTCTTTTGTGGAAATAGAAAAAGGAGGCAAAAAGTCACGCCATTAAACTTATTTAATTAAAGTGCAGTGTAGTACTAGAAAACCAGCGTAAATAAATAAGATAGTATCATGTTTTCCAATCTTAATATGGATTGACCCAAATATTTTAGATTTTACAACTCTAGCACTCAAGTCCTGGATTCACTCACAGTTTTAATAAGGTGCTAACCTGTTAAGATGTTTGATTTCACACCACATTTTACAAATGTGGGTTAACTCAACTGCTAAAGCTAAGGCTCCAAAAGGAATATAAACTGCTAGTGGAGTGCATGATGCACCTTGTAAATAAGCAATGCAGAAACGAACACTTCAACACATCAAAGTTTTAACAAAAAGTCTTGATTTTGTGTTTGTCCAATAATTGATGCTTCAGTTATTTCAGGAAAAATGCATAAGAAATCATGAGTAAAAGAGTCTTGGCAGGATTATAATCTCTCCATAGCTGCACAGCCCTAGAGGCTTTGTTATTAAGGTTGTAACATGCTGCAAAAACAGCTGAAACATTCTGACAAGGAACAAAATTATAACATTCTGACAAGGAAAAAATGTATTAAGCTTGTTCACATGGGTCTAGCGTGTAGTGAAGGCAATTCTTCTTGTTTAAGTTCAGTGTTATGACTACAACCTATACAATTTAACACAATGCTGAGTTTTCCAAAGTGTCAGAGATGTTTTTCAGTTTTGCCAGATTATATTTGTAACTATGAGGCACCTGCTTTTTTTCTGATTTGGGTTGCGTTGGTCTAGTGTTTGGTTTTTGTAGGAAACTGTGCATTGACTTTACATTTTTAAGGTTTTTCAGTTTTGATTTTGACAATATGGTGATCAAACTGGAGGTGGGAGTCTTGCACACACTATTGAGTGTTGCAGTTGAAATGGAAACGTTGACAGTTTTACAAAGAATGTGGGCAATATATTACTACAGCTCATCCTTTAAATAATAAAGCAGGTTTAACATGACTTCTTACATGAGTAAAATGTCTTATGTTCTTATTAAATTAATCTTTCTCCGTGTAAAGCAGAAAACAGGTGACACTGTTCAGTTGATGCAAGTAGCCCAAGACTTACAGCTGTGACTCTAAATCCTGGTTAAGCCGTGGATCTAAATTCAAGCATAATATTAACTCCATATTAGAAATGGGGCTTATAGGTGACTCGACTGGAAAAATAAGGTGCTAATTTTGATCAATATAAGAGCTTTTCTTATCTCTAAGGGAATAAACTCACATTTAAAAAAAAACTGAATTGCACATATTGGTCCCGTACTCAGTTATGACAACCCTACAGCTCTAGAACACAGAGCTTGAATATTTGCCTGATTGTTGTCTCTATATGGGAGTTTCTTTAGGTGCATATCCCAAAGCTATGTATGTTACCATACAACTTCTTTAGGGTCATACATTAAGGTTTTCAGCTATTAGATGATGGGTGATAGGTGTTAGCCAGAATTTGTACTGCTGAATAGGAATGTAGCATAGTCTGGGATTTGTTTTGCATACAGATTGTGCTGCTTTTAAAACCATTGAAAATCCTGAGCAAGGCCCTTAACCTGAACATTGCTCTGGGGTACTGTACAATGGCTGACCCTGAGCTCTGATCTCCAAAGGTCATGCAAAAAGACAGTTTTCATTTGGGGAGTAATAAAGTATATGAAATAAAAAAAAAAAAAAATCAAAAGTAACCTTGCGATTATGATAATGATTCTGTAACATTGTCTGCACATACTTTCAATGTATTTTGAGAAAACTCTCAAATGTCAGTGCACTCATGTAAGGGAGATGAAAAGACGTAAGCCAGGTGTTTCATGTGTGTGCTTTTTATGGGCAGGAACAGATGGGGGCTAATTTTGTTTTTTTTAAAAAAGACACTTTTCAACTCCTTTGTTGCTGCTTGGTGACAAAAATTGACATTTTTTGCAAAATTGACATTTTTTTGCAATTTCTCTAACATTTTCTATTCATTTTACGATTTGGAGGTATGTAATTTGTAAATAACAATATGGACAACATGGATTGTTCACCAGCATCTTGCTCTTGCAGAGGGGACTGCATGAAGATTTTTAACTCACCCAGGATGTATGAGTCTTTGCATCAATTAAATAAACAGCTTTTGAGTGAAAGTTTAATTAGCATTTCTCTGAGGTTAGATTTTTGATTCTTTATCATGATGTGGTGGTTCCTTGAAATCACAAGAGATCTCTATTGGGTATACATTGGGTTAAGTAAATGTTTGAAAGTAAAAATAGTCTCCAACAGTGAGCAGCCTGCTGTAGAGGTACTGTTATAATTGGTAAATTTTTATTATTCTTTCTTCTATTTACAGACTGTTTTTTAGACTTCTATGCATCTTCACCGGGATGTTTGACCTTAGGTATTCAATTGTAATTGTGGCACTTATTTCATACTATATTGATTCCTAAAATACTTGTAATTTTTGTGTCTTCCTGCAATGCCATGTTGAATTCTTGTGAGCAATGGCATTCTGGGGGTCTCTCATCAGTCCTTGCTTTCCTAGGATACCCTGGGAGTGCCTGGCATGTGATGTCATAACCGTCATTGGTTAAAGGGACATTACTTTCTATCTGAGTTTGGATTGAATTAATGTGTTTCCCATAATGTTTTTTTTTTTGACTTATGCTCTGACTAAAAACCTCTGATTTTATTGTTTTCTGGTTAATTTGAAAGATCTTTTTTCCTCTCTGGCATCTACTTTCATATGTAGTTTTGGTGTTTTTTGACCTCCTGGCCCCATTAACTAAACATTTTCTTTGACTTTTGCAAAATTGGAACAGTTACCATAGGTGAAATATGTGATGTACCACACAAACAGTGAGAAAAGTAATTCTATGCATGCAGCACACAAAATAGCCAAAGTGGTGTGAGGTCTCCAAAATATTACCACAAAGCAGGCCAGAATCCAAGCTATAATGTCCATAAAAGGTTCAGTTCTCTGCAGTTGTTCCTGAACTGGCTGTCTTCATCCCGTATACCAAGCAAAATGGGCGTTGGCTTCAAACGTTCAACAATATATAAGCAAAGTCCAAAACTATAATCAAAATGTCTCAGAAGGGGTAGATTATCATAACCCCCTGGCTTGTAAAGAGATAGGCAACAAAATAATCTTTATAAAAGGAGAAATTTATTTTCAAAAATAAGAAAATATAACAGATTGCTCAAAAGGGCAAAAAAGAAGCAAAAGGAGTTGCCAAACAAGCAATCCAAAAACAAGCAAGCCTCAATACAATATACTAACTTGAAATCATAAAAAAGAAAGCAAAAACAGCCCACAAAACAAACAATCCAATGAGAATATCAATACTCACAAACTAAAATCCTATCTTCACCAAAGTGCAATAAATGAACTGCCAGGGACTACACACCACAGCCTTCCTTTTTTTAAGTATTAATACAAGAAGCAGCATGATTAAATGATAAATGAACAGAACAATATTAACAGAAATTATTCAAACAGAAAAATCAATGAAAAGGACATGAAGAAGGAAAATAAGCACAAGCAAGGGAAAGAATCCTGGTTAAAACTTAACTGGTAAGAGGTTCCAGACAACTATAGTATAGCTAGCTTTGAGATTTCTTCCTATCCCTAATTTGGAAAAAAAACCTAAGGGGTTTGTTGGTAACCTTTGTGCTATGTGCATGTTGCAGTAACATTATACACAGTTAGGAACAGCTTGAAATTAGATTTTAGTGATTGAATGTCCCCTGTGATTAAAAGGTAACCTATCCTGTGATGTTTCCCAGATTTCCCAGGATTAAAAGGTGGCAGGAAGAAAAATGGATGAAAAAATGTTTAAGCTTTTTAGTCAGTCAGCATTTTCTACTGAAATTTGTCTTAATCACGCTGTTTCAAGAATCATTTTAAGACATTGGACTATGCATAAAACTTCAGGTATCGGTCATCATTACCTTTTTTCCAAGTCTGTTTCTGGTGATGAGTAGCTAAAACCTCATCTCAGCAACAGTGGACAAGGTGAACAATATTATCAATCTCAGAATTTTATTCCCAAAGATTTGTATACTATTTCCACTCTGTATATTGTATGTACTGGGATGGACTTTCTTTTAAAGCACATTAAAACAAATTCAGAGGTGAATATACAAAGATAAGCCTTCTTCTCTCTTTAACGTCCTACTGGGTTCATTCAAATCCAGACAGGGAGTGAACCAATGAATCTGCAAGTCGGTGATAAAAAGGCATTATTCAGCTTCATGACTCTGTGCCCTGCTGCACACTCATTCACAAGATGCCACTGGCTGTTACTTGATATACTAGAGACAACTGATTTTAATATTCCCTACAGCCAGCCCACCCACAAGCATGCTGCTTAGCTGATCTCTGCTCAACACAAAAGCATTCGAGTGTCTTCAGGCCAGCATCATGCACCATTATACATCTTGGGGGATTACACTTATTTCCTGTTTCTTTAGTAAGACTTGGCAAGCATTTCCCAATATTGTGAGCTGTGACTCCTTCTTTTAGCTTGAAAGCATTTCATTGGCCATGACAGATGTCTTTGTGAGGACTTGTGGCTTTCTCTTAATGTTTTCTTCTCTCTTTACTGCTGATAATTTAAGTTTGATTTCATAGCTGTGCTTCTTTGTGTTTTGGAGAATATATTTAGATATGTGTTTCACAGAAGGATGATTTGCATACTTTATATTGAGCACGAGAATTTATGACTGGATGTGGATTTCATTTTTTCATGCTCGCTATACTGAGACATAGCTGGAAATGTAATACAATGTATGCCAAGGAAAAGAAGGTTTTACGTATATTTTACTTGCAATGTTTCTTAATTAATATCTGTGGTCTAGTAGCTAAATTAGCTAAATCCAAACCCCAGTATAGTTGTGATCTTGAGCAACCCAATATTTCTGCCGTGACAGGCTGGGTTACAAATTAGTTTCTGAAAGAGATTTAACAGATATTGCTTTGAATTGTTGTGTTGACTGGCTCTGCTCTCTTTTTTCTCTTTTGGGTGGGAACTGGGTTTTGGTTTTGTTAAGTTTGATTTGATTGTATGGATTGTTATTTGCTTTTAAATAAAATTAAACAATATAAAAAAGAGGTTTAACAGATATTTATGGCTTTGCAATAAAAATGTAAGTAGTTATTGTTGTAAATGCGCTTATCTGCTCCAATAAGGTTGCGCTCCGGCGTTCCCCTCATTGTCACTTGATGTCCAGGGGGCCTATTGGTCAATTGCACAATTTGGGGTTTGAGTGGACCGACACCTAGGCAATCGTGAAGCGCTTAAGGGGAAAAAAGCAAAGTTGCCAGCATACACATATAGACAACAATAGAGTCATCTGTATAGTTGAGAAGGTTCAGTGAACTACTTACGAGTGGGAGGAAGCAAGAAATGTTGAAGTGTGTACCTGCATGCATGCGTGAATAAAGGTTTATGAGAATGAACAGAATGTATTCACCTAATCAGTGAGTTGTGTATGGCGGACATCTCTAATCCTTCAGTGACTGGATTAACCAGGAATACGTATGAGAAGCCTGGCCCGGAGGGAACAATTTACTGTATGAAACAGATGAGCATACCACCAGAGGTCATCTTTGGCCATCTTCAGAGCCCTTTGCGATTTCTGATCTGCTGAGCATATGAGTAGTGAGGGGTATACTGCATGCTTTTATATATAGACAAAGGCACCTCTGACTTTTTTGGATTTTTGCGTGGAGGTAATCTGGGTTTTGGTGGCACACTTTATTATTTGTGCCTGATATTTGCTTTTTGTTTTTTGATTGTTCTTCTTTGCATCCCTTTTGAACTGTTTAACTATAAGAGAAAGAAGATCTTTTTTTGTTTTTTTTTTCTTTTTCTTCACTGCTAGATTTAGAGCCACATTATTTATTGTGTATACTCATTTACACCTATTTTTGCCTATTTTTGAGTCTTTGAAGTGAACTGTGTTTAATGATTGCAACACTTAGCACTTTTTGGACTAAACCAGAAGTTCTGTTTTTACAAACAACAATTTTGGTCTGTGTCACATTCTCTCACCAACTCTTCCATTTGGTTACAAGTTCAGATGCCTAGTGTCTTAATTCTGTATAAGGGTTCCATTGTTCAGGGCATCACACCTTCATACACTGTTCCTTCTTCTTTTTCCTTTATCCACACCAGCACCACATTGTGGAGGGCCTGGGGGTGCAAGGGTTACTGCTAGAACATCACAGTCCCCAGAGTTCTGGTTCTGAGTCCAGCCGCTGTGGGAAGTTTCAACATTATACTGTGTCTGTATGAAGTTTCATTCTAGGAAGTCATTGTAGGTTAACTGGAGAATCGGAATCAGTTAAGGTGTAAATATGAGTGTGCCCAAGCACCATCTCAGACTGCTTCCAACCTTGCTCTCAGTGCTGTCAGGGTAAGAGATGGCTGTTTGTAACTTGAAACAAGATTAAGTGGGACCATCTCTGAATGGATTAAGGCCAGTAGGGAGGAAGAAACTACTCAAGTAGAAACCCTCCCTGGACAAAATGCTCAGTAATCGTAACATATATTAAAAATGCATAAGAGCAATTCAGTGGTATCAAAAAACATGTCAGAGGCCACCATAGATTTACCTGTTCCTGAAATGAACTTAATTTATAAAGGGATTGCAATGCTTAGCTTCCCGTCTCACTAATTTTTATTAACAACCAATACACAATATTTCTGAATCTGATTCTTTCCTTACATATTGTAATTAAAATATCTTTGAAGATGACCAAGCCAAATGATTGGGAATACAGAGTCATTGCTTCCAACTGTCTTTCAGAAGGATGGAAAAACTTTACATGTTCAATTTGTTATAATCAAATAACATTCCAAACAAACAAGTCAAATTTTACAAAACTAGGTTAGAATCAAATCATATTCAACTTGAGATATTTGAAGTTCTGATAGAATGCTCATAAATTTTAGGAAGCAACACCATTATGAGCCCTGAAAATTGTACGCTTATTGTTAAAGTGAGCCCTGAGGGATCAGTCTGGACTTCACTTGACAGAAAGTGCTATAAACAAAGTCAGAAACATAGAGTCTCTCATCCCACAAATGACAGCACCCAGGAATTTGAAATAATAAACAAGTTTGTATGCTAAAGAATCAAACATGCAATACCTGGAGAAGTAAATTGTTGTAATCACTATATGGATGTGGTGCATTTCCAGGAAGTGGTAGTAGCTGGAAGGCTTCATTCTCTTGGGTTAAGAGCAAGAGCATTGGGGAAACAACTAGCTAAGAAGCATGAGACGCAACACAAAGGAGTCACTTGGTTTTTATTTCCTTTAAAGTCAGATACCAGTGGTGAGTGCTGGACAATAGAAGTATGAAAAGAGGTTTTTTGTGAGTCCTTTAATGTTACCTTGGTGGAAGCCAAGCCAGCAGAGAACAAGCCAGAAGTCAGCTTGTAGCTGCAAACACACAGCTCTGCAGGGAACATCCCACATATCCTCATATACATAGCTTCTTCTTCTCATTGCCACTTCCTTGAGCATTCTGTTTCACGCCTCCTGAAATTTTTCTTCTACTGAGAGAAAATGGCAACTAATGGAGTGAGGGCTCAACCTAAAGATGTTATTTCATCTGACTAAACTTGACTATATGTGCTGAACTATGACTGAGGCATGAATTCCATGCTGCAAGCCAGTTAATTTCTTGGTCATAAACTCCATCACAACTGTTTTGTTCTATCTGAGTAGTGTGAAAAACATGCTTAGATCCTACGGAGATGAAGAAACATTCCAGGAACACCAAGCATATATCATGTTTGTAGACTGTAAACAATAATGTTATTTCCATGTGAGCCCTATTGCACTCCCACCTCCATGGTGAAAAGTTATCTGATGATCAGATGCCTTGAATCTGTAGAATCCAGGTGTGACCCGACATTTGCACGATAGACATCTGAGCGCCGACAAAATAGCACCGATTAAAACGTGGCGTCAAAATTGCACCCACAAAATTCCGAAAGTTTCATTAAATATGAATTACTACTTTAAAGCATATATAATAATGTTTATTTTAGAAGTCGATATTATGAGACGCGGCATGCCATCAGCACGGCACGCAGATAGTCCTTAAGATCACGCCCTGCATATGTAGGAAGAATTGCAGCAAGACGTCTTGATAGTTGGGCGTATTTAGACTTGCTGGCTGCCTGACTGCTGGTAATTCCGCTTTGTATATGACGCGTTATGCCAACCCTCAACTGAGTTATTTGTTCACGGCATGCCATCAGCAGTTATAACAGTTATAACCTAGCACATAATGTGTACATAATGCGCACGTACGCGTCCTACTCTCTTGGCCTCTCTCGCAATTTTGTCGTGGAAATTTTGTCAGCGTGCATTTGTCGAAAACCAGTTAGCGGGTTTGTCGGCGCTCATTTGTCCGTCACGGTTTTGTCCGGGCTCATATGTCTATCGCGCTTTTGTTGGTAAACCGAAGCCAGGTCCATCCATCCAGTTCCAGCATTGTGGGGAAGCTGGAACCTATCTGAGCAAGCATTGAATGCAAGGCAAGCACAATCCCTGGACAAGTTGCCAGCCATCACAGGGTGAACATACACACACATCAGAGGACAATTTAGCAACACTAATCTAGCTGACTTGCATGTCTTTGGAGTGTGGGGAGAAACTGTAGCACCTGGAGGTCATGGGACCTATATTTGAGTCTCCAACCCAGCTATTTCCTATCAGTGGCATTAGTATCTGTTTTCCTACTGATACAAAAAGCTAATTAAAAACAAAGTCATGTCTACTGCAGCTAAATTAATATCTTCTTCCCTCAAGTCGAGTGGGACATCACTTGTAACATTTACAGCTGAGCACTTTAACACTTGGAATACTGCACACTTGATACTCAGGTGTCCTACTCTAAGGGCTTAACTCTTATTGTGAACCCACATTTTAGATAACAGCTGCACACAATAGATAAACCACCCTCTAGAGACTTAGGCTGGATGCCAGGCTCTAGCCACCACCTACCCTTGGTGTTCTAACATAATGCGCACAAAGACTGTGGCAGACTGCTTCTCTGCTTCAATGCATAATTACATACAGTGGATTCTGAAAGAATTCAGGCCCATCCATTTTCTTTACACTTTATTGTCTTCTAGATTTCATTTTAAATGGATAATTTTGACATTTTTTCTCATTGATCTACAATGAATAATCTGTACTGACAAAGTGTAAACATGTTTTCAGAAAGGTTTGCAAATTTATTAAAAACCAATAGTTGAAGTAAGTATTCAGATCCTTTGTTGTGGCACTCCAAATTATGATCAGGTACATCCGATTTGCTTTCATTATCCCTGAAACGTGTCTAGAACTTAATTGCAGTCCACCTGTGACAAACTGAATTAATTAGACATAGTTTAGAAAGGCACCCACCTATGTGTTGAGGTCCCACAATTTACACTGCACGTCTGGACAAAAACTAAGCCATGAGCTCCAAATAACTCTCTGTAAACCACGGTGATAAAATTGTGGTGAGGCATAGATCAGGGCAATGGTATAGACCATTTCTAAAGCTTTGAGTTTGCACCAGGAGTACAGTGGCCTCAATGACTAAAATGGAACAACTCTGGAAACATCAAAATTCTTCCTAGAGTTTGGTGTCCAGCCAAACCGAGTAACTGGGCAAAAAGGGCCATAGTCAGGGAGGTGACCAAGAACCCAATGGTCATTATAACATAGCTTAAGAAATCATCTGCTAAGATATGAGAATCCATTGGAAGGAAGACTACCTTCATCAATCAGGTGTTTACAGTAGAATGGCTAGACAGAAGCCACTCATGAGTAAAACACATATGGCAGGCCACTTGGAGTTTGCTAAATGGCATTTAAAGATTCTCTGGTGTGATCAGAGAAAAACTGAATCCAATGGGCAGAACTCCAAGCACTATGTCTGGTGAAGAGCAGACACTGAACATCATCTGACTAATACCATCCCTATGGTGAGACATGGTGTTGGCAGCATCAAGCTACTCAGCAGCCAGGGCAGGAAGACTGCTCAGAAATGGATGAGAATAAATACAGCCTAATACAGAAAGGTCTTTGAAGAAAACCTGCTCCAGAGTGGGCACAACCTCAGGCTGGTTTACATTCCAGCATACAGCCAACCAAGACCATACTAGAGAGTCTTTGGGACAAGTTAACTTTCCTGGAGTGGTCCAGCCTAAGCCAGACAGATACGATTGATACTATTGGTAATCTCATTATGAGGTATGAGTCAGCTTTGGGGTGGTGACCACTCAGCCTGACCCCAAAAAGTACCAGAGATCAAAAATCAGACTACTGGACCTTAAAAAATGACACAGGAACAATGTATGTCAGCTGTAATGGTGGGATTATGCTTGCAATGGTAATGCATTATAAATGTCAATAAATAATTCAGGAAACATATGTATATGACCCCACCAGTGGTGGCTTGGGGCTGTGATGAAATTGACAAAAATGCTTAATTAAATAAAAAGTTAATAATGGTTGGAATCAAACCTATATTTTCTTGGTTAAAATTCAGATCTGCTAGCTATCACACAACTACCACAACTTGTGTGGTGGTGTTTTCATTGATGATACTTCATACTATGGTATTTTACATTGCTTTTTTAAAACTACAGCTTTTTTTTCCCAGCTCTGCCTGGACTTTTCTCCAAAATGTTAAAGCCATGTATATTTATAGTGAGAAAAACTATTTTGTTTAAACTAAATATGATTGGTGATCCCAATGTTTTATGAATTTTTAATGAAGTTACGACCACTTGCTGCAGCCTGGGACTCCCTTTGGGGAATAAGGCCAAAAGTTATATGACAAAACCTGACTTACAGTGAGAAGAACCAGTGTGTTAAATGTCAAGTTAATGGCACAAACAAAGCTATATACAAAGAACTAATAAATAGAGAATGCATACAAATAGGGAATTTTTTTCAAAGAAATATTAAGGTCTTATTCAACTGAAGACGCAACAATGTGAAACATATTTTTGCTCATATATCACCCTTCTAATAATTTTCATGTTTTATTTTTGTTGATTGCGTATATTTAAATATTCATTCATTTTCAAAGGATTACAGATTCCTTTCTATTTTTGAATTATTTTATATTTCATTGCATAGTGAATTGCTAAATAAGGGGACCTTTTACCTGCACTTCATTCACTGTTGTTCGTGACACATGGGTATTATCAAGGATAACTTGAAGCAACATTATGCCACAGATGCTAGAAAGCAAACTCCGTTTTCCATTAATGCTTAAAACTATAAACAGATTTTTAAATAAATTCTTAGGCATTTGTATTTTCTTAATATCTGTTGAATGTTTTGTTTACCTTACAATTATGAATATGATGACTGAGGATTAGGGCAACATGAAAAGTCAATTGGCTGCCAGGCATTGTTGCATGTGCTGTAAAGTAATGTCAGAAGGCTAAACTGATACTCATTCTTCTTACCTTCTCCAGTCAGTATTCAACGTGCTAGATATGGGCATTTTAACCTTTTCAGTATTGGGCTATTAAAAAATGAAAACAAAAGCTACAGTATATGAAAACCTGACGTCATTGCTTGTCAATGCATTTTCCCTTCTTTTAGACCATATTAAGCTTATGACTAACCAAGGGGGAGAAAACTATGTTCCTGACACTTGCTGATGAAGTTTGTTTGTCGGTTTGCATGTTTCAAGAGCATCTCATTAAGATATGGTCTAGTGCATTAAGAAGCATGAATATTACTTCACCTACTTTAAAACTTTCATAGCATGTAGATGTTAAACCCTGCAAAGCATTGCTGCTTGTTGCTCCTCTGCTAGTGCCAAGAAACTATGCATCGTGCTGTCATGATTTATGTACTGAAATAGGACATGTCCTATGAGTTATTGGCATGTTGAATATGTCATTTACTAGCAAAATACCCGCGGTTTGCAGCAGCAAAGTACTGCCTTAAAATTTTTATTAAGAAGAAAATTAAACCTTTTTAAACTGAGGGAAAATATGCCAATAATTATTTAAGGTTCTCTTTGTATACCACTTTGTGAGTTCGGCCCTCCGGTTGTAATATGATCAAGCTGTGCGCTGAGCTTACTCTTGAGCATGAAACGTGCATTTGGCCATGTGAACAGTAATCTTGTTTCAAATCTCACAGCTTGGATTGCTGCTGTCATAATCGGTTTGAGTTTCATGGTTTGTTTCAATTACGACAGTATTTGCAGGACTTGTGTTGAAGTGACATTCGGCAACTGTCAAGCGTTGTAAGCATACAACCGGTTGCATCTATAACTTCACATCCAGCTTTTGAGAGTATAAACATCCATAAACATCAAAGTGTCCACTACTGAAATCGTCACCTGTGAATCTAAGATGTTTAAGAGGCATTGGCGGTTGTCGAAAGGTGTAAAATATTTGGCCATTTTGGTACACTTGAAAGCGACAACCGAACAATTCAACGGCAGCCATCAACTCACATGCAGAACCATAGGTGAAGGGCTTAAGCATTTTACTCTTATAGTGCTCCTGTATAGTATAATTATCTCTTGTATCATCATCAGTCCACAACTTGAACCTGTCCCAGTCATTCAATACATAAGACACAATGTTCCTCCGGATATCAAGAGTGAGCCTGATATGGCCGTGCAATATGTAACAAAGAGAATGGAAAAGGTAGGTGCCATCTCCAGGCATGGAAACCACTCGGTAAGTGACAGTTCTTTGATCGATGGTGATCACCTGGATAGACATGTTAATAGGGGTACGGTTGGAATGATAAAGGAAATGGGTACCTGAACAATGTAAAGTAAATCTAAAATACCTACACAATAACTATAATCGTAATAAATGAACAAAAAAACAGCGGAGAAGCCGTGGATTAAATAAAATGGCTGTAGTTAGCAGGGAGTCGTGAATCCCGTGGCGAAGCAAGAAAGGGAATGTGGAGACCAGAGAGACAGACGGCAGCCGACAACATGGGAGGCGTTGGGATGGGGGACCCAATGCCGCCTCACACGGTGACCGAGCTGCAGGCTATGGACGTATATATGTATGTAAGTAGGATTCAGTTAGCGTTGGGAACCCGCGTACCAAATTTCTTGAAGATGGGCCCATATGTAACAGACCGTTGAAAAGTTCAATATGGCGGCCGACAGTGGCATCATACCACCGAAATAAGTACATACATTGGTTTCGGTTAGCGCAGGGAAGCTGCCTACCAAATTTTGTGAAGATGGGGCCATAAATAAAAAGTTCAACGTGGCGGACGTTGTCGACCATTATGACCGTTACGCGTAGAATTTTCAAATGAAACCTGCTTAACTTTTGTAAGTAAACTATAAGGAATGAGCCTGCCAAATTTCAGCCTTCTACCTACACGGGAAGTTGGAGAATTAGTGACATTGGAAAGTTCAATATGGCGGCCGACAGTGGCATCATACCACTGAAATAAGTACGTACATTGGTTTCGGTTAGCGCAGGGAAGCTGCCTACCAAATTTTGTGAAGATGGGGCCATAAATAAAAAGTTCAACGTGGCGGACGTTGTCGACCATTATGACCGTTACGCGTAGAATTTTCAAATGAAACCTGCTTAACTTTTGTAAGTAAGCTATAAGGAATGAGCCTGCCAAATTTCAGCCTTCTACCTACACGGGAAGTTGGAGAATTAGTGTCGTTGGAAAGTTCAATATGGCGGCAGACAGTGGCGTCATACCATCGAAATAAGTATGTACATTGGTTTCGGTTAGCACAGGGAAGCCGCCTACCAAATTTCGTGAAGATGGGGCCATAAATAAGAAAGTTCAACACAGCAGATGTTGTCGAACATTATCGACTGTTATGACCGTTACGTGTAGAATTTCGAAATGAAACCTGCTTAACTTTTGTAAGTAAGCTGTAAGGAATAAGCCTGCCAAATTTCAGCCTTCTACCTACACGGGAAGTTGGAAAATTAGTGATGAGTGAGTGAGTGAGTCAGTCAGTCAGTGAGGGCTTTGCCTTTTATTAGTATAGATTTTATATAACAATAATGTATGGATTATTAAATTATATAAGAACAATGGGAAAAAGAATACTCAAAAGTAACAAACTTAATTAAAATTCATATAGATTAAAACTAGATCAAAAATACTTTTAGATAAACAGGAAAAGGACCTCTGCACGGGAACCACCTTTATCCACCCTCTCAAACATATGCAGTTTTTAATGTCTGGAAAACATTCAGGATTAAATCACTTGGAGATCTATATATAGACAATGTCTTTGCATTCTACAAACAATTAGACTCCAAATGTAACTTTCCAACACATTTCTTTCACTACCTTCAAATTAGAAATGGAAACCGTAGTACCCGGAGGAAACCCACGCAGACACGGGGAGAACATGCAAACTCCACGCAGGGAGGACCCGGAAAGCAAACCTGGGTCTCCTTACTGCGCGGCAGCAGCGTTACCCACTGCGCCACTGTGCCGTCCTCAGCATCTCCATAATATATAAAAACATTTTACTGTCCCTCCCTTTCAAAGATCCCGGAGTACAGTGGGGAAAAGGATCTCTCACTCAACATCTCAGAAAAGGAGTGGAAGGAAGCAATGCACAGAATTCACTTGCGCTCTATATGTGCAAAGCATACAATTATTCAACTTAAAATTATATATTGAGCACATCTGCCTCATTTAAAACTGTTCAAAATGTTTCCAGGGCAAGATCCAACATGTGAACATTGCAATCAACTTCCAGCCTCATTGGGTCATATGTTTTGAGTGTGTACCAAATTAACATCATTCTGGACCAAAATCTTTAAATGCCTCTCAGAGCGCATTGGTGTCACAATCACATCTAACACATTAACAGCTGTGTTTGGTGTATTTCCAGATGGGCTTAAAATGGACAAGGACAAACAAACTGTAATTGCCTTTACTACACGATTGGCACTTAGACTTATCTTGCTCAACTGGAAGAATCCTAACTCACCTATTTTAAGTCAGGGGGTAACTAATGTTATATACTATTTGAAAATGGAAGAAATCAAATTCTCACTTAGAGGATCTGTACAAAACTTTTTCAAAACCTGGCAGGATCTAATCAATAACATTTTAGAATAAGCATTTAAATTGAGGAAGCAGATTCTCTCCCCTCTTTTTTATTCTATTTATTCTTATTCATTTATTAATTTATCTATTTACTTATTTTTACTAGTTTAAAGTTTTACTCTGTTGGACTAGCTCTCTTTTTCATGGATGGGGGTTGACTTGTTTCAAACCTAGTTTTGTTAAACTTGACTTGCTTGTATGGAAGGTCATTTGGTGTTAATAAAATCAATAAAATGCTTAAAAAAAGGAAAATAATTTCTAAATCATATAGCTACCAAAATCCAATACACCAACTAAAAATATGACCAAGTTGAAACAGAAATTTAAAAACCGAATTGATAATAAACCCACATCTATAGAGAATGGCCATTGCATGGTGTAGTTCCTGAGGTCTGAAAAGTCCATCAGGTGACTTCTTTAGTTGGCAAAACACCTAAAGCATCAGCATTGATTAGCAGTGTCACCATACTCAAACTTTAATTGAAGAAGATTAACAAATAAAAGAAACTTAGGAAGGTCCATCTTAATCTTGACATACTCCCCTGCCCCTAATCCCCCAGTCATCATTGGTGGATTCCAGACTTGCCAAGACTTTGCATTCAAAAGGTTTGGTATAAATGACGACCCACATAATGCTCTTGGAATTAAATGAAATTGTATAACTTAATAGTTCCAGAAAAATCCTCATCTAGGCTATACAGATTTGCAATCTGATAACCTGCTTTTAGATTCATTCAATCCAGTCACTAAAGGAATAAAAAGGCTGATTCCAGAATAATAACATTTTTTTCTGCCATAAAGAGAAAATTAAAATGGTGCATTTTTATGAAGCTTTATAAAGAATAAGACAACCAAATATGAGAAGGATTCAGGAAGCAAGTTTAATCCCATTTAACAGCCAATAGCAACTGCTATAAGATAACTGCAAAGGAAGCAGTTCAAAAATATGGCATCTTGGCTTAATAAAAATGTCCTGACTACATGGATTGGCAGTAGTATAATGAAAGGGATAATAGTAATAAAATATTTTATGTAAGCTAAGCCAAAATGCAAGACATAAAACAAAATGTTCAGGAAAAGACAAAAACAAAATGGAGCTGCAAGAAAAGATATTTCTAAAATAAATTCTTGAATAGTGTCCTGAAAAAAATTTGACCATTAACTTCTTTAACTTCAAAAACCACCTAAACGATATATCTATTATTATTAGAGGGCTGGGAAAAGCTATACAAATCTAAAACAAAGTCCAGGGGCCTCATGTATAACGCTGTGCGTAGAATTCGCACTATAACATGGCGTAAGCACAAAAGCCGAAATGTGCTTACGCACAGAAAAATCCAGATGCAGGAATCTGTGCGTACTCCAACTTCCACGTTATTCCGCTACATAAATCCTGGTCAGCGTGAAAAGTAACGCTCGTGCATGCGCTTTATGTAATGCCCCAACTCCTCCCAGAATTACGCTTCCTTGAATATGCAAATCAATATAAATCGCCCTTAAGCTCAGCCTTCTGTGAAAAGACAATGGGAAAAGCATGGGGGAAAATATAATAATTTCAGCGAATACCAAGTGGAGGCAAAGGAAAAACATACTATTTGTTCAAATAAACCGTGGTATAATCAACAAAAGGAAGTTGATTGAGTGACATAGTGTGTTGGAGAAACTTGAAAGCTCAGATATCAGTCACCGTGAAAAGGCGAGTCGTAGCCCACAGTCTGAGTGTCATATGAAAACTTATTAGAATATAGAGAAAACACAGTGGGGAAAAAAGCACGAAATGTCAACTTCAATCTCGAAATTTCCACTTTAATCATGTAGTTTATTTTGTCATTAAAGTAGAACATCATACACTTCATCTTAAAATCGTTTAATTAACTAGTTTCTCAAATCACATCATAATTAAAGTAACACGTTAAATGCTTTGTTTTGTATGTGATCTTCTTTGTGCTCTATGTGTGTGAATCACTAATTGCTTCTTAAATCGGCTCTCTTCCTCCGACTGGACACAGAATCCATTATATTCGTGAGATTACAGCTCTATAAATAACTAAAATACTGAGATGTATACGTGATATTATTTTCATGATGATAGGAGTTAAAGCACATTATTAAACATGGGTTTCACGGCGCAGTGATTGTGCGTGACCTTCGATGAAATTATTTATTGCAGCAGTACTCATGGGCGGCTCTAGGCAGAGAAAGAATCGGTGGCCCCTTCGCCCGCCAATGTCAATATGGTATCTTGTGCATGGTGGATGGCCACGTCCGTTGCGGACACTGCATAGCCGCCTCGTGCTCATTACACAAGAGTTTAACTTTTGTTGAAATTTTCTGTGCGTTTTTAGCTGTGTCGTTATTTTCTCTTTCTGTTTTATATTCAATATATATTGGCGTAGCCATCACTGCAGTCAGTGCTTTTCTTTCCCCAAGTAACCGATCGCCACACAATCAGCTCTGTAATAGACGTTAAGCCATCTGTAAGCTTAGAGCGCCGATTCTTCAAAACGTTTAAGAAACATTGAACTAACTTTGTAGTACATGTTTAATTATTCTATCCTTCACACCAGTCCCAGTGAAGAATATAGATTATTTAAATGAAGTTATTATATTTGAAGTTTTATATGTATAATATAATGAACATATTTTGCTGCATTTCATCTTAAAAATGATATTGTCATCATATGTAAATACACGCTTTATAAAGTGGCTCAGGTTGTGCAATATTATAACTGTAGTGCAAGTTTACAGTGAGATAATTGAACTTATAAGTACAAACAGTTCTACAAGGAGCAATTGATTGAGTGTGTTTATAGTTTTTGGGATGAAACTGTTTCTGAACCGTGAGGTCCGTACAGGACAGGCTTTGAAACATTTTGCCGTGGCTGAGGTAGCGTGTGCTTGATTCTGTATCCCGATAATTATCTTTCCGATCAGCTGCTGCTGTGATTCACACTCAGATACAGTGATATAAATACTCCGAGTGGTGCAGTGAGAGTAATATGGAAAAACATGATCCGCTGTGGCAACTCCTAACGGGAGCAGCTGAAAGAAGAAAAAAAAGGTGCAGTGAGAGTAACAACGCTAAAGCAGTTATGGTATTTGGAATACTATGGCTATTCCCTGGACCATTATATTGTTACAGGTTAATTACAATCAGATGCATTATACTAATAAACAATATGCGGTTAGTTTCAGTGTAATTATAAAGCCGCGTGAGGAAAATAAGGAGTAACCACACAGGAATAGTAGCATTGCTTTGACGCTGGGTGCCGCCAGTCTGCAAAACCGAGTGGAGAACTTGCGTACAACAAGGTATGAAGTACCGTGGAAAAGTGCTTGGCTTTACGGCAAGTGTAGGTTTTATACATCTCGATTTGAATGTGGAAAAGTTCTTACGCAACGATTCTGTGCGTACGCACCGTTTATACATGAGGCCCCAGATCTTGACTGAAAAGTTCATCTAATGACCTCCCTTTTAGGTATTGTTTTTATCCTATAGGAGTGAATGGGAGGAGACATAGGTGGATCCAGAGGTGTTGTTACAGCCCTTGTGGAGTTTAAAATCATATAATTCCCTCAATGAATGACAGGCTCACTGGAAATTAATCCTCACATTTCTGAAACAAAATGATCACAAGATGTAAATCTTAAAAATATCCACAAGATCAGTTTAATATGTAAAAACAATAAATGTATATTCTACTTCCCACCAAGCCTTCAATTTATTATCTAAAATCACAGGATGCTACAGACTGTCTCTAAAACAACAGGATCAAAGCAAGAATTAACCATTGATGTGACACCAGTCCATCGCAGGGCACATTTACTCATACATTCATACCCAGTCGTTAACCCAATTTAAATTTGCCAATAAACCTATCTTGCATGCCTTTGTGATACAGTAGAAAACTAATGGTTGTTCGGCATGTGACCTTAAGGAGTGTTTGATGGGTTCTTGCCAGGGTAATAATGGAGGTAAAGTTCAGAAGGGTGTGACACCGGAAAAAACAACTTGTCTATTTCCTCCTTTAGAATGCAAGAACACCAAACAGAAGTCATATGATGTCACTTCCAGGAGAATGATCTTGACTCTTCTTCCTCTAGCCCATCTATATATAACCTGGCAAAGGACCAGAAGTCAACACTCAGAGTGAATCTTTCTACCAAAGTGGTGAACCACACGGCAGCTATTACTGAACCTGGCAACTAGTTGCCTGTACTTTTCTGATGTGATGTTTTGGCACACTGTTTCTTTGACTATTCATTGACATTAAACAGGGCATATATCCAGAACCCCAGCATTTCATCTTCTTTTGTAGCCAGAGAAAAAACACATAGATGTGGAGATAACAAGTAAATTTTAAATGATTCCAGGACTTTTAATAGAAAATTTTATAAAATTAATTTTAATAAATAAGTTGAAAACATAAATGAGTACACAAGTAGCAAATATTTTTTTCTTGGGCCTTTATGTAAGACATAGAAAGCTTTGATGAATTTCCACTGTAACTAATTGGCTTTATTGTTTTATTTTTCTGATCAGGGTAAGCACAGAAATCCTGGCCTAATTAAATCAATATTAATTAGATGACCCCTTGATAGAAATACTCATATTCGAATGCTGCAGCATCTTTGGAACCTTCATTTCACAAAGGAGCCAACAGGTCTCACAGTTCCTAAGAACTTTAAAATAGTACAGAGTAACTTATGTCACTGGCATTGCTTAAACAGGGAGATGATCCACATTTTCTAATGCATATATGACATTTAGGGGAACAGGGAGCTGCTGCCTTTTCTGGCATGTTGATTAATAATATTAGAAGTCAATGTTAATTATAAGTTTTGTTTTTTCCTTAATAAGCTATTTGCACTGTATAATAGTGGTTTTGCATCTTTGGTTTTGCTGCAGTGCAGTGCACTTTCTCCCTTGAGGAACTGGTTTCACTTTACGCCAGTTCACAGTAACCTAATTAGTCTAATTATTTGATTAACTTGGTCAAAGTAAGGTTTCTGAAGGCTCATTTTTTACTACATTTTATTAATGTTAACATTAACAACGATTTTCCTTTTACTATATATCCCATAGGCAGTGAGCTTTTTATCAAATGCATTTTAATGCCACTATTATAAAGCCTGACCTTTAAGAGTAGTCTCGAATTTCTCCAGGAATTACCCAGGAAGTGCTGTTTTACTAAAATTACAAGCTGTACTTACACTTTTGAGTATATCATTTCCTAGAATTACATATGTTATAATTTGCATTTCAGCACAGGCAGAGGTTTATACACCATTCTAGCATGTAGGAATAATGCATTTTTCTCATTTTTTCACCTGCATATCAATCAACAGTAAATGCTTAAGACGGGCATGAGATGCCGTTCCCTAGAGACCCACCGAACTGTTAATCTGTTGACAGTTTTGGGATTTCTTTTTATTTGCTGATTCTCCTTCATGAACCATACCAATCTTACTGTGGAAAGTAAGATTCAAGTCTAATTCTTGGAGCTTATTCACCTATAAGTAAAGGCTGAGCATTTTTGGGAGAGTGAACTTGGAGCTGAACGATGTATTAATTCTTCTGTGAGGGATTTTTACTTTACTCTGCTTTGCCATCTGACATTATTGCTCCAGTTTGTTATTACTGTTATTTTGATTCAAATAAATGTTCTTTGTAATCCTAGATTATGTTTGTATGGTACATTTGTTTTTTAACCTTGTATTTTATAATGCAGAATTTCTAGTAGCAATTACTATCTAAAGGGAGATTATCTAAAATATTCAGTGCATGGCTGACTAATACAAGATTATGGTGAACATGTTCGATAATTATGATGGCATTCATTTTTCTATGCATTTGCAAATGATTCAATCAATGACACCCACTTTTTCATACAGTTTCTGAAGTGACTTAGTCCATTACAGGATTGCAAGGCACATACGCTTTTCCATACCAGTCCATAACCAGGGTAAACTCACATGCGAACATCGATGCTTGGATAATTACCAGTCACTAATGAGCAAAACAATTCATATGAAATTAAATTTGCAGTGAAACTCAGTGTTCAGCATCACCAAAAAAAAAAGTAAAATAAATTGTGTTTTGCTCTCAACGACATTCTTTCCATTCACACTAGGTGATTAGGCATTTAGACTCTTGCTGGAAGCGTTTTCATCCACTCATTTCACATGTGTCTGTCTGTCATTTAGTATTTCAATAAAGATGTTTATTGGAAAAAAAAAGTCACAGAAAGTGTGCATACCCTCATCTAGGAAAAGGTGGTTGCTAGGTAACTGCGTGGGAGTGAGCTGGTAGTGGCTTTCTGTGTAGTGAAATCGTCCAGTAATGTGCATGATGATGCTTTTAGGGACTTCTTCATGTAGAAAATTTGCAGCACACCGTCTGTGGAAATATGATCAAGAGACATAAATAGAATGCTATTACTAGTGAGGTATGAATAATATGCTTTGGGGACTGGTATTCCTTACTATCAACCCCAAACAAATTCCTTTAAAACCCCTAAAAATGTTTTAGTAAGTTTCACATTTTGCCATTGCGAAATTGCCTGCAAAATAAATGTCTGTGAACTATGCACAAATTGAAACTTGTCAGTTTTGCTCATTACTAGCATTTACCAGGTAACCGAACATGAAAATGTTTGGGAAGATACTTGAGTACCCAGACAAAGGACAAATTGCTAATATTCAACTACACACAGATAACAACCATTCCAAGATTTGAGTCTAGAAAGGTGGTTACCCAGTTGAGCTGATACATTCCTAGTAGGTAACATAACACAGCATAACTCATCCATTATCAAACCTCCTTCAATATTGGAGAACTTGGTGTCAATGCTGGCAGCATCAGCCAGGAACCGACACCGTATTTCATTTCCATTCATTGCAGGGCACACCCATACTCTCTCATAAGCAGCCAGTTTCAGAGTCATCAAATTACTTAGCAAACATATGTTTGAGATGAGGGTAAAAAACACAGGTAGTCAATCAATCAATCAATCAACATTTATTTATATAGCACATATTCATACAAAAAAATGTAGCTCAAAGTGCTTTACAAAATGAATAGAAAAATAGAAGACACAATAAAAAATAAACATAAGTCAACATTAATTAACATAGAATAAGAGTAAGGTCCGATGGCCAGGGTGGACAGAAAAACAAAAAACTCCAAAAGCTGGAGAAAAAATAAAATCTGTAGGGGTTCCAGACCAAGAGACCGCCCAGTCCCCTCTGGGCATTCTACCTAACATAAATCATCATATTTTCATGGAAGGACCTGATGATGATGGTCACGTAGACTTCTGGCTTTCAGTCCATCAATGTTGGTGCATCATGAAGCTTTGAGTAGGTGGTGGTGGCGCAGGCCGCCACCACAAAGAAACCGGAAAAAGAAACAGAAGAGAGAGTAGGGGTCAGTACGGATTTTAGAGCCACCATGAATAGTTATTATGAAGAATTGAACATACAGAGTATCAGGATTATGTTAAAGTGAAGTTATAAAAGGCCATGTTAAAGTAATGTGTTTTCAGCAGTGTTTTAAATTGCTCCACTGTATTTGCCTGGCGAATTCCTATAGGCAGGCTATTCCAGATTTTAGGTGCATAGCAGCAGAAGGCCGCCTCACCACTTCTTTTAAGTTTAGCTTTTGGAATTATAAGGAGACACTCATTTGAAGATCTAAGGTTACGATTTGGAATATAACGTGTCAGGCATTCCGATATATAAGATGGAGCGAGAGTATTTAAGGCTTTATAAACCATAAGCAGTATTTTAAAGTCAATCCTGAATGACACAGGCAACCAGTGTAGTGACATCAAAACTGGAGAAATGTGTTCGGATTTTCTTTTCCCAGTTAGGATTCTAGCAGCTGCATTCTGCACTCGTTGCAAATGATTTATGTCTTTTTTTGGGTAGTCCTGAGAGGAGTGCGTTACAGTAATCTAGTCTACTGAAAACAAAAGCGTGAATTTATTTCTCAGCATCTTTCAATGATATAAGAGGTCTAACTTTAGCTATGTTTCTTAAATGAAAAAATGCTGTCCTAGTGGTCTGATGAATATGCGATTTAAAATTCAGATTACAGTCAACGGTTACCCCTAAATTTTTTACTTCCGTCTTAACTTTTAATCCTAGTGCATTAAGTTTATTTCTGATAACCTCGCTGAATCCATTATTGCCAATTACCAAAATTTCAGTTTTCTCTTTATTTAGTTTGAGAAAATTACTATTCATCCATTCAGAAATACCAGTAAGACATTGTGTTAGTGTATCGAAAGAGTCGGAGTCATCAGGTGCTATAGATAAGTACAGCTGTGTGTCATCAGCATAGCTGTGGTAGCTCACATTGTAACCTGAGATAATCTGACCTAACGGAAGCATATAGATTGAGAATAACAGCGGACCCAGGACCCAGGATAGAGTCAGATGGGCAAACAGTGAACAAACCTGGATTTGAAATCTAGCTGTTTGTATAATTGGACTCTTTGGAGTATTTCAATCTGAAGAGAGAATTTCAAGGAAACATCAGTGCTCAAGAAGCAGGTGTCACACACAGTAACACTGCAAAATTTATAGGAGGTTCCTCACAGCATGAGAATGCTTTTTATTAGGGCTCAGTCAAGTCATCTTCAGAATCAGTCTCAGAAATATTAGGTGGCTGGCCTTCCTCACAGCCCACTGAGATCTGAAAGAATGAAATCCGCCAAGACACATTTTCTTCTTAGATACATTAACTGGGGCATTCTTACAGACAAAGATGGACATCTTGGAGGTTTTATTTCTTCTAAGAAACTGGAGATCCGGAAATGTCTGCTACTCTGTATTTTTAAAGATCTTAATCTCAATTTAGGCAAACAGGGTTTAAGACGTGACATGACTGAAGTTTTTAAAATTCTGAAAGAAATTAGTACAGTGACTCAAGACTGTTAGTTTAAAATGAGTTCAACAAGGAACCGAGGACACAGTGAATACTTATTAAGGTAAATTTCAGACAAACATTAGAAAATATTTTAGTGCCATAGTCACATGGAATAAGTTACAAAGTACTGTGAAAGACAGTAGGACTTTAAAAACCTGCTTATGTTGTTTTGGAAAAATTAGGTGGAAAGGCTTGGCAGATTCTTTTGGGGGTAAATGGCCTGTTCTCATTAAAATAGTTATGAGGTTCTAATTTCCAGTTGTAACTTTTAAGAGAGTTATTTTCTTGTAGCTGCAGTTATGCTTGAAAATGGGAACAAATGAGCAAAGCTGGCACATTTTACTTCTTTCTCAAAATTTCTGGTAAAACAAGCAGTGGGCCGACTGGCAAGAAGGCATGCACTCCACTGCTGAGCCTCAGTCGGTTTACCAGGCAAACTGATCACCTTTTTCTTTGCACCCTCCTATCTGGCTTCGTCTACTTATTGACTCGTTGCTTTTGGGTCGCTACTGAACCTAGAATAATACCAGCAAAGTCAAACATGAACAAGTGGAATTATTAATTAAGTTAGGGAAAGGGAAAGAAGTAGGAAATAAGTAGCAAAATAGTTTCATATGAATGGAAATCTCGCATAACAGAACAAAAAAAAGGTTAGCTAATTAGAGGGAAATGCCTAACTGATTATGAAACCAGTTGGTACTGGAAACTACTGGGTAAATTTACCGGTTTCCAGGAACAGCAGGTCAGAGCTCCACATAGTGGTGACCATGAACTTCATCACTCCACAGGCTATGTCTGTAACAAGAAACAGGAGCCATTTGGGGCCTACGGTGGATGTACTGTATATGTGCTACAGTAGCTTTTTCATATCCTTGACATTAGTATATTCTAAGTTACTGCTTATATCTTAAGGTGTGGAAAGGGTCACATTCTGAAGTTTCAATTCTCAGGAAGAAGTCTCTATATATTGAGGTCAGTAATACTGTTGGATCAATATGGACATGTTATTCGAGAGCATGAAACAATTTGTAGTAGAATAGCTTGCTGTCATGCATGACTCCATTCAGCATTTCAAGTCGTTTTTTTTTTTTTGTCAGGCACTGTTATATTATTGTTAATAATTTATCTGCTGTTGTGATCTGTAAAGCTCATGTTTTACTTATTTATTTTTTATACAAAAAGCACTTAACTTGTTAATTAAAATAAAAAATTCAGCTACAGAAATGTTATAAGGAAGAACATTGGAAAACGTCTTTTTAAACATGAGGGACATTTTTGTAAAGCAGCTTTGAGGGGTTTGTATGTCTAATAAACAAAGAGATCATAACACCCAAGTCCCCTTTGCTATATTCATATATATATAAATATTTTCGTATAATCATCCTTTGGCTGATTAAAATTAAAGCCTTGATTTTTGAATCTGGAAACTTGGCGGAAAACTTAGAATTATGTTGACCCCTGTGCAGTTTGGAACACACACACACACACCTTAATCTTTCATAATCCAGCTCTTTGTATTGGTGGTCATCCTATTGCCCTTCTGACTTACACACATCAAGGTTTTATAACACTTTAGGAGGTTTTTGATGATACTGGGTATTCTAACCAGTGAGGTCTAGTTTGTGTTCATGTGATTCCCCTCTAGATTTAGGCAGACCCAGTGAGGGTATTAGAGTATCTTGAAACCTAAATGCTATGCATGGTAACTCTGCCAACAAGTGTAATCGAATGTTTCCAATAGTTTTTAGATGAAAAGCAGACTGCTGTTCTTTTTTGTATTGGAAAAATGCCTTTGTACTAAACAATATACTAAACAGATTTTTTTCTGGTATTCTATAATTAAAAACAGAATGCAGAGTGATAATTTCACTATGCTATATAAACCTAAAGTGTATTTGTTTTATCAGTTTTCAGAGGATAATTTTTCATTGTAAACCAGATGTGAAAGTTCTCTTCATCCTCTTTTAAAACTTTAAATGGCTTTACATAATTCTGAGAATACACAAAAAAATCAAACATCCTTATTTTAAACAGCTCTTCTCTATAATGAGCACCCGTGGATCTGTACGATTATACACATATAATGTGTGTGTGTGTGTATATATATATATATATATATATATATATATATATATATATATATATATATATATATATACACATATATACTGTATATGTATTTTTCAGATGGAGGACAGGCATGTTAATTGACTTCCTCCTACTCACATAGTGACTCAGAGCTGATGATTTAGATTGTGACTGAGTAAGCAGCCATCTGGTTCAAAGGGTAGCGTCTAATCCATTATGCCAGCATTACACTTTTCTCAGACCTATGAGCTAAAGATAAATAATTTAAGCACAACTTTGAAATGCTGGCAGTTCAGTGTTTTTAGCAATTCTGTATTTGAAGTTTACAATTCCAAGCTTTTCTACAATCTAGTATACTTGACTATTTACAATATGTTTTTGTGAATCAAAATTATGACAACCACACATACATATACACACATATATATATATATATATATATATATATATATATATATATATATATATATATATATATATAACAGAACACACTGCTCAAAGGCTCCTTTACAGGAGGTCACCTCCTAAGCACTCTTCCAGATGATTATGGAATATCAATTTAGCACAATTAAGAATATTGGTGCTTTATAAGATTTTGGCCTAGAAAACTTCTATACCACCATTTTCACGAGTGAAAGTCATATTTCCTTAGATTCTGGCAGCTCTGAAAAATGGTACACTTATTTATTTCATTTTACCTCAAATGAGGTAAAATGTATTTTTTCCTGTTCATTTCCATACAAGGAAAAGGTCTTTCACTGTCATTTTTTGGCTTCAGAAAAATTATAGAACTATAAGTGTAACACACGGGGTCAATATAGAATCATTAATTAATCTAACATTCGCATCTTTGGAATGTGGGAAGAAAACCACAGTACCCATAAGAAATTCCACGAGCACACTGGGAGAAACTACAGTATACGCTTTAGTACCTTTCATTTTATTAACAACAAAAAAAATAACTTAGTATTTGTACACAGTTTTTAACAGCTTTAGTGGGAACAAGAGCAGTAACTAAATAGAAAGTGACACAGATTAAATACAAAATGATGAAGTAAATCTGCAGTTTAAAGTTTATGCTTTTTCCCTTGTTTACAAAAATGTAAATACTTTAATGAAAAATAGCATTTTCGTGAATTCATGTTTACTGCTTCCCTTTCTTCAGTTGTTTATAGTGTCAAACAAATAAATTAATAGAAATGTTTTATTTGTTTTTTTTAATGAGAAAAAAACACAAATGGGTGCCAGATTGTTAAAATTTACCATTAAAAACAGATGTATTGTACGCTAACTAATTATTTGAAAAGGAAAATAAGAATATTTAAGCTAAAACAACAAGCATGATAAATATCTGTGATGGCTACATACTGTACATAAATGATTACATTTGTATTGAGCTTGACATTAACAAGCAACAGCAGGAAAAATCTGGATCACAAAGACCTTGGGACACTATTTACTATGGAAGATTATTTCAAATGAACATTGCATGGCATAGTGAAAAGCAATCGATCATTTGCTACATTTTTTTTTTTAAATATTACAAGGTAATACCATGTCAAAATTAAATGCACCATGTGTATATATGTTATATTTCAATCTAGTTAACACGTTGATTGCATTTAATTTTGCACAAATAATCTTCCATAATTTACACACTATAGCAGAATGAAAATGCCTCAACAACCTTTTCCTAAACTCCATTTGAAATGGAGTATTGAAGTGAATTGCTGCAAAATGGATGCGTGTTCTGGGTTTCATTATAGAAGAGACCTGAGTAAAAGTTTAGCTTAGTTCCAAGCATTTTGAGGTAGATAGATAGATAGATAGATACTTTATTAATCCCCAAGTGAAAATTCACATACTCCAGTAGTAGCATACTGATAAAAACAATATTAATTAAATAGTGATAAAAATGCAGTGCAAGTTAAAAAATATAGGTATAACAGACAATATCATTGTATAATGTTAACATTTAACCTCCCGGGTGGAATTCAAGAGTCGCATATAGTGGGGGAGGAACAATCTCCCCAGTCTGTCAGTGGAGCAGGGCAGTGACTGCGGTCTGTCGCTGAAGCTGCTGCTCTGTCTGGAGATGATACAGTGCAGTGGATTCTCCATGATTGACAGGAGCCTTCTCAGTGCCCGTCACTCTGCCACAGATGTCAGACTGTCCAGCTCCATGCCTACAATAGAGCCTGCCTTCCTCACCAGTTTGTCCAGGCATGAGGCATCCCTATTCTTTATGCTGCCTCCCCAGCACACCACTGCGTAGAACAGGGCGCTCGCCACAACTGTCTGATAGAACATCTGCAGCATCTTATTGCAGATGTTGAAGGATGCCAGTCTTCTAAGGAAGTATAATCTGCTCTGTCCTCTCTTGCACAAAGCATTAGTATTGGCAGTCTAGTCCAATTTATCATCCAGCTGTACTCCCAGGTATTTATTGGTCTGCACCCTCTGCACACAGTCACCTCTGATGATCATGGGGTCCATGAAGGGCCTGGTCCTCCTAAAATCCACCATCAGCTCCTTGGTTTTGCTGGTGTTCAGGTGTAGGTGGTTTGAGTCGCACCATTTAACATAGTCTTTGATTAGGTTCCTATACTCCTCCTCCTGCCCACTTCTGATGCAGCCCATGATAGCAGTAATATATGTTGCCCACAAAATTTCTAAAGTATGGATTGAGATAAATATTGCACCAATATTGTTTATTATACTCTCTTATTCCTTTTTTAGGGTTCTTTTAATATATCTTGCCTCTGAATGTCTGCTTCCTTCATCCCATATTAACTTCACAAAAGCATGATGTACTGCACTGTAAGTTGATTTCATTTGCATTAAAGCATGGGTTGTAAAATATGGGGTATACAACTTTTAAATCACTCTTTGCTCAATGGAACATTTTTCTTTTTGTCTGCTTATATCCGGATGGACATGAATGAAACATAAATCAGCGGCATCTTGCAGATAGATGCCATAATTAGCCTCCTTTTTCCGAAGCCACTCCACCACTAATGCATGCTGGTTTGACATTGTTGGTCAGCTTACTATGGTGCTATTTTTTGGTTGTTTCTGTAGAGATTTCTTACTTGTAAGAGTTGGCAGTAAGTTAATGACACTGGGCTATAACAGGCAGCTGCCTTAGCTTTTGGTGAACTAGCACAAGATCACCATAGTGCCCTTCCCTGCCCATCTTTATTTACGTGATAAAAATAATTGCAGTAAATTTGCCATCCATGTAATCCATTATCAGTTCACCTCTATCTTATGATATTGCATAATTCAGTAGGTAATAACATTTTATCTTTCAGCATGGTACCCACAGTTTTTCATCTTTTCCTACTCATATACTGCTGCAGGGATTGGAAGTGGCAAAATGAAAGCAAAATTTAAGAAGACAGTCTATCAGTATTAAAGCCACACAGATATTCAAGAATAACAGAACTCACTACTAACTATGCATTTGTAAAGTAAAAACAAAAAACAAAGAAATCCATCTTGTCTCCTTGGAGCTGTGGTGTACAATAAATGCTAATGACTGATTAGAGTTCTGTATTTAGATACATAGTATTACCCTTCAGATACTTTTGAACAGTCTTACCCTTTTTAAAAGGTGAAGTATAATAGAAAGTACACCTCTGCCCAGTTCCATCCACATCTTTTTTAATTTCCTCAGAGATTTGCTATGATGGTAGGGTGTAATCTATTTTGTATATTTACCCCAAACCCTTTTTACTATAAAATGTTTGGTTTTCAAAAGAATGGTGGCGACTCCTACACAACTTTATCTTAAATGGTATTTTTCAAGCTGAAGTTATTTCTTCACAAACATTGCATATACAGTGTGTTTTTGCCATGGAAAATTGTGTTCTAAAGTAGCGTTTTCTATAAATTTTTAAAATTATCTTGCCCTCATTGGTGCTTTACAATGGAGAAAAATGGGGCATGGAGCATCACCGGAAAATAAAAGCTTAAAAACGTTCCAATTATATCTAAGTCAGTTGTCGAATACTGATCCACATCTTGCAATTGCACATTCATTGCTAAATAGTTTATATATGGCATAAATACCAATATTATGAGATTCACCCATTTTTAAAGAAAACGAGCCATGCATGTCATCTCAGCATTTGTCTTCTTCCACAATAAACTTTCACAACCTCAGGTGGAATAATTTCACTTTGAAAGACCAAATCACAGTAAATGGTTTGTACCACATGGTTGGTTTTGTTTTGATTTACTTCCATATTTATGTGAGAATGTGCACAAGCAAATAGAAAACATATCCTTAGCAAAGAACAATAGCACCAGGTAAATACAATAAAATGATTATTTCCAGATTCCTTCTGTTTTCACAGATATGCATTAGAAACATGAAAGGCATGTTTTTATATATTGAAACTTTTTCTGCATCAAGTTTTTACGCTTTTCTTTTCCGGTGGTGCCCATACCCCATTGTAAAGTGTTAGTGAGGGCAAGAAATTTTTAGAATTTCATGAAAAATGCTTAACTTCAGAACACAATTTTGCAATGCATATGGGATACACTATGGACTCCCTAGAGGTCGTAGCAAAGATCAAAATGAAAACATTATGAACAATACTGCATATCCTCCCTCTGAAACACTAACAATGAGGACTCTTATCCAACAAATTATTCAGAAGAAGTGTGTCAAGACACATAAACAGGGCTCCTTTATGCCAACAGCAATACGCCTGCATAATGCACACTCTGACGGTGACAGCCAAGTCAAAAGTTTTCTTTCTTTTTAATTTTCTTGGTTTTTAGTCGCTCTGCTGTGTGTTCAGACCATAGTTTATGTGTATATTTATTTATCTGTCTAATTGTGTATTTATTTATTTAAAGAGCTTTTGTAAATAGCCAAATTTTCCCTGGGGACAAATAAAGTTATAGCTATCTATCTATGTTAGTGAAGAAATAACTTTGACTTGAGAAATACCAGACTTATACTTTAAATATCTGAACTGGATAAGGAAAAGACAAAAAAATATCTCTTGGCAGACATCTCTGAATTTGGAGCAATAAGGCAAGATGAAATATTTCAATATTGAATTTAATTAGGCCTTGGAATCAGCAGAAAAGATTCTGTCATCAGATTGGTGGTCCAGCACCGACTTTACTATAGAATGCCCAGGATTGGGTGGGCATCTAGTTGGCTCAGGTCTCTAGGACCCTGACTGTGTCTAAATTTGTCTGTTATAACTGAGTATATATATACAGTACATATATACTGTGTTTTCAGCACCACCCGGAAGTGCAACCGGAAACAGGTGATCAAGCACCTGGAGCACTTCTGGGTGGGCTATAAAAGGAAACAGCAGTCACCACTCAGCAGCCAGAGTTGGGTGGACGAGGACAGGGTTTGGAATAGTGGTGGTAAGAGAGAGGAGTGTGGTGATTTACTTTTGTGTGTTGTTTGAGACTGTGTTGTGCCTGTGGGGATTACGGGGAAGACATTCCCCACAGGTGAAGAGAAATAAAAAATCTTTTGATTTTATACGTGCCTCCAGTGTGAATCCGTGTCGTGTCGGGTGCTTATATAGCGCCTTGTGACAATACATACTGTGAAAGCCGACCCGGGCACAGACAGACGGACAGCATATTTCACCCAACACACGTTTATTTACACTATATACAAAGTCTTTTCGCACTCACAAAAGCCCAGTGCCTCCAGCACCGATTCCCCCAAGTCCAGGCCACACAGTTCCTTTGCCTTTCTCCTGGCCGCCTCCAGTCCTTCCGCTAGTTCCGTCCTCTTCCACCCGACTTCCGCGCTGACTGAAGGGAGGCGGCCCCTTATATAGTACTCCCGGATGAGCACCAGGTGTTCCCGGCATTCCTTCCTTGGCCACGCCCCAGCGTGGCGGAAGTGCCGGCTGTCCTCCCGGCAGCTTTCTGGGCATCACGTAAAGTCTTCCCCCCAGCACTTCCTGGTGTGGCGGAAGTGCTGGGCTCCAGGGTTCCTCAGGCACCTGGGCGCCGCCTGGCGGTGGCCACAAGCCCCTACAGGGTTGGGCTTCCCAGCATAACCAGGACGGACGCCCCCTCGCGGTCTGGAGGAGGCACAAGCCCTCCTCTGGTCCTCCTGGGCGTCCCGGCCGGGGACCACAATACATATATATATATTGTAACCACAAGGGGAGCCAGAGAGCCCCAAACCGCAGACACAGTAGCACAGCACACATTTGTATGATAAAATGAAGGATTGTTATTCTCTTCACAAGCACCTCTTTGACCAGTTGGACAAGTACAATGAAAACACACAATTAAAGAATAAATCTTCCTCCTTTCAACCTCTGTTGAATTTTGCTACCGACACCTCCCAACTCTAACTCCCTGATGTAAAGCAGCAAACTCCTTTTATGTTGAACCCAGGAATGCTTCCGGTGCCACTCCATGCCTTCCAGGTTATAAAGAAATTAGGGAATTCCTCCCCCGACAGTGCCCTCTAACGTGATCTAGAGACTCCAACAGGGCTGCGCTTTCGGACTCCAATTCCTAAGCACCCCTGCAAGTGTCCCCACTAGGTTGCCATATGAGGACCACAGCCACCTGGTGTATGGGGGCTGGAACCTCTCCCGAATCTCAGCTTCCACTGGTCCATCCATTATTTCCTACAAAATTAGTTTCCCAATCCGCTGGTCAATTTGCTTTTGTTGTCATGCTGGCCTCCAGTCCAAGTAATGTATTTTTCCCTATCTTATCCAGGATTCCCATTCTCCGCCTACATTTTGTATATATGTATATGTTATACAATATCTTCCCTTATTGGGGCTTATCAGGCATATGCACTTTTGTATCCCCTTATGAGGATCGAGCCCTAAATATAGGTTTCAAAGGACACACCATGTTTTTGCTTTCTCAGTGTATCAGACTGAATATGAATGAGGACTAGCATGGCTAACAGTTTCAAAGGATTTTGGTAATTCAGTATACATCAGTCTTGCATTTCCTCTCTGCTGTCTCCAGGCTCATATTTGCTATTACTGTTTTGCCTCTCTTCCACTCCCTTTGTTCAGTGAACAAAACAATTGACTATGAAACATTTTTGCTGTCCAGAAATGGGTTCATTAATATCAGGTAAAACAAGTATAGTTTGCACTAAAATCACCCTTATGTTATGGCTTAGTGTCCTACCGAGATTGAACAGTGCCCCATGGCACCTCCAGCACTGTGCAGCTGCTCCTTCAGGGAGTCAATGGTAATCAGAAGGTGTATCAGAGGCCAGGCTGGACAGGGAATGATGTTTTCTTACTTCCCTTAGTTCATCCTGATAGCATTTAGCACTCTACAGGCCAAAGAGTGGATCTGTTAGACTTATTAAATGGATGGATGGGTACACACATTCCCAGAAAATTACAGAGAAGTACATACACTGTAGGCAGAAACACAGACATCTTGTTAAATTAACTCTTCTCTAGTTTTAAATTTCTTTTAACTGCATGAGACTGATCAGAATAACATGTGAGTGTAGCATGAGTGGCAGGAGTTTGCACCTGTCTGAGGCTGGGCTATATTAACATATTTATTACTGAATGCAGTCATTTGTAATGAACTGATGGTGTGAGGTATTATGTTGTACAGGTGGTTACCTGAATAACAACCTATTAAATGTTTCATTTGTTTTCTTGTTTTACTGGGGGACAGTTTGAGTAACATTTCAATTTTTCATATGGCATTATACAAATAAAGCAGTTATCAAAACTAACATTTCAAAATGAAACCTTAAGTCTTGGCTATTATTATCGAATTTATTACGACAAAACACCAGCCCTTATATTTCAGGATGATTGTTGAAGTTAAGGTTAACTTTTTGCTGGCTGATATAATTTTTAAGAAAAACATCCACAGAGTGTTTGATGTACACCATTGAGCAAAGGTTTGCCAGCCTTATGCAAATCTACTGAATAAATTGTAAAATAAATGATGTTGACTAATAGTATTTGGAAAAGAGAAAGGAAATCAATTACCTCATACATCCTAACAATGATTTGTGTTAAATACTACTGAAAGTGCACAAACCTGACTTGGCATGCTAAATCAGACAGCCAATCAATCAGTCAATACTTCTGCAGCTGTACAGTGTGAGATATTAGCTGTCTAAATGCCAATTCAGAAGGCAGATGGACAAGGAATCAGCAATCAGAGATGTTCACATGTGATTGGATTACATGAAGAGGGAATTGCAGCCTTTAACAGCTTAACCATCCTAATGTATGACATCAATAGAACTCTTTTAGTTTTTTATCTTTAGGAAACAAGTCATTAAAATAATCCTAGCCATAATTGTAGATGTCAGTAGTCTTATAAAGAGAACTTTAATTGGTAGAAAAGAAAAACATGTAACCCACAAGATGCAGCATTTGTCATGTGGATTGCTAGGAAAATGAGGCAACCATGTCGGCAAAGTGCGTTACAAGCACAAAAAGCAACAAAATAAGTATTCTTTTTATTCCAATGTAGCCAAGGTTCAAAAAGAAGAAAACTGCACTGCATTGGAGACCACGTGAACCCATGAGAGTGAAAAGGCTGTGTGCTATAATAGTTACATTGGGTTATCACTTTTTCCTCTTTTTTCCTGCATCATTTCTCCACAACTTCCTACATAATTGTATTACCTCTACTTACATCAGTAAATTCTCATTCTTTTAAAAGATACCCAGCTGATTGAGGCAGCTCTAATATGGCCATCTTCAAAGAGTACATAAAGAAGTAATGGTTAAGGCTTTGAACTTCAAACCTGAATATTGTGTGTTCAAATCCCACTACTGACACCATGTGACTATGAGCAAGTCACGTGACCTAATTGTGCTGCAACTGGAAAACCAAAAGAAATGTAACACAATTGTATCATAATTGTTGTAAGTCACCTTGGATAAAGGTGTCAGCCAAATAAGTAAATGTAAAAAGTCCATAAAGCTATTTTTTCTTGAAGAGCGTAGCATACTTTAATGCCAATTGAATGAGGTGATAGATAAGTAATGAATGGTTACAAATTACTTTGAGGTGTTAGGCAAATGTTTCAGTTGAAGTGAAATTCTGTTACAATTGAATCATCTTTAAATATCTATTACATATTTAATTGATTTTTGCAAAACCCTCCATGCAAAGCATTCATGTTTTGTAACTTCATAGATTGTTTGTTCCATCATTATTTCATTGCTACATTGTTTTCTACTAATATTTTTTACATTTTTATTTATGCACTTTTGTCTGATATGGCAGGATCTTCTGTTTACTATGGGACTCCTATTAATATAATATTATGCTGGGTTACTGAGGGGCCTGCTTTTTAGAGGCTTCAGATGTGACATCATTGGGATGACGTTTTACAAACCACCACCGTGGGGGAAGAAAATCATCCGAGTTTGTAGATAACCTTAAAAATATAACATCTGTGTATTTAAAGTGAATTTAGGCTTTCAACCGCTTTGCAATTCCTTTTGACTTTAGTATTAGTTAGTGTGTTGGCCTTGACAACAATTAATTCTGTCTTCTGAATATTTTTTGGCTTTAAGCTTTTTTATCATCTCCCATTTCATTTGCAAACTTTTTTCTGTTCAGGTTCGCTGGCAGAACAAATTTCTTCTTGCATTGTTCCCACAGACTAGTAGCAGTAATATAATACCAAAAAAAAAAGACAACAAATACGATACAAGTAAAACCCAAATTACCCATCCTCATCAGTGCTTTGTGGTCCTGAGCAGATCGGGTGCCATACTAGGATGTTATGTACCTGTCAAAGTAAATGAGCACACATATTGATGTCTGGGTTTTCTAGAGCTCCAAATTTTGTCCTACATTTCCAAATTAAAAGATCTAGGGAGGAGAAAGTGAATGGATGATGTTGATATTATAGTTATTAAAGAAAATGCAGACAATGGTAGCACCTTAACAAAACATTTTTTAAAAAGCTCTGTCCAGCTCAACTAGTAGGATCCTTCCCCAGTAAGTGAAAAATGATTTAGATTTTAGATTTTATTTGTCACACATGCACACATGGGTATGTATACTGTATATATATATATATATATATATATATATATATATATATATATATATATATAGGGTATGCAGCTCAGTGAGCAGCCTGTACTGTGTAAAAAGTATACCTTAAAAATATTAAATATTAAAAGGTACAGATTAAAAATACTCAAGTAATGTAATTGTATAACACATATACACATTAGAGATATACACACTTTTAAATAATTATTAAATAATCAAAATAGTTCACTATAAATAATAAATTAATTTTTTTTACATTTTCAAGGAATGCCTGAAATGATGACCATTTTTTAATTTTATCACCTGGGAAGTGAAGTTTTTTCTCAGTGTTTCTATTCTTGATTTGAGGCAATGCAGACACCTTAGCAATTTAAACTGGCTGTACAAAGGGTGGGAAGGGTCCTTCATGATCCTGGCTACAAATTCACTTTTCTGTATATAGGTCCTGTAGGTATGGTAGTGATATGCCCATTATACCCTCCACCAAGCACATAATTTTCTGTAGTGCTGTATGGTCCTTTTCTGAGCCATTTCTATACCAGGAAGTGATGCATTCTGACTGTATGCTCTCAATGGCCGCATGGTAGAAAGTGTATGAGATAATGAAGGCACTGCCTTTTCTTTCTTACCAGAATGTCTGGGTGTGTGACCCATGTTAAGTTATTCCTGATATTGATTCCTAGATGTTTGAAATACTCAGCCCTCTTCACGGAAGTACAATTAATGAAGAGAGGTGTAGACCCAATTCTTCTCTTCTAGTTCTCAATGCAGAAATCCACTATGAGCTTGTTTTATTGACATTATTAGAGACTGTTTTTATGACACCATAGTGACAGGCCAGCTAATTCATCTAGCTAGGGCTTCTCATTGTTGTTGCTGATGAGGCCTATCACAGCTGTGTCACCAGCAAATTTTACAATGGTATTTGAGCTGTGCCTGGCTACACAATCATGGGTATAGCAAATACAGCAGGGGAGTAAGAATACCCCCTCGGTGGCTGATGAGGCTCAGGGCTAATGGTGTTGGAGGTGTACTTCAGTATCTGAATGCTCGGAGTCTAGCAGACAAAAAGTAAAGAATAAATGTGCATAGGGTGGCACTGAAACCCAGATTCTGTAATTTTGTTGCAAGCCTTGCAAGGACAGTTGTGGTGATGGCTAAGCTAAAGTCAATAGAAAACAGTCTCACATAGCCTAGATGTCACGGAGTATGTTGCCCCAATAGAAATGTGTTGCAGTTATGGACCTCATTAATGAAGTTACTTAACTACACTAACTGTTATAGAGTTTCTCAAGAGACTCACTAATGTATCGTTTGAGCGCCAGCACATTTATATGTTCCCTGATTTTAGTCCATCAACGACTCAAGGCAGGAAGGTACCTGTTATCATCTTATGAGATGGGGGTTTCTTTTATGTGCAACTCCTCTCATGATTAGTAAAATATGATATATGATGACCCAAAGCAAGCTATAACACTACTGACAATTTCTAAGTCATCAGCCACATTATTACGTTTATAGTTCTTTCTCCCATACTGCACTTCAACCTCTTTAACTCTTCTAGTATTTGCTATTTTCCACTGAACCTTTTTGTCCTACTTAGCTTCTCATTTACCTTCTGTCCCCTTTGTCCTCATAGACTTATTTTCTGTCCATCTACAACAAGATATACTTAAATATTTGTATTATTCTTGTAGTTGTTGACTGCTTCAGGATTGGGGTGGGTTTATATGCGGCATGCTGTTGAGTGATACTCTTACAGATACGGGAAATGAGCAAATATCCAATTTGAAGGAGAACTGACTGAGTAACATCAGCAAAAATAAACACAAGCTGAAACAAGGCTATAGGCAAACAAAAGGTTATTAGTCCCAGAAATGAATACATCCAAGAAGCCAAATCAAAAACTCAAAGCCAGAAATGAAGTCAGAGAAAACAGAACAGAGGGCTTAGCACTAAATCTGTTTTGAAGTCAAATTATAGCATCCTTCTACACTAGAAAGAGTTGCACGTAGCCTTCTTAAAAAACAATGATATGATGATGTGTTTTATTGTGCCATCAGTTGACCTTTGACGTGCACCTAACACAAAAGATACCAACTATCCTCTTTTCTTAATAGGGGACAGTAAGAAATGTGAAAACTAGCTATAAACCTGTTACCTGTACACTCTTACCTTACGTGTCTCCCTGTCCATATTGTACCACAGGTGTTGAACGCTAGGGACATCTAATGGCAGGCTTCTCACTGACACAGACTGCCTTCAATTTGCACTCCTTTACTGCAGCCCAGTTTCCCACTAGTTTCCCATTTGAGCCCTTAAGGGATGGCACTTCAGCAAGGAATAATCAATCTAAGCACTCAATTCACTAGAAATCAATTAGATAAAGACACTGATTATAGCTTTTGTTTATAAATATGTATTTATTTGCATAATAACCAGTAACAGAAAATATTAGCGATACAAATAATTAAAACCTGGGAGGATTAATGCATTTTTAACTCTTTTTTCAGTTCCATGTGACGATTTCCAAATGGTTCATTGTTAGGGAAAATACTTTCTGTATAAAGTCTTTGTGAACGTGCTTGCCTGTTAAACTAAGACATTCTGTACCTGTCATTTACTGCACATTACCAAGGGAACAATGAGATAATGTCAATTATTACTTTTTATTTTTGTTCTCAATAAGAATTTATAGCTAAGAAATGACTCTTTAAATATATGGTAAATGTATGCCAAAGACTTTTAATCTGGTTATCTATTTTGGGACCTTTAGATATACAAAAGATACAAGTATCCAAAAGAGCCATTTACCTGTATGCTGACTGGTGCAAACTGATGTGCTTCATAACTTTGTTATACAAGTGAAACTAATTTATTAAGATTGTTGCTTTGTTATATTGTCTAGTCTTGCCATGGTGAACTGACCAATGCACATGGCAGTCCCCTTCAACCTTGTTGTAATAAAGGACATCCAGCTAACGGAGAGATTTGTAATGGTGATCTTGACTATTCTTTATTTAAAATATTAATTTACCAGACACCCAGTTCCCTAGTTCCAGATTACATATTGTGAGGTGGGAGTCACTGTCCTGAACCCGAGAGAAGACGCTGAATCCAAAGGTTTCAGGCAAACAAACTTTATTCCAATCAAAACAGGAACAGTCAGGGCATTTATTCAAATAGGAGCTGCCACTGCAATACACACACAGGCACAACAAACGAGCCAGGTCAGTGACTAGGTTAGAATGTTCCCCGCATCACCCATCTGGTGACAGACATGTTATGCAGGGAGGCTGTGAACTCGTGATTGCCTTGGTGATGCTGCAAACCTGTGGTTGCCTTGGTGACAGACAAGCAACCCTCAACAGATGCATCAATCACGTTTCTGCGTGCAGCACCGTTGGGGAGGGTCTCAAAAGACCTCAAAAATCTCACAATATCATTATTGAAAAATTAACAGAAAGATTTCTTCCTTCTTTCCAAATGGCCAGGAAAGTGTCTGCGGCTCCTTTCAAAATGTTCATTTGGCAACTGAGTTGAGCTCTTTACAAACATACCAGAAAAGTTACTGAAAACTCAAGTTTTGCAACAAAGCACAAACTGTACTGAGATAACTCTTATTTTAAAAAGTGAAATATAAAGCAACTACTCCACCTTTGTTTCTTTGTTTCTGCTAGCAGAGCAAACAGTTTACTAAGGCATTATCACCAAGTCAAGGCCAATTCCCATGGGAATCAAAAGCTACTTGAAGCTGCAAACAAATTTAGCTTTACAAAACATTCTAAGGTCCTGCTTCATTTTGTAACTGTCTCCAAATCCCGAGAGTAGACAAAACATTCAGTCAGGAGTCTAATATTCAATTCCAAAGGGCAGTCCAAATTGGACTTCTGTTTCCCGTTTATGATGAGGACTGATTTTTCCTATTTAAAAATATTTTAGCAAAAATGTAATGCATTTTAAATGTTTTGAGCATACGACTGAGTAAGTGAAATTATGGATTATGTGGCATGAGTAAAGTGAGATTATTTTTTGCTTTATCTTTGGACATTTTTCATATTGTTTGCCGTTGTACAGCAATGTCTATCTCCGATCTAGATGAAAAAAAAAAAATCTCTGTTATAACAAATTTTCTGAGATAAAAATGTTTATCAGCCATCACTATAAACTTCAGTGGGTAAATAACATATATATTTTTTGAGTGGAGTATTCTTTTAACCCTTTGCTTTTATTTTTAAGATAATTATTAAGGATTTTGGACTTAACAATTTTGCTTTGCCAAATATTATTTTTGTAATAGTTTTAGCATTTAATTCAAGGTCTCCTTTTTTTACTTTTGGATTTTGTAAAACTTCAAATTTTTGACCTTTTTTTTATTAGTTAATAAATTTCATTAAAATGTTTTAAGTCAAAGCTTTTTTGTTTTTGGCCAGGGATTTTTATGGCTCCCCTCTCCCCTATTATTTTTTGTAGGCTTCAGGCTTTTCTTTGTTGTATTCAGTCCTTTTTTTAAATCTGTTATTCCCAAATCCCATTTAATGAACCCCTCCACTAAAGAGTATTATTTTCTACCTATAAATCGGCCTACTATGCATGAATGTGGGTGTGTGACTATATGTGTAATTAACATGAACCCATTTCTTCCCTGTTACTGCTTTGTACCTGACATTGCCTCAATATTGTCAGCCCATCATGGGACATATTCACACACACCAGTTCTGGAGATCTTTATTAACCAAGTGATCTAAAAGGTGCACCTTTGGGAATGGTAGGACAAGCAATGTATACGAAAAACACCCAAAAACATGTTGTTTATTTTAGAGGACCGATATAAAAGTAAAGTTTGTAAGTTACAAGAACTGCTGGGTAAATCCTTAACCCAAAAATAATTCTGAAAGTGTACTTATGCACTCAAAGCCACAACTGCCAACTTCTTCCACCAATTAACAACATATGTGGGTTTGTGGTCATACAAAGAATGTTATGTACAGAGAATTTCATAGAGCATTGTTTGTTCGTTCTGGACACATCATTCAAACCAACCCTAAACTTTATGCAGCTATGATTTCAGTAATCAAATGTAATCAAATATAAGAACTGTTCAATTGCAGTCTCTTTTTAACATTCAAAAGTAAGAAAAGGTACACTCATTTACATTTTGCAGGCACTAGAAGCATAGAGGTTTAAAACTGCATAATTCCTCAATTTTGAGAGCTTGCAGTGCTGCTCTGCTAGGATGTTTTTCTTTTGATTGACATTAAGCCAAATATATATTTTTTAATTTTTTTTTCAATTGTATGCATATTTATTAATGCAACAGAGACAATTACCAAAGACTCCAAAGAGAAGCCAGGTTCTGCATTTACTTTGATTGGTATGACTAAACATCGCTTGCAAGGAATAAAAAGGTCTCATGTCCTTTTGTTGTTTTTTTCTCATTTTTTTCACAAATTTGGAATTTTAATTATTTCCCTTCTCTTGAATGAAGTGTCTTTATGTCACAATGTCATCTAGAAAAGCCATTAATGGGAGTGAAATTTCATTATAATTTATATGCACAAGTGCTTCTGCAGTTCAACAATATCTAGTAGAATATGCTTTGATTTTTTATTAATCCAGAAAAACAAAAGATTCTTGACTGGATTGCACTTTAAAGTACACCATCTAGCAGACTTGAATAAATTGTAAAAACCATGGAAGTATAATTTTCAATAAATTTCCTGGTGTTTTATATGGACCCTATAATTTAAAGTACATATTAATGTTAAATGCTTGGTATGCCTGAAATAACTAAAGTACAGGGTCATACTAATTTGCAATTTAAATATGTATAATACTTTCAGCATGCAGCTTTGTCATTTCCATCTGAATACACCTGTTAAACTAAATATGAATAGGCTGTATATTAATATAGAAGGAGAAATCAAGACTACTAGTTATCAGTAATAGCTTTCTTTAATGATGAAGCATATTATTTATTGATATGGAGAACAATAAATTACTGGGATTTTACTTTCCTGTCATGCACTTAGTTTGACTGATGCCTATAAATTTAACTGGTGTGAAATTAGTGGGAGCTTGTGTATAAGTAACTCAGAATAGTCTGATGTCCTCCAAAGAGATGAAACCTGCCCTGCATTACTACTAGCTCGCTGCAGCCATGTGCCAGAGGGTTCCAGAAATGGATGGGTGAATAATACAATTTTTCTAGGAGGAGGTATAATACTATATTGTCTTTTTCTAAACCAAAATCTATTTACAATATCTTACGAATTGCTGGACTAATCTCAGTAGACTGCACCAATCTGTTGGTGAAAAATACATCATAAACCTGCACAAACAGTTTTAATTAAAATGAATACTCAAACAGTAACAATACACAGTATATTTCACAAGGAAATATGTCTGCCCAGGTTTCAATGGATTATAAAAATGACAATGTAACAGAGAGAATCCGCACTTCTGTAAAACACAGTACGTAGTATTTATTACTCAGCTCATGAAGTTCTCTCAGGAGATTTGATTTATAATAAAGACTTTGCGCCCTGTGCTGGCTGGGATTGGCTCCAGCAGACCCCTGTGACCCTGTGTTAGGATATAGCGGGTTGGAAAGTGACTGACTGACTGACTTTGAAAGTGCTCTTCACTGAGTGCAGGCTCAGAGCATTATGACAAGTTCATAGCTATATAAAATGATTGACATTACAAATTATTAATTAAATACACATAGAGACACAGATTTGTTTAGGAAACACATTGGTGTAAAACTGGTTAACATAAATGAAACCTTGCAATATTCTTCATTAATTAAGTTGTTGAGCTTTGGCAAGTTGACATCCGAGAAGACTAAAACAAAAAACTCCAATTAGCAGCATCTCTGAAAAAAATAAACCGCTAAGGGGATCCATGGTCAACTATAATAGACAAAGTCAAAGACAAATTTGGACACAGCCACAGTCTTGGAGACTTTGGCCAACTAGCCAACCCACCCTTTCCATGCATTCTACAGTAAAGTCTGTGCCGGGGCATCAAATCTGATTTCACTTGATTGCAAGGCTCCCAGTATCCCACATGTCTTTCCATGGGCAGGAAACAGCTTGGAAGGAGAGCAGTGACACAGCAAGATCTTGAGAAGAGAACAGAATAGGCCAGAGTCAGCAATGGTTCATAAATATTGTATTACTTATATTTATGTAGAAATGACTACCAAACAGAGGTGCAATACATAGGCACAGCTAATCAGCAACTCTAATCAGGGTATTCTAGACTAAAGTAGGTGGCCACCAACCTCCTCCTGGGCATTCTAGAGTAGAGCCTGTGCTGGGCTGTCCAATGTGACAACACACTCTCCCCATCCATTGGTTTCAAGACTCCCATTGTCTGAGATGTGTTTCTGTAGACAGCAAAGGCCAAAGCAGGATCTTGGCTGCTGGAATGGCTTCTGAAAATGGGGCATTGCATTCATTTGGGAATAATAAATTACAAGTCAGTCATTTCTGACTGTAGTAGCCATTGAAAAGTAATGTCTTGGATACATTTTAAAATCAGTTTAATGATATCTTCATCTTCTTCTTATTTCGGCTGCTCCCATTAGGGGTCGCCACAGCGGATCATCTTCTTCCATATCTTTCTGTCCTCTGCATCTTGCTCTGTTACACCCATCACCTGCATGTCCTTTCTCACCTTATCCATAAACCTCCTCTTAGGCCTTCCTCTTTTCCTCTTATAAAAAGTCTTTAATTTCAATCAAAAACATGTCAGTTTGATAACAGACTTTTGGCTGATAATGCATATATGATATAGTACCATAAAAGAAACCAGGGGCGCTTACCATTTGAAGGTGTAGTAGTTAGCACAGTTTCTGGCAACATTATGGTGTGTGGCTCCTGGGCTGGTTCGCCAATCACTTAAAGTTTTTTTAAATAGTGGGATTTTAAAAATGGCTGCACAGGAGAGGTTGGAGAGGAGATAGACTTAAGGAAACATTATGGGATGGAAATGAAAAAGACTCCAAACCAACCCACATGTTGCAGTGAAACCTAAAAATCCTTCTTCCGTGTAGCTTTTATCGGTCCTACAAAAGACTAAGAAACCTCATGTTATTGACTATAAGGTTAGATATTTTTATTTACATATATTGGTTAAAATATATTGCTGAATGTATACATTCAAATACATATATTATCTATCTATCTATCTATCTATCTATCTATCTATCTATCTATCTATCTATCTATCTATCTTTCTATCTCCTTACCTACTGTACATAGTTTTAAAGGAATAAACTATATTAATACTTTAAAGTTTGAATATGTATTCTTTAAGAAAATGAATACAGTATCATATAAAACAGATTGGATCTAGTTAAGATAGCACCTACAGTTTATATATTATAAACAATAATTTGTATTTAAAAACCTTATTTAATTAAAATTATCTTTGGACTGATGTTTTATTCTTTAACAACTATTAATCCTTTGTTTATTTATATACATCAGTAATGTTAAACTGTTGGTCTGGAAGCACAATTGCTAAAAATGCTATTAATTTAATTAAATGTAATTGTTCAATACAATTTTATTCTATTGTATGTCTGTATTTTCAATAATTATCAAGTTCTCTACCTGAAAACAGATATTTCCTTTCAAGTTTTGCCAATAAACTCATCCTTAGTTTATGGCTGTTAATAAATTCCTTAATTCACTCTTAATAATTATAAAAAGACAACCAGTCTGCAAAGGAAAATATCACATCTGCTTAGTTAAAGGTATTGCCAAGCATATTTCTGTCTCTTCAATATCCAAATTCTAGATTGCTGGATATACCATATAAAACTCCCAGTTAAATGTAAGTAATTGAAGAGTATTTTTTAATATTATAAAAATATCTTAAAAAGTTCCTAATGGCTAGGCATAGTAAGCTGACTTTTCTATTCATAAGCTAAAGTGTAGAAATGAAAAAATAATCATTCTTGTAAAAGGTTTTTTAATTAAAGGGAATCCTTAGTCCTTAAATAAGTAGACTGAATGACAGAACAGCACTTATATAAATGTAATTATTATTATATTATTAAAGAAACCCAGTAGCTGATGTGGCCCATCATAAGCTGACACTTGCACACCAAATTTAAATAAAAACTCGTTTCTTAGGTTTAGGTAAGAAATTAGTTAGACAGAGAGTAGTATTACCTGCTCTAACTTTCTCAGCTCTGTTATAATATAGACTAAAGCTTCTCCAAATGCAAAAAGTGGAAAATGCTTCCTCCCTCAGACCGATGAAGTGCAACCAGCTTCAAAAGAAAATGTTAATTTCTGTCCAACAGCTCCAGACAGAAAAGATAAGATATCCCAACTAAATTCCTGTATTTCTGGAAGCTTCTGTAAATTGATCAGGGTTGAAGGGAAAATCCATATGCATTGATGTTTTGCCATCCAAATCCACTTCATTACCAAACAAATCCCAATTTGTCTTTTATAAGCTTTTTGGGCCCAAAATAAAGCCATTTTTATAGAATCTCATAACAACAATAAAAACAATTCTGACAATTGTAAAAACTACAATAGTTCAATAAACAGTACACGGGCCAGCTTTTGGCAACTGGTCAAATAAGGCCTTTGCACCCTCAACTGCTGATGTCCCTTCCCTCCCCTCAGATCCCATAGGACTGGCAAGCTGCATACAGCTCATTGTAGTGCTGCCAAATCTCTGCTTCAGGGATATATCTGTGAAAAGAGGATTTATTGATAAGATTCCTAGCTGTACAAAAAATGTAATGTCTCAATGTTGGCAGGGTAAGTAGCTGACATCCTTTTAGGAGAATTGTTGTGTGTAAATCCCTTTTTCAAATGTTTATTCCTTTCTTTTTTTGGGGGGGGGGGTATTATGTTTTTAATTAATAACCTTTGTATCTTGAAAGAGTATAATGCTTAATAGTTGCCTAGTTTTTATTAAGATTTTACTGCCTTTTAGTATTTTATCAGCACTAGGTTTACTACAGTATATACAGAAACTTAACTTTGGAATGGGAAAGGTATGGAAGAGAAGGCCTAGTTAGGCTAGCAAATACACTTACAATTACACTTCTTTAAGTTTCTGCATCACCAGTACTGACAGTGAATACATTTAATTGTGCTGTAAGTTATGATTAAGATAAATTGAATTGAAGTGAAATTTTAACCTTGTCGAAATCTAAAAGGAAAGAGCTGCAGCAAGTGGCAAAATACGTGAAACAAGTAAAAGATCAAGCAGCAGACTTCCTTTGCCGCTATTTCTCTGTCTAATGCCAACATGGATGATCTGATTGCGCTCATAAAATGTGACATTCCCTTTGAGGGGCGTATTCTTTTGTCTTTTATGGACATTCGGCTTCTAAGAAAAACAAGAGGTATTGATTTGGATGCTTTTATTTTTATCTTTTACATGCTTTGATTGTGACGCAAAAAGCATTCACATGCAGTTTGGTGGTCGTCGAGATATGCTTATAAACAGAGGCTGATCAATAAATATTAAACTCCATGGAAGGAAGAGATTAAAATTCAATGCAATAATGATTTTTCCTCTAGACTCTTCTTTATACCTTAGGAAGGTAGACAGATAATATTCATAATTGTGCATCTGCTTGGTTTGGAGTGTTTGTTGGCATAAAGTGAGGTCAGCTTAAATTTTTATCTTTTTATGAAAAGACTTTTATTAGTTATATACTACATTTTTATCATCACTCAAATTTACACCAGCATGTCTAATGTCCAACTATTCTGAATAAGTTGTTGGATTATGGAATGCTTTGGAATTCAGGGAACATAAGCAATGACTAAGCTCTGAGTTGAAGCACCTCACCCAAAGGGGTGGTTGGAATACAGTAGAATTCATTCATGTCAAGGCCTAGACTTTTTAGAATTTGAACAACTGCTTGTCTGCTTTCTTATTGTAATATGTTATTTTTCTGGCATTCTTGTAGTGATAACATATCTTCTAAAAATGTTCCAGAAAAAAACATTTCACTGTAACATTTCAGTTAGTCTATAATAAAAACTTGCTTGATTGATCTGCTTATTGCATAAAAGGTTACAACCAGATATAGGAGGAATTTGTGTTCATCTGAACAAGCACATTAACCACAGGTTGGGGTCTACAAGGACAAAAGCCTTGTTTGTTCTAGCCCAAGGCCAAGGGTAGAGCACTGATTTGTAGAAGGCTTGAGAACACAGGCTGTGCCAAGGCAGGATTGGTTCTAGGACACAAGGCCTTTACATGAGAGGAGAGCTAGCTCTTAAACTATGACACCCCATTTGTCCCAGGACCTATTCGGCTCAAAGCAAGTATGAATTTTGGCAGTCCAAGAGCCCATTCCTGTACACATCTTCATGTGGTCAATTTAAATGTGTTGATTAGCTCATATCTTTAAGAAAGAGAAAAAAGTACCCACATAAGAGCCCATAAAGACTCATGAAGAAAATTCGCAAAGACAGCAATCAGGCACAGAATTTGAACCCAGGATGAGATATGAGACATGCTATTCCTATCAAATATATTACAATGAAATTATGCAATGAGGTGGGAAATTGTGATCCAAAACTGAAGTCTACCTACCAACTGACATGGAGGTCCATACTAAAAATTTACCACTGTTTCTATGATGCATCATTAGACTGATCGCTAGATAGATAGATACTGTAATAACTGGAGACCAGAGGCGTGAAAAGGTTTGGGGCAGCCACCCGTTTAATGCGGTTTCCTGGCTGCAATAGAATTCGAGACATTTCAAAACAGTTGTTTACACAACAGAGTCCAAGACAGAACTGCCTGCCTAAGCAAAGGCAGTGAGCTTTATAGCTCAGAGGGCGGAAATGATGTCGTCCTCTGGGCCGAACTGGAAGTGACATCACCCTTGGGGCCGGAACCGGAAGTGACCTCATTCTTGGGGCGGAACCGAGGTGGTGTGTCCTTCCTGGAAATGGCGGCTCCTGGTGGGATTTCCCGGGTAAGACCTGCAGAGAACTCAGAAAGAGCGTCAGCGTACCCGCCCCTGGGCAGATGTATAAACAGTATTGTCTAAGCCCTTCAGCTGCTTCCCATGCACACGTGTGTGACAAGACTCCCCTCAGCCCAGACCCGTCGGGTCGGGCGACCTGCACCGAGAGGTCGTGGGCCCGGGAGAGGGCATCGGCGTTGGCATGAAGGGACCCCTGTCGATGAACGAGCGTATATTTGTACTGCTGCAGGTCAAGAAACCACCTCGTGACCCGCGGATTCGACTCCCTGTGAAGGGCCATCCACTTTAAAGGCGCATGATCCGTCACCAGAGTGAACACGCGACCCAAGAGGTAGTACCGCAGCTGCGTCACCGCCCATTTGATCGCCAAAGCCTCCTTCTCCACCGCCGCACCTGGTCTCCCGGTCCAACAGTTTCCGCTCAGGTACATAACGGGTGTTCAACACCGTCGGCGCTTTGGCTCAACACGGCTCCCAAGCCTGTGTCCGGCGTCCGCCTGGAGGACAAAAGGGAGAGAGAAGTTAGGGGAGATTAAGATAGGTGCTGAAGTCAGAGCCCTTTTTAAGTCACTGAATGCAGCCCCCGCTTTATCAGACCATACCACCGTATTAGGAGCTCTTTTCTTTGTCAAGTCGGTCAAGGCGCCGCTCTCGGAGAAACGAGGCACAAACCGGCGGTAGTACCCGCCAAACCGAGAAAGGATTGGACTTGCCGCTTGGTTTGGACGGGCCAGGCCATTATGGCTTGCAACTTGGAACACTGTGGCCTCACAGTACCCCGCCCACTAGGTAGCCCAAATATTTGGCTTCTCTCAACCCAAGTAACATTTCTTGGGGTTGATGCGAAGCCCGGCCTCTCCCAATGTCCGTAATACTGCTGTGACCTGCTGTATGTGCTCCTTCCAGGTGCTGGAATAGATGACAACGTCATCCAGATAGGCAGCACAGAACGAGTTATGGGGCCGGAGCACTTTGTCCACCAGACGCTGAAAAGTCGCAGGCGCCCCGTGTAACCCGAATGGAAGGACACGATACTGCCAGTGTCCGCTAGGAGTGCTAAACGCGGTTTTTTCCTTCGGACTCCGTTAAAGGAACCTGCCAGTACCCCTTTGTCATGTCAAGTGTAGTCAAGAATTTGGCTGGTCCCAGTCTCGAGGAGGTCGTCCCACGCGAGGCATGGGATAAGCATCAAATCGGAAACTTGGTTGAGCCGACGGAAGTCATTGCAAAACCTCCAACTGCCGTCAGGCTTAGCAATCAAGGCGATGGGGCTGGACCAGGGACTACTACTTTCCTCGATCACTCCTAGTGCCAGCATTCGCTTGATTTCCAGTTCCACTTCTACTTTCTTTGCCTCCGGGAGTCTGTAGGGTCGCTCACGGACGATCACCCCCGGGTCAGTCACTATGTCGCGCGCAATCAGAGAGGTCCGACCTGGTTGTTCACTTACCACCTCTGGGACCGAGCGGATAGCTGCTTGAGCTCCTGTCTCTGTCTGGGAGATAGCTGTTCGCGAAATTAAGGGCACTTACTTCCGCGAAGAGAGCAGGGCTGTCCGGAGGAGGGATCGGGATCCCTCTCCTTCCACGGTTTCAGCAGGTTTACATGATATATTCGCTCAGCTGGTCGGCGATTGGGCTGTTTCACCAAATAGTCGACCAATCCCTTCCTCTCCTTAATTTCGTAGGGGCCTAGCCAATGTGCGAGCAGTTTAGAGTGTGAAGTAGGAACCAATACCATGACGCGATCCCCGGTTGGAACTCCGGAGAGTCGTACCACGGTCATACAGGCGGGCCTGTGCTGATTGTGCCTCCTCGATATGACTTTTAGTATAGGTCTTATTACATCAAATCTATCGCGCAACTGGGCGATATACTCCAAAATGTTAGTGGAGGGCTGTGCCTCCCCTTCCCAGCCCTCTTTTAAAATATCTAATAAGCCCCGGGGCTGTCTTCCGTATAGTAATTCAAAGGGAGAGAACCCGTAGAGGCTTGAGGACTTCCGTAGGCAAAGAGGACAAGGGGAGGAGTTGGTCCCAATTCCTCCCATCCTTGCTGACTACCTTACGTAGCATTTGCTTGAGAGTTTGATTGAATCTCTCCACTAGCCCATCGGTTTGAGGATGATACACCGAGGTTTTTAAATGCTTTATTTTCAGTAACTTGGCAGTCTCCTTGAACGTTTCCGAGGTGAAAGGCGTTCCTTGGTCCGTCAGGACTTCTCTAGGAATGCCCACGCGTGAAAAGACTCCTACTAGTTCCCGTGCAATATTTTTAGTGGTAGCGGCGCAATGGAACGGCTTCAGGGAATCGGGTTGCATAATCCACGAGGACGAGTATATATTTATATCCTCGGCTGAGGGCTCCAGGGTCCTACTATATCCACCCCAATCCTGTCAAAGGAACGTCAATAAGGGGAAGGGGAATCAGAGGAGCACGGTCCTTCCTAGGAATTTGCCGCAGTTGACACTCCGGCAGGAAATGCAAAAGCGCGAACCTCCTCATTAATCCCGGCCAAAAACGGAGCTTAATGCGCTCTAATGTTTTATCGGAGCCGAGATGGCCTCCAAGAAGGTGAGAGTGGGCTAACTCGCAAACCTGCCGCCGGTAGGTCCGCGGACTAGCAACAACTTCCGGACCTTCCCTCATGTTCAGCAACCCGATACAATAATTCATTATCCATGACAAAGTGAGGTCCCTGTGGCATGGGCAAATGCGTCGTTGGCGTTAACGAGAACCACTGCATTCTTTATGTGCTTCAGAGAGTCGGCATTCCACTGTTCTCTCTTGAAAGAAGCCGGAGTCGCTCTAAACTGAAAGTGCAACTCAGAGAGCGGGTCCGGTCTGACCTCAAGGGGCGGAGAATCCTCCCTCGCTGCCGGGGCGCTAGTGGATGACGTAGTAGCCCGCGACGGTCCGGGAGTATCTTCGTCACTCTCTTGGCCTACCGCCCCACTCCCTGTCGGCTGATTACACGGTGTGGAAGCAGCTTGAGATGAGTCTTTATCATCTATAACGAGGCCAAAAGCTTTTCGGGGAATGCTTTCTAAACTACCGCGGTTACTGTCAGACCAGTCCGCCCGAGGATTACGGAAGCGGAGGATCCGGTGTACCGCACGTAAGCCAAGGGTTCCTCCGAGACATACGTAACACGGGCGGTATTGTACGAGCGGATATCTCCGTGTATACATTTTAGACTGGTCTTTTTTTTAATCCATTGTTGCGGTAGAACAAAACGGCGAGCAACGACAGACACGCTACTGCGGAATCAAACAGCGCTGTTACCATATGTCCATTAATAATAAGCTCTCCCGTATGTTTATCCGCCAGGGATTGCTAAGGGCACACAAACAACCCCGCCATTGTCCCCTACGGTCCGCCTTGTTCCCGACAGGTCGCAAGCCAGACGGCCCGGCGACTTGAACAGGCTCTGGATTGCGTGGAAGGGACTGCTTTGTAGGACATAACTCCCGGTAGTCCACAGAGCGGCTGGTCTGCCCTCCCGGGTTTCACAGCCGGCCTCTGGGGTTGCAGGAGCTGTAGCAGCTCGTCCAGGGAATGGAATTCTCCCCAGGCCGGCTGGGCAAATTCCTGGGGTATTCGCTGTAGCAGCAAAAAACAGGCCACTTGCTGCACTATTTGCAAGGGGTCAAATCAAATGGCGTAGCCACTCACCCACCTGTTGCCAGAGAGCCATAGCCTGCTCTGACAGCCCTTTCGTTGGGTTAAACTCCCAGTCTATTATATTCTTTACCTGCCGGCCTGGGGACAGCCCATCGTTAACAGGGACCTTGGTCCCGATGGGCGGCTCGGCTTTCCTACCCAGAAGAGCATACTGAGCCACTCGTGTGTTTTCCCCAGAAGCCAGCCCACGCCTGTGGGTCCCCTCTACCTTCTCCACGAGATGGGTTGGTAGCCCCGGGTTATGCTCGTGGAGCAGAGCCTGCACCGCGTCCTTCCTGACCCTCCGGCGCACTCCCTGCCCCGAAACTCGGCCCCGGTACTCACCCACCTGGTTCCTTGAAGGTCCGTGTCCCGGGTTCTTCGGGGACACCATCCTGCCGACTACGCCACTGTAATAACTGGAGACCAGAGGCGTGAAAAGGTTTGGGGCAGCCACCCGCTTAATGCGGGTTTCCTGGCTGCAATAGAATTCGAGACATTTCAAAACAGTTGTTTACACAACAGAGTCCAAGACAGAACTGCCTGCCTAAGCAAAGGCAGTGAGCTTTATAGCTCAGAGGGCGGAAATGATGTCGTCCTCTGGGCCGGAACTGGAAGTGACATCACCCTTGGGGCCGGAACCGGAAGTGACCTCATTCTTGGGGCCGGAACCGGAGGTGGTGTGTCCTTCCTGGAAATGGCGGCTCCTGGTGGGGTTTCCCGGGTAAGACCTGCAGAGAACTCAGAAAGAGCGTCAGCGTACCCCGCCCCCCCCTGGGCAGATGTATAAACAGTATTGTCTAAGCCCTTCAGCTGCTTCCCATGCACACGTGTGTGACAATACTTTATTAATCCCAAGGGGAAAATTCACATACTCCAGCAGCAGCATACTGATAAAAAACAATATTAAATTAAAGAGTGACAAAAATGCAGGTAAAACAGACAATAACTTTGAATAATGTTAACGTTTACCCAAGGGTGGAACTGAAGAGTCGCATAGTGTGGGGGAGGAACGATCTCCTCAGTCTGTCAGTGGAGCAGGACGGTGACAGCAGTCTGTCGCTGAAGCTGCTCCTCTGTCTGGAGATGATACTGTTCAGTGGATGCAGTGGATTCTCCATGATTGACAGGAGCCTGCTCAGTGCCCGTCACTCTGCCACGGATGTCAAACGGTCCAGCTCCATGCTTACAATAGAGCCTGCCTTCTTCACCAGTTTGTCCAGGTGTGATCTAATCTGTTGGTTACTTTATTTATGCCTCTTAGTTAACTGCCTATTGATTAAGAAAACATAATTAAGAGCATAAAAATACTTAATAAATTAAATTTAAAATGAAGGAAAACAAATTGGATACAAATCTTGTTGTAATGGAATTCTTGTGTTAGAAAATTGATGCATTAATAGATGTACAGTGCTTTAAGAATAATGATCACTCAATTGTTTGCAAAGAAATATTTATACTTTAGGCTAAAGGGGGGCCAGGAACGATATTTGCAGTGTAGGATGTGATACAGAAATCAACACTGGATGTGACGCCAGTCTGTCAGTGGTGATGTGAACGCGACAATAGACTCTATAACAGGGGTTCACAAACATTAAGCTGAGGCCCCTAAAGTGTTGTACCATCTGGTCAGGCCCTTCCACTAATAGAAACCCAGTGCTATCAAGTAAAGCATGATCTTAGATTCTTGGTTACTACTATTAGTATTTTGGATAACAGGAGACCTGTTAATCAAAGTAATTACAGTATTTAAATACAGTAAACCACTGAAACCACTGGCACATGTTTTATGTGATCACATTTTGTATGTCACTACGCCAGGCTTTATCAACCTTTTTTTTTTTGGCATAACCACGCCCCTCCCCCTTTAGAAATTTAATGTTTTGAAATGCCTGAATTTGTTTGATCTTAAATTGATACATTTTTCCCATCAGCCATCCTTAATATTGTATTTAACAAGTGATTATTGATAGTGTTCTTGACAATCCTACTTAATATTAGAAAGTTCTGGAAACTTCCACTTACTACTAGAATGTTCTAAGAACACCATCTTAGTACTGGAATCTTCTATTTTTTTTATTGTTTACTAATCATTTAGCCAGTTAAGAATCCCATGCAAATGTACTTATGTAGTAACAGCACCCACCTCTCGGGGATCCACCCACAAAATGCAAGGAATGAAGGAGAACACTACTCAATACATGGATATAATGAAAACATAAAGTACATAAATAAAATAAATACTTGAAAAGTAATACTTTACAATGAACAAAAAAGACACATTAAAAGAAAATAAGCATAAGTCAGGGAACACACACTGATTGACACATGATGACAGGGCACACTCATGCCCATACGCATATGGAATAATTTTGATTTACTATTTAATGTACCATACACAAAGTGTCAAGTGAAAATTCATATGGGTATGCACAAACAAAACCTGAGCATAAAGTTATAAAACAGCAAAAACCATTGCACCACACTCTCTGAAAGGCGATACATCAAATTAACATTTCTTGTTTTTGATCAAGATGAGTTTTTTTCTTCAACAAAGCGGTGTGTCAATTACATTACCTTTCAAACTGAATTTGTATATTAAAAAAAAGACCCTAGTGTACTTTGAAAGGGATTCACTTTTCAACACAAAGATACAGTGACTGATCTTGGTGTTATTTAATCCAGGTGTCCTGGTTTGAATATATTCTACAGTATAATGCATGATGTATGTTACTTTGTACCACAAAGGACACTCACACATGTGCACAATTGCACAGAGGTTGTGACACCGCTTATATCATACGTTGAGTGGGTACAACACACATACTAGTAATGACATTCACTGAAGACCACAGAAACGAAGTGAACCTTAAAAGCCTGACCCCTCATGTGCAGCAAGAGGTAGTTCACGACCACTACTGGTAGGAGTCCTTTTATGTTTCTCAGGGGACCAACTTGACAATTACCTTATGTAAATGAGTTGGCTATACCAGTCTCCACAACAGATATTTTGGAGTATAAAAATCCCAAGGAGTGCCTGTATTGTTCTTAATAACTAAACAAGTAAGCAGCAAAATCTTCTATCATTTTTCTCTCACAGTTGGACTCTCATTTAATATCATTCTTTTGTTGTCAATCTGAAAACATTCATTGTGCACAATGTGCAATAATTGAGAAAAATCAGACAGGTGGCAAATTCCATTCACTGTGCTTCAGCTTGCTCAACTAATAAAGATTTCTTGAAACAGAGATTTTTTTTATCACTGATGGTCCTGATGATCACTCTAAAATGCACTTTAAATTTTCCATTTGACCTCAGCACTCAGATATAAATGGAACCTTTATTCTTTCTTTCAGAGCAGGCTCACTGTAACAAAAAATGTAAGTAAACTACTCTAGAAGTAAACATTTAAATGGAGTTTTCAAAATGTGATATGTGCTTTTGTCAGTTATGCTATCATTTGAAACAAATATTTTCTTTTAAAGGCAAGTCAACAAAAAAGCCTATAAATGGGACAAGTCTGTGTAGAGACACAAGATTGTTTTCCAGGTGCATTGGTTTAGAGGATAGGAACGTGAAGATAACAGACAAAGACACAATGTAAAGATATAGCAGTCCAACCCTTGTGGACCAGCTCAATATAATACCCATCACTAGGCCTTGGTATTTGTCAGATCTACAACCACTGAAAAGAGTTTACCTCACCTCAACAATGGATAGGAAGTCTACAGAGCCTGTAATTGTTCTTCAATTCTGTTCTCATTATTAAGTAGGATTACAACAACAAATACAACCCCATCATATAAATGAATTGCACATTAAAAAGGGGAGCTAAAAGCATGCATGATTGGGATATATATAGTATATAGGGTGTAGATTCGAATACACAATGGGAGGTCTGAAACTTGAAAGTATACCTTTTAAAGAAGGACCTAGGAATCATAGTGAACTTATCACCATCTATATTCAGAGAGTGTTCAGAAATGATCAAGAAAGGTAAAAGAGTGTTAGGTTACTGTATGTAGCACAAGTACAAGTCAAGGGAGGTTATGCTTATATAACATACTAGTGACGTCTCACCTGAAATACTGTGTTTGATTTTGGTCTCCATTTTACAAACAAGACATATCAGCAGTAGAGAAAGTCCAGAGGAGAGCAACTAGGCAGATGCCAGAACTAAGTGGTATGAGCTTTGAGGAGAGACTGGACGAGCTGAACCTATTTAGTGTAGGTAAGCAGATTTAGAGGTGACATGATTGAAATGTTTAAAATTATTAAGGGAATTAGCACACTGGTTCCTAGTTGTTATTTTTAAATAAATGTTGTGTCACTAAAACATGGACATAATTGGATACTCGTGAAGGGCAGATTTCTCACAAATATTACATAAGCTTTTCTTCACACAGAGAACCACAGACACATGGTGGTGAAGGGTAGGATTTTAGGGACTTGATTTTATTTTGAACAATTCAACTGAATGATGAACTGGATGAGTTTGTTGGGCCGAATGGCCTGTTTTCGTCTCAGTTTTTCCACTGTTTTAATGTTCCATATTACAGGAGGCTGCTTGAGTCATCCCTGAGCTCAAAAAATAACCAAGGAGACAAAATGAGTAAAACAAGTAGGTATTTTCCTATAAATAAACATTAACAGATCAGGGTTAATGAAGAAGACAACAAAAGTGTAAAAAACAGCAAACAACCTATTCTCAATAGGTCTTTATAAACATATCGAGCCCCAAGTATCATATGGAGTGGCTTGAGCCCTTATCAGCAATGCTCCATTAAATGCTCCCTATTCCTTTCCTCTATACACAATAGAAAATGTCTTCTCTAAACTCTCCCAGTTCTGCCAGGTGAGCCTAGCAGAGTGCAAACAATGTTCAGGAACATGCTGAAGAATGAGCATGCTCCATCACAGGGCGAACCCTGGACACAGTGGAAGCTATTGTGGAAAAGAGGGTGGTTGCAAATTTAGATTAAAAATCCCTCCATCCCCTCATGGAGACGTTCTCTTGGAACACTTATTGCTACAGGCTCATTCCACCACAGTGTGTTAAGAAGCACCTCTGGGGGTCTTTACTACCCCCTGCTGTCAGGTAATTGAATGCTTTCACCTGACATATTCTAAGTTCATTTTGAAATATCTGCAGAATATACATTTATTTATTTATTTATTTATTTATCAATTGATTAAGTGATTGGATGTATTTTTTGTGCTGTTAGGTTGTATTCTGGTTTTTTACATTTCTGCTGCTGTATGCATCTGAATGTTCCTTTGGGATTAATAAAGTTCCTCTAATCTAATCTAATTACTTTTAAAATTAACTAAGTTACATTACTCATTACTTTTAAAAAAGTAACTAAATGTATTAAATATTACATAAAATGTAATGAGTTTCAAACATTGCATTACAATTATGTTACTTTTTGTTTTTTTGTATAAAAAACTGGACATTTTACTGGCCAGCATTTGTTATTAAATCCTAAACCCATTTACGAACTTTCATGAAAATAACCAGAAAAACAGATGGTAATTGTCGTGTGTTTTGTAAATGAATTTAGTCTTTCATGTGCTGTGATGTAAATAATCTCCATCCACTTTTTCCATCACCCTAGCGAGCCCCCAAAGATTGCGGTAGGAACACTGGCTGCTGCGCCACTTGATCACGCTGTTTCAACATATTAATATCAACAGCTGGATTCAAACTAAACTGACAGTTTATTTATAGATTATCTGTTACTTTATTACGTGTAGAACACTCTTTTCTGCTTGGAGGTATGCATGTGTCCTGCAAATGAATGGTGTACCATCCACCATGTTTGCTTCTTGCATTACACCCAGTGGTGCTGCAATATTCAGTGTCTCCTTGTGACCCTAACCTCGGCCAAATAAATTTATCTCTCAGCACATGCAGAATAACTTTTATTCAGTTCTCATCCCTTGATTGCATGATGTGCACAGGCTTAACCTCTTCGTCACTAGCTGTCACCAGATGGCCAGAAAACAATGTTACTGAAAAATGTAATACGTCTGTGAAATAACACAGAAATTAGTGATGCAGTAATGCATATCTGTTTTTTTTTTAAGTAACACAGGTATTTTTACTTCAATAAAATGTGTATTGCGATACTCTAAAAAGTAATCTGACTACTTAATGCACATTATTTTAACGTGTTACAACCAACATGGTTTATTAGTTTATTACTTAGTTATTATTTGGCTGATGCCTTTATTACAGGGCAACTTATAATATTAGGAATTGGCTACATTTCCTTTTTCCCCCACTGGAGCACAGGCAGGTGAAATGACTTTCTCAGAGTCACACAGTGTCAGTAGTGGGATTTAAAGTCCAAAGCCTTAATCACAGTACACGAGTATACCACATTTCCTGCTTTGCCCTCTAAACTTACTCTTTAGTTTTATAATGTAGTGGCACTTCATTTGTATAGCTCCTTTTGATTGATGAAATCTGCCATATATTCAGGTTTCTTTTATCATCGTTCAATGCTGCATTATTTGCATTTGTTATATTTTTATTGTACTGCTCAGTATGTATATTTAATGCCGTATTGTAATCCTGTTTGCTCTATCAAGGGTCTTGTGACAGCACACGCTGTTAAAGTAAAATAAATAGTTGCTAAATGATAGATGCACATACCATTTTCCAATATTTTAAGTGGTATAAGATGTTTACATGCCTACTATTTCCAGGCTGCATTATCCAAAAAGATTTAGAGAACTGTATGATGGATTTCTCTTACCTACACCACTATAAAACAATATCTGCACAACATTTGAAAAATATCACTGGAAAAAAACTGCAGTTTGCAACAAAGAAAGGAAATACAGAACATCGTTTAAGAAGAAGAATGTCACAAATCTGCATATGAGAAATATATACCACATTATGACAAGAAATTTTGAAAAACTGTGCATTTGCATCCAGTAGAAGTATTTGACATATAATTTAAAATAGAAAAATGACATTTAATGCCAACAATATTAAACAGAGAGAAATAAAGAGAGCAGAGGCGAGACAGAGAGACCGCGACATAATCATTTTTTTGCCCTGACTTCTGCCTGCACCCATCACTTCCATTTGATTTGATATCTTGACTAATGTACCACCAACCTTCACTCATGACAACTGTCATAGGAAAAATAAATTCTAAGATGCCTGCCTGAAAATTGATATCCACAAAGTCTATTGTTAAGTTCCAACGACTTCTAAATTGTACCAATAGTGGATTCAGAAAGTATTCAGAGTATTCTTTTAGGCTTTACTTTTTGCAATCCTTGTTGTGTAGTGGATTTAATTTTAAATGTATAAATGTGACATTTTTGACCATCAATCTAAACTCAATAACCCCTAATGCCAAAGTCCAAACATGTTTTCAGAGAGGTTTGCACACATATTACAATCAAAATCTGAAATTTTTAATTCATAAACGTATTCAGATCTTTAATTCAGTATTTTTAGAAGCCCCTTTTGGAAGCAATTACAATTTTTGAGTCTTCTTGGATAACCCTCTACAAGCTTTGAACATTTGGGTTGGAGCAGTTTATCCCATTCTTCCTGGCAGATCATCTCAAGCTCTTTTAGACTGGAACATGTCTATAAACAGTCATCTTCAGGTCTCTCCACACATGTTCTATGAGGTTAATGTCTGGGCTTTGTCTGGGCCACTCAAGGACATTCAGAGACATGCCCTGAAGGCACTGCAGCATTAGCTTGGCTGTACGCTTTGAGTCATTGTCAAGCTAAAAGTTAAACTGTCACCCCAGTCTGAGGTTGCGTGCAGGTTTTCTTCAAATGTCTCTGTTTTCTCTCTGTATTTAGCTGTATTGAGCTTCTCCTCAATTCTGACCAGCCTCCCTTTCCTTACTGCTGAGAAGAACCCCCATAGTGTGATGCTGCCATCACCATGCTTCACCACAGGGATGGTATTAGGCAGGTAATGAACAGTGTCTGCTCTCTGACATACTGCTTGGAGCTCTCCACAAAGAGTTCAGTTTTAGTGTCATCAGACCAAAGAAACGTTTACCATATGATCTCAGAGTCATTTAAATGCTTTTTGACAAAATCCAAGCCTGCTGTCCTAAGCCTTGTACTCTAGAGTGCTACTGGTATTGTCGTCCTTCCAACAAGTTCTCCCAACTCAGCACAAGACTTCTGAAGCTCTGTTACATCTTGGTCAGTTCACAATTATTGAGACCACTGTGCTCCTGGGACCACTCAGATCTTTTTAAAATGGTTGTACACTCCTTTCCTGGTCTGTGTCTCACCATAAATTGATCACTGAGGTCTACAGAGAGTCCCTTGAACTTCATGGGTTGGTTTTTGTCCTGATATGAAGTGTGAACTGTGTGACCCTTCTAATTGATGTCCAGTCAATTCAATTTGCTACAAGTGGATTCAGGCATTTCTCAAGGATACTGTAATTGAAAGAAACAGGCTGCACCTAAAACCAATTTAGAGTGCCACAGCAAAAGGTCTGAATACTTACACGACTAAGGGATTTCTGTTTTTGATTTTTAATAAATTTGCAAACCTTTTTGAAAATATGTTTTCACTTTGTCATTAGGGATTATGGAGTTTTGATTGATGGGCAAAAGTGTCAATTTTACCCATTTAAAATTAAACCTACAATACAATTAAGTGTGCATAAAGTGAAAAGGTCTGAAAACTTTTTGAATCCACAGTATTGGTTTTATTAAAAAGAACTCAGCATTTCGTAGTATATGTCTTGTTTAATTTCTAAATTTGTTTTGCTGGCATAGTCTAAGTTGACAATTTTCCTGTTGTTCACAGCTCTTCAAGCTGTGCCTTTCTCTTCCCTTCTAGAGATAAGCACTAACAGTTTCAAAGTAATATGCTTACAAGAAACACAGTTCTTTGAATATTCCCAGAAGGCAAATCCCAGCCTTTTTTTAGGCATGAACTACAAGCACTGGTATCTGAGTGACAGGTTCAATATGTCACAATTCCTGCCAGATTAGACTCATGTCGCATGCAGACTGCATCTTGATCTTGGCTCTTCACACGAGACAAATCAATTACTAAATTGATGGGCCTTGTTGCCTGCATCACATAAATTTACAGCTACTTTATTAATTGGGACATCTTCCAAAATTTCTGTGTTCTCTTTCTGTCTGTTTTGGAAGGCACATTCCCAGCAGGAGTTATGAATGGTGACCGTAAGGAAATAAATACAGAGTAAGCACAAAAAGGCATATGGAAGATGTTAAATCTGTCTCTCAAAAGCAAAATAAGCAACATTCTTCTATGCTGAAACATCAAAAAGTAGCTAATTTGTGCAATATTCACTTGACAGAAATGTTGGCATTATTTTAGGAAAACATCTTATCCAAGACACAATACATCTGACATGCAGTGGATAATCTAGAACAAACTGTATTTTAATTTGTCTACATTTTAAAGCACATTTCCCAGTTGAGGACACAGGGGGAGTTGGAGTAGGTTCCAGCAGCAATGGGCGCAGGTTCAGCTGTTGGAAAATCAAACAGTAATTTCAACAACAAAAGTATTTAAAAAAAAAATATTAATTAGACACATGACCTACTGTGCAATATATTCACTGCAGTTTCATCCAAACAGTAACAAATGAGTACAGTACATCTCTGGATCAAGGGATTCTTCTTTTTTCAGGCAGCTGCATTTTATGCTTAGTTTCTGCTAGTCAGTACACCTTATTTCTCACACAAGCTTGAGGGCAATAAAATAATAATATTATTTACAGACCTCATGCAGCATTAGAACATTTTATGTGTTGGACATTCACCTATTATTATTTCTTTTGAGTCATCCATTTCATTTTGATCTACAGACTCTAATGACAACACTTTCACTCTCACTTTCCTAAGTACCAAATGTATTACAAATATTGCCAATTTTATTACCTCAAAAGCCAGAAATACTGACTATTTGAAAAATTATTATATTTACACTGTGCTTCAAAAGTATAAAAATCCTTTTCAAAAATTTGTGTTCATACACCTACAAAAGGCCAGAAAAGTGACCCAGTGATTAATGCTGCTGCTTAACAGCTCCAGAGCCATGGGTCTGAATCCTTTAAATTCACTTGATTTCCACCATGCATTCAGCAGCCATTCCAACTGCACTTCAGAACAGGTAATATACCTGAAGCTAAGCATGTCTGTCTGGTCCTGGCCAGTATCTGGATGGGAGATCAACCAGGAAAGGTCAGGTTACTGCTGGAGGAGGTGCTGAGGAGGACTTTGGGTTTATCCTGTGGTCTGTGTTTGGATTCCAATGCCCTAGTGTAGTAACATGGACACTGTGCTAAAAAAGCAGTGCCATCCTTCAGATGAAACATAAAACCAATGTTCTGACTGTGGTCATAAAAGATCCCTGGGCATCTCTCAAAAAGTAGGGTGTACCCCAATGTCCTGGCTAAATTGAGCATCACTGCTGTTTCCATTCCAGTCTCCTAATCATCCCCTGGCCATCTCTCTCACCAGTTCAACACATAATTGGTAACTACTGAGTGTGATGAGTGTACTGACAAAGGGCTGCCATCGTGTCATCTATGTGGAAGCTGCACACTGGTGGTACTTGAAGTAGTGTGTATGTAAGGTGCTTAGTGTAGCTAGAAAGGTACTATGTAAGTGCAATTAATTATTATTATTATTCATAATAAGTGAGTATGGGTGTGTGAACTGGTTCCTGCATTATATCCGGGGATTGCTGGATAGACGCTATCTCACTGTGATCTTAAACAAAGTGAGCAAGTAACAAAATGAATGAATGAATACCACAGTTATTGGCAATCATTTTATTTGAAGTTTATTTGATATATTTCAAAAATATTACATGGTCATACTGAAAGCATACTATCCTTGAAAAGCACCAAACATGTTTAGGGTTTATGACAGTATTTCTCTAAGATAAAAGTAAACTGCTTCCCAGAAGAGAAGATTCAATTATTATCTACTACAAAAGAGCATATCCTTAGAAAGACGATATCTGTTATTTGTGTACCAGTTCAGGTTCTGTATTTTTTGTGTATGTTTCTTTTTTTTTCCTTTTTGTTTAACTTGAAGTGATTTTTATATGTTTACAAGCTGTACCCCGTGGCTTCATCCACATAGTAATGAAACAGGACAAACTTTAAAAATTAATAAACGTTGGCACTATATCTGATCGTGTTCAGCTCTGACGGAAATGCATTCCCCACGATGGGACAAAAGCACATGGCCGTGATATCTCTGGCAATCAGCAGCTACCCTGTAAAACACATGGAGCTCTGACCTCTCTTTCAAAAACGTCAGATGTTACTCCTTAACAATCTGTAGATGATAATGTCTGTTGAACAAAGAGGTATCGCTAGCTAAGCAGAGGCAAGGTGCACTCTACACGTGGCGAGACGAAGACTAATTAGAACAGAGGCTGTTGAGTGCATGAGGAAGGCCCCGCCCCCTGCTCTCAACCCACGGCCACTCTGTTGGATTTGCATAAATACATCAGTACCGCTAGCGAACTATGGTACTTAAAGCGATGAGAGAAGTTGCAAAAATCAACTGGAAAGTTCAAGCAAATTATAGAAAACAACCAGATCTAAATTTATTAAGTAATTCTCTTATGAAACAGACAGAACACACTCAGACCATGACATTTTTAAAACCGTTTCTTAGTGTATACCACATTGTGAGTTCGGCCCTCCGGTTGTAATATGACCAAGCTGTGCGCTGAGCTTACTCTTGAGCATGCAACATACAGTTGGCCATGTGAACAGTAATCTTGTTTTAAATCTCAAATCTGCTGTCATAATCGGTTTGAGTTTCATGGTTTGTTTCAATTACGACAGCATTTGTAGGAATTGTGTTGAAGAGACATTCGGCATCTGTCAAGCGTTGTAAGTATACAACCGGTTTCATCGATAACTTCACATCCAGCTTTTGAGAATTTAAACATTCATAAACATCAAAGTGTCCACTACTGAAATCGTCACCTGTCAATCTAAGATGTTTAAGAGGCATTGGCGGTTGTCAAAAGGTGTAAAATATTTGGCCATTTCGGTACACTTGAAAGCAACAACCGAACAATTCACCGGCAGCCATCAACTCACATGCAGATGCATAGGTGAAGGGCTTAAGCATTTCACTCTTCTAGTGCTCCTGTGTAGTATAATTATCTCCTGTACCGTCATCAGTCCACACCTTGAACCTGTCCCAGTCATTCAATACATAAGACACAATGTTCCTCAAGAGTGAGCCTGATATGGCCGTGCAATATGTAACAAAGAGAATGGAAAAGGTAGATGCCATCTCTGGGCATGGAAACCACTCAGTAAGTGACAGTTCTTTGATCATTGGTGATCACCTTGATAGACATGTTAATGGGGTTACGGTTAGAATGATAAAGGAAATGGGTACCTGAACAATGTAAAGTAAGTTTAAAATACCTACACAATAACTATAATCGTAATAAATAAACAATAAAACAGTGGGAAAGCCGTGGATTAGATAAAAAGGCTGTAGTTATCAGCAGGGAGACGTGAATCCCCTGGCGAAGCAAGGAAGGGAATGTAGTAACTGGAGCGAAGGACGGCCTTATATAGGCAGGCAGCCAACAACGTGGGAGGCGTTGGGATGGGGGACCCAACGCCGCCTCACACGGTGACCGAGCTGCAGGCTATGGACATATATATGTACGTAAGTAGGATTCAGTTAGCGTTGGGAACCTGTGTACCAAATTTGTTGAAGATGGGCCCATAAGTAACAAAGACCGTTGAAAAGTTCAATATGGCGGCCGACAGTGGCATCATACCACCGAAATAAGTACCAAATTTCAGCTTTCTACCTACACGGGAAGTTGGAGAATTAGTGATGTTAGAAAGTTCAATATGGTGGCTGACAGTGGCGTCATACCACCGAAATAGGTGCGTAGATTGGTTTCGGTTAGCGCAGGGAAGCCGCCTACCAAATTTTGTGAAGATGGGGCCATGAATGAGAAAGTTCAACATGGCGGACGTTGTTGACCGTTATGACCGTTACACGTAGAATTTCGAAATGAAACCTGCTTAACTTTTGTAAGTAAGCTGTAAGGAATGAGCCTGCCAAATTTCAGCCTTCTACCTTTCACGGGAAGTTGGAGAATTAGTGATGAGTGAGTGAGTCAGTGAGTGAGTGAGTCAGTGAGAGCTTTGCCTTTTATTAGTATAGATAATAGTTGTTTATTTTAAGTGCCTAATATTTTAGTTCTGCGTATTATGTTTCTATGTGGAAATATGTGTTCCGTTCCTTGTGTTTTGTGGGTGGTTCCCCAAGAGGCAAGCCACCTGTCCATCTACATTTAAGAACTGCCCCCAGCCTGATAAATAATTGGGATATCATAAATAAATGGGATACGTTGCTAAAGCTTGGTGTTGGTAAGTTCACTCTTGTATTTTGCAATTACTTTACCTTATGATTACTGGACTTCAACCTTTTTGCTCTGATTTTTTACTTCTCTCTTTAGATTACTGTACTGGCAGTAACTCGAAGTTTCACAGTCATCCTTCCATTTGTGGGATTTTTTGAAACATTACTATTGTTTTTGCTAACTCTCTGTCTAGGACTTTCTAGGCCAAAGTCTAGTGAAAGAAGTAAGGAATTGAAACAGGCCTCCATGGGGCCTGTTAGGCTTTTCACATGCTCGCTAGCTGCTTCTGGGGGCCTCACCAAATTATGCCTGGAGGAATCTTTCCAGATCAAGACAGTTTTCACCAATTCACTCATTCATTCATTTTTATGGATAAATACAGTATATTCTGATGTAAGGTTTAGAATTTACAGACTCTATTGTCGAAGCATTAGGAATAGTGAAAGAATGAACCCTGAACATAGTGCCAGTCCATCGACATGTATATAAACATACTCACCTACACTGAACCAGTTTAGAGTAGCTGATGGCATGTGGGAAGAAATGAGGCCACTTAAAGATAGGTTTAGTGAACTGATGACACAAACATGGTAAAAAGGGTGAAAGACCTTTAAAAAGATCCACAAACACAATCGAAATCTTCCCTGGCTTGCCTAGATACAGGCTTTATCCCAGGCGCCCTGCTCCAAACTGCACAGACAGGCCTCGGTCTGCAAAGGCTCAAAATAGGGAACTGGCTTATCAAGTTCAGAATATACTCTAAATGCTCAAAATGCACAAAAATGTCATTCAAAGGATATAGTAAAACATAAAATTTCTGGCTTAAGAGACAAAGTAAATGATTAATCTTTATAAATATAGAATTTATTTATATAAACAAAAAAAGCACAAAAACAATTTGCTTAAACAGGCCACCCAAGGCTACCAAGTCCAATCCTTTTTCCTATTCTCTAAATCAGTGTTTCATAAACTGTGGATGCAAGTCTAAATATGCCTGAGGACATATTATGTCACCATATAAATGTGTAGCACAACTGGCCAGTTCATCCAAGTGTGAATTCTGGGTCAAATGATATATATAGTGCATGTAAAAGGTTGGGCACCCCTGATAAAAATCACTGTATCAGTTTAGAACTTGCTAATCTTTTGAGGCAGCAACTTCATTTTAACATCTTTTATACCTTATGGAAACAGCAACATTACAGTTGTTAAATATTTGTTATTGGACCAACAGAACCAATTTAATGTGCATTTAAATAAAATTAGGCAGGTGCATAAATTTGGGCACCACAAAGGAATAATCCCATCAATATTTAGTTCAACCTACTTTTCCTGAAATAACAGCCTGTAGATGCCTCCTATAGCCACTGACAAGACCCTGAATTCTGGCTGGTGGTATTTTGGACAATTCTTCTATACAAAATGCCTCCAGTTTAGTCAGGTTTGATGGCTTTGCGCATGGTCAGCCTTCTTTAAATCAATCCGCACATTTTCAATGATATTCATGTCTGGGGACTGGGTTGGTCATTCTAGAACATTGTACTTGTGCCTCTGCATGAATTCCTTGTTAGGTTTTGAACGGGGCTTTGCATCATTGTCATACTGAAACATCAAACCCCGGGGCTAACTTTGTGACTGACTCTTTAACATTCTTGTCAAGAATCTGCTGATACTGGGAGGAATTCATGAGGCCCTCAACTTTAACAAGGTTTCCATTACCTGTGCTAGTCACACAGCCCCATAACAGTATGGACCCTCCACCAAATATTACAGTAGGCAGCAAGTTCTTCTCTTGGAAGGCTGTGTGTTGTTTTTCACCATGTATAGCGCCTCTGCTTGTGGCCAAATAACTCTACCTTAGTCTCATCTGTCCACAGTATTTTTTTCCAAAATGTTTCTGGCTTGTCCAGATGTGCTTTTGCATACCTCATATGACTCTTCTTGTGGTGTGTACTCAGAAAAGGCTTTTTGCGCATCAACTATCCACTGAGCTGTTCCAAAGTGCGCTGGACTATGGAATGAATTACAATGACACCATCAGCAGCCAGATGTTCTTGTAGCTCTCTGGAGGTGCTCTGTGATTTGTCTGTGACCATTCTAACCAGCTTTCAGCTGTGCCTTTCAGACATTTTTCTTGGCCTACCAGATCTTTCCTTCACAAGGACTGTTCCCGCTATTTAGTGTACTATTAATTGTGGTAGTATGTGAAACAATTCCATTGACACTTTGTGGAGAGCTTTAGTTTCTGTGGCACGAATAAATATGTATTCCCCACCTCTAATTCTAAATGAGAATACAGACAGCAAAGACATGAAAATGAAAGAGGAGGGAGGAGAGTTTGACAGACAAGCTTGTGAGGTAAGCAGACCTCAACACTAGATTGAAATGTGGCATGATCAATATAAAAATTGCCAATTATTAAATTATACACAACCTCCTAAACTGTTACCGATTGAACTACAGGGATGTCTTTGGTAGGCCTTGTTACTGTATTTGAAGCTGCACACATTCACATTATAAAATCTCTGAGTGCTTTAAATCTTTCACACCATCTGGCTCTTATATTAAATGGCCTAGCTTCAAAACCTTTTATTTTAACAACATGTAAGTGTTGTGTGCCTTTGTTTGAATTGCTTTCTTGGTTTTTATGATGAATCTCTAGGAGAAGCACTCATCTAAAAATCAGTTTACGATGGGATTAAGAGCAATCCTCCTGGAAAGCTGCTGTCACAATATTGTACATTAATACACTGAATCTGACCACACTAAAGCTGAATATTCCTTAACAGTATATGCTCATATTAAGCATCTACCATACATTATTCCATGTATAAAATATTTTCAATGACATTAAAAAATGACAGAACATTTATAAAGAAGCTTACTACAATTTAGGGTCATAGTAGCACTTGAGTGTAAGGCTGGAAACAATCTTGAATCCAATCTCACACAGGTCCAAGTTGGAACTGCCTGACACCCTATCTTACACATGTCCTTGTGCTATGGTAGCAATATCAGAGTACTTGTATTGATATTGAAAAATGTGCTGATTTCACACAGCCTACCACAGTCCTAGTCATGGGGTTCAAAACACAATCCACTGCACCAGCATGCTCCCCTGTATATGAATGCATGTGTTTATGATTATGTAAGTATAAACACTGTTACCTTGTCTTGAAGTTTCCTCCCTGAGAAAAACAAAATTGAATATTAAATCACACTAAGATGACAGATACAGAAGAAGGCAACATGTAGACTCAGAGACTTTACTTGAACAATGTATGGAAGTTGAGTTTTTCTTGTTTTCCCAACATTTTTTTATTCAGCTAGCTCAGTATATCCACACAGGGTAGCCTTGTCCCAAACTTAAGAGAAATGCTTATGGCCTTCACAGGCCCAAAAATTGGGTCAAAGGCTAAAAGTCACAAATAGCCAAACGAAGAGAGAGAAAATCATTAAAACAAACCTCCGGCCCAAGAAAACAAAACAAACACTCTTTAGTAAATAAATATATTTTTAGAAAGTTAAAAAATGACTATATATAGACTAAAGCAGGTTCTGAAAAAGAAAGCAAAAAATATGTTTACCAACCTAAAAGCAAACAAATATTAGAAGCAAAAAACAGAAACAGTACCTTAAGTTATAAGACTGGAGATCAAAAACAGTAAATACAATCCCAAAAAGAAAAGCACAAACAACAAGTCAGGAAACAATCTGAGTGCCTAAGCTCCCATGATAAATGCTACATCACCTGTAGTGTTAGGTGGCCCTGCCCTCTAAGGCATCACATCAGGAAGGCAGGGCAGAAGACAGAGAAAGCTAACACATATATTAAATGCAAAATAGTTAATAAATAATGCAATATTCAATCAACAAAACCAAAAACAAGCAATAACACAACATAAAAACAATAATTAAAAAAAAAACAAAAGTATTAAATACAAGAAAAACACTCTTGAGCCAGGAAAAAAAGCTTGGCTAAGCCATAGCATACATTCAGTGTATCTCCAGAGAAGCAACCTAAATTAATCAGTCTTTACTGCACAAAACTCCTGTCCTGTTGAACACCCAAAAATAAAACAACATGAACTATAAAAAATCTTCTAATGCCACAAAATGATTTAGTGACTTTTTGGAATCACCAAATAAATTTAAGGTAGAATATGGACATCCAAATATATAGTTTCATGTTAAACTTTAATTTATAAAACCAGGTTACTTATTCAATCAACCAGGCTACTTGTTCAGTTAACACAGGCACCAAGGGGTCCAACAGGGCCTCATCTACTTTTAGCCTAATATTACTGATTAGCCAGCAATTTCAGCAAAATTATTTTGTTTTGCTTTGCAAAAAATATTGTGATACTATGTTGTTAACTGACCAAATATGCACCATTGAGCTAGGAAGAATGCTGTTTAATACAGCTAAAGTCTTTTTACCTTCCTATACTTTTGTTTCAGCTGCAACTTTGCAGCTGATGACAGGACTACACTTCCCATCAGGCAGCAGGAGTGCACTGTGGCTGATGGGAGGCAACCTGCACACAGAGTTTGAATAGGAAGACTGAGAGTAGTCTTTTTTCCATTAGCTATTTTCTACAACAATTTCATTTTCTGACTGTATTACATCTTTTGTTTAACAGAATGTTGTTTTGTCTCATTGTGGGTTGTCTTTAGCCATATTGCATTAACAAAACACACCTTTTCCCAATTTAGTTTCATCTGAAACTATTTTCTGTGAAATTGACGGGTTCAGCATTTGAGTACAGAATTGCCAAACCCATAAGAAGCAATGTTTCTTTGTTTCCATTATCTTAAAAGCATATATAAACTCCAAAAAAACTCTTTTTTGTGTTTTTATGAAAAAAATTCCATCTGAAACAAAATTTATGTCCCGGATTTGTAAAATTGCATGCAAAGTGAAACGGTTCATTTGCTCATTACTGCCTATTATAGTATTGCACAGCGTTGCTGCAGTGCTTGCCAGTGGTGAATGCCAATATTAATTCTTTGCTGTTTTCCAATGCTGTTTCAGGTAACTCATTGTCTTTAAAAGGACTATTGAACCAGTAATTGGAATTTTTATGTGATTTTGGCAGAATTGTTATTTTTAAAGCCTTTCCTGCAGCTGGTTCTGAAGCTGATCATTTATATGATGAAATGTAAGCTTATACTGAAGGTAACTGATCTCCAGGCTTATACAATTTGCCAGTGCTATTACAAAATTTAGTAATTTTAAATTTTACATAATCTATGGAGTGAAACAAGAAGAGTGGTTCTTGCAGGCAAACAAAAATGTAATTGTAGTGAGTACTCAAGATAATAAATAAAATGAAGACACTAATTTTTTTTTAATTAAAACAGCGCCTTACATTTTTTTAAAATGCCAATTCTACTGTATACTTGCTCATTAAATATCTATAACAGGACCAGGCCTTGGCCCAGTCAAGCACACCCTACATTTTCTACACTACCATTCCCAAACAACTGTTCATCATCCAACAAAGACTCAGACAGGATAGTCTGTCAGATATCAAACAGACAGACAGACAGACAGACAGACAGAAATAAGACAGCACAGAAACTTGCAAACCAAAAAACACCAAGATGCAATGCTTATTAGATATGGCCAGACTGGGGAGGTCACTCTTATGATTGGTTGGGACTGGGAGTGATATAAAGTGACCTGTGATTGGTCAACAGTGTTAGTGATTAACATGTCTACCTTCCTAGCTACCTTATTTAGTTAATGGAGATTGGGGAAATCTTCATTTAAAACTACTCCTGGAAGCTCTGCAATACCAGGATCAGATCTTCGCCCAGTGGAGCACACAACACATATCTAGGCCACCATTACCAAACATCTGTTCATCATTCAACCTCCACTGAGGAAGTCTGTCAGATATCAAGATATCAGATAGGAATAAGGCTGCACAGAAACTTGCAAATCAGTTAACATCAAGATGCAACACTTATTAGATGTGGTCAGATGGGGTTTGGGGCGGCACTTGTAAAAACTCACTTTTCGCAAATGGGGCTTCTCTAGGTTGGTGGCACTCATAGGGGAAAAAAACAGCAAGTGTACTGGAAAACTGGCAAAGGCAGTTGAAAGAATAAAAAAAAAGAAAGACAGGAGAAAGAAATGGGTCTTAAAAGTTCATGCATGGTAAGAAATGTACCGAAGAAATGGCGGAAAAAGGCAAAATATGTGCTATAGGCAAGTTGCCATGAAACTGAATTTTTTTTTGTATAAAAAATGCCAAGTTGCTTTTGTTCATAATGTGTTTGAAACGGAATAACCTGCACTTATGAAGTTTACAATTGCAGATGTCCAATTTTTATAACTCTCATTTCTATGTTATACAAGCATGCCCCACTATAGCCTATTGATGGTAATGTCAGAAGTTTTTGAGCTCCAATATGGCTGAATTTCGAAATTAGTAAAAGAATTGTGCCTAGGTGCAGTTATATAAGATTAGATAAATGAGCTAACCAGAGAAGAGGAGAGAGGGGGGATGGGGGTGCTGTCAAACCAACAACAACAACAGCAACAACAACATTTATTTATATAGCACATTTTCGTATAATGCAGCTCAAAGAGCTATACATGACGAAGAAAGAGAAAAAAGACAAAATAAATAAGAATTAAAATAACAGAACACTAATTAACATAGAGTAAAAGTAAGGACAGAAAAAACTAAAAACAAAAAAATCTGCAGGGGTTCCAGGCCACGAGACCGCCCAACCCCCTCTAGGCATTCTACATAACATAAATGACCTCAATTAGTCCCCATGGTATTCAGGGTTCTCAGGGAAGGACTTGGTGATGATGGTCACGTGGACTTCTGGCCTTTAATCCATCAATGTAGGGACATCACGGGGCTTTGATCAGGTGATGGTGGCGCAGGTTGCCACCCCAGAAAACCGGAAAAAGAACAGAAGAGAAAGTAGAGGTTAGTATGGATTTTGAATATGAATACCATGAATAATAATGATAATTAATTGAATATACAGAGCATCAGGATTAAACTAAGATGAAGCTATGAGAAAGCCATGTTAAAGTAATGTGTTTTCAGCAATTTTTTAAAGTGTTCCACTGTATTAGCCTGGCAAATTCCTATTGGCAAGCTATTCCAGATTTTAGGTGCATAACAGCAGAAGGCCACCTCACCACTTCTTTTAAGTTTAGCTCTTGGAATTCTAAGCAGACACTCATTTGAAGGTCTAAGGTTATGATTTGAAGTGTAAGGTGTAAGAAATTCCGAATTATAAAATGGAGCTAGATTATTTAAGGCTTTGTAAACTATAAACAGTATTTTAAAGTCAATTCTAAATGACACAGGTAACCAGTGTAGTGACATCAAAACTAGGGTGATGTGCGCAGATTTTCATTTACAAGTTAAGATTCTAGCAGCGGCATTCTGCACTAGTTGCAATCGATTTATGTCTTTTTTGGGTAGTCCTGAGAGAAGAGTGTTACAGTAATCTTGTCAACTGAAAACAAAAGTGTGGATTAATTTCTCAGCATCTTGCAATGTTATAAGGGGTCTAACTTTTGCTATATTTCTTAAGTGGAAAAATGCTGTCCTAGTAATGTGATTAATCTGTGATTTAAAATTCAGGTCAGAGTCAATAGTTACCCCTAAATTCTTTACCTCCAGAAACCAGGAATGCCTTGAGTTACTACCATAGTTTTTAAACAGCAGAAGCTGAGGACAACTGCCACCTACATAGGTGTAGTACTGACCTTTGCCTTCTTGACACTAGATTTACCAAAGCCTATGAAAAAACTCGTAAATCCAGCCCACCTTAAATCCCTTCACACATCTCCGTTAGCATCTTTTGTCCTATAAATGTGCCGATAAAGACAAGCAGCAAGCAGCCTGTTATTCCATCCCCCCACCAAGACAAGCAGCAAGCAGCCTGCTATTCCATCCTCCCTCCACCACAGAACGTCCACTAAGTTCTCCCCGCTCATGCCTTGATTATCTGGGAGTGAAGTCTTGGAGTTTTATAGTAGAAAAAATAAATCGTTATTTGGAACACATGCATTTCATATGTGTTCCATTTCTACAATAATCTGTGTAAACATTTTCATATTTTTGTAATAAATGACAAAATGTAGGCATAAACTATATAATATATGAAGCCTGAAGTCCAAAGATCAAATAAACATTTTCACAAAAGGTTTGAGGACAATACAACAGCTTCTGTGGCATAGCGGTAAGAGTTGCTGACTTGTAATCAAAAGACCCGGTTTGATCCCAACTGCCTTCTATATTTACTGTTTTCAGTAGTGAGCTGCTCTTATTGTTAATATTATACAATGAACACACACATTTGGTTTACATCTGTACATTTATAGTACTTATAAAAGTTACTGTTGTTTTTTTCACTTTTATTCTCTCAGTCACGATCACGATGCATACTCCCACACAAACCCAGTTTTTTATATGAAATTGGGAATAACTGTAGATGTGAGTGATGTTTTGAGGAAATGGAACTGGACATTCTATGATCTGGATGGATAAAAACTGACACACACACGCTGATGAATTTGCCTTCTTCGTATATCACTGTCACTTGATTTTTTTTTGTTCAGTTTTATTGAGTGTTCCTGCACACGCTGAATTAGTATGCACCTTATGGTCCATGATGTCAAAGCTGCACTGACAAAAAAAACAGAGATATAGGTATATATGATATTTGGAATTATTCATTTTATGACCTGCCTGATCCACTGTAGCAACCCCTAACGGGAGCAGCCAAAAGAAGAAGAAGAAGATAGTACATTTCGGAAAACATTGTGGCATGGATGCAACATTATTCATATTATTCATATTCATTCGCATAACATCTTGTGGTTGTAATCAGTGACCCCATGTTTTTTTTTTTCCCGATCTTGCCAGTCCCTACATGCAGAGGAAAGAATAGTACAGAAAGGTAAGTTTCACACTATATGCAATCATCAAATTCAAATATTAACTGTTCACACACTCATCATGTGTACCTGTTGCAATGTACACACTTCTCTCTATGCTTTGGTTCCTGTCCTGTCCTGTCCTGGAGTACAAAAGAAACACCATGTGGGGACTGGCAAGATCAGAGGAAAAAAAACACGCCGTCAGGGAAAAAAAAAACATGCGGCCATTAATTACAACCGCAGGATGTCATGGGAATGAATATGAATAATATGAATAATGTTTTCCAAAATGTACTATACAGGTCAGAAAATGAGTTATTCCAAATATCATATATACCTATGTCTCTATTTTTTTTTTGCCAGTGTAGCTTCAGCGTGAGTAGGAACACTCAATAATACTGAATAAAAAAAAAATCAAGTGACAGTGAGATACGAAGAAGGCAGATTCATCAGTGTTTGTGCGTCAGCTTTTATCCGTCCAGATCAGAGAATGTCCAGCTCCATTGCCTCAAAACACTGCTCATCTACACTTATTCCCAGTTTCAGATAAAAAGTAACAGAATCAGATCCCCCCGGGCGATAGTATGTATCATGATCGTAACTTTTATAAGTACTATAAATGTACACTGGCTGTTACAGATGTAAACCAAATGTATGTGTCTATTGTATAATATTAACAATAAGAACAGCTCACTTCTGAAAACGGTAAATATAGGAGGCAGTCAGGATCAAACCGGAGACTCTTTATTACAAGTCAGGAAATCTTACCGCTACGCCACAGAAGTTGTTATATTGTCTTTGAACCTTTTGTGAAACTGTTTATTTGATCTTTGGACTTCAGGTTTCACACCTTACATAGTTTATGCCTATATTTTTTCATTTATTACTAAAATATGAAAAACGTTTCTGTTTTAACAATGTGTTTACACAGATTATTGTAGAAATGGAACACATATGAAATGAATGTGTTCCAAATAACGATTTATTATTTCTACTATAAAACTCCAAGACTTCACTCCCAGATAATCAAGGCATGAGCAGGGAGAACTTAGCGGACGTTCTGTGGTGGAGGGAGGATGGAATAGCAGGCTGCTTGCTGCTTGTCTTGGTGGGGGGATGGAATAACAGGCTGCTTGCTGCTTGTCTTTATCGGCACATTTATAGGACAAAAGATGCTAACGGAGATGTGTGAAGGGATTTAAGGTGGGCTGGATTTACGAGTTTTTTTGTAGGCTTTGGTAATTCTAGTGTCAAGAAGGCAAAGGTCAGTACTACACCTATGTAGGTGGCACTTGTCCTCAGCTTCCGCTGTTTAAAAACTATGGTAGTAACTCAAGGCATTCCTGGTTTCTGGAGGTAAAGAATTTAGGGGTAACTATTGACTCTGACCTGAATTTTAAATCACAGATTAATCACATTACTAGGACAGCATTTTTCCACTTAAGAAATATAGCAAAAGTTAGACCCCTTATAACATTGCAAGATGCTGAGAAATTAATCCACAATTTTGTTTTCAGTTGACTAGATTACTGTAACGCACTCCTCTCAGGACTACCCAAAAAAGACATAAATCGATTGCAACTAGTGCAGAATGCCGCTGCTAGAATCTTAACTTGTAAATGAAAATCTGAGCACATCACCCTAGTTTTGATGTCACTACACTGGTTACCTGTGTCATTTAGAATTGACTTTAAAATACTGTTTATGGTTTACAAAGCCTTAAATAATCTAGCTCCATTTTATAATTCGGAATTCTTACACCTTATACTTCAAATCATAACCTTAGACCTTCAAATGAGTGTCTGCTTAGAATTCCAAGAGCTAAACTTAAAAGAAGTGGTGAGGTGGCCTTCTGCTGTTATGCACCTAAAATCTGGAATAGCTTGCCAATAGGAATTCGCCAGGCTAATACAGTGGAGCACTTTAAACAATTGCTGAAAACACATTACTTTAACATGGCTTTCTCATAGCTTCATCTTAGTTTAATCCTGATGCTCTGTATATTCAATTAATTATCATTATTATTCATGGTATTCATATTCAAAATCCATACTAACCTCTACTTTCTCTTCTGTTCTTTTTCCGGTTTTCTGGGGTGGCAACCTGCGCCACCATCACCTGATCAAAGCCCTGTGATGTCCCTACATTGATGAATTAAAGGCCAGAAGTCCACGTGACCATCATCACCAAGTCCTTCCCTGAGAACCCTGAATACCATGGGGACTGATTGAGGTCATTTATGTTATGTAGAATTAGAATGCCTAGAGGGGGTTTGGCGGTCTCGTGGCCTGGAACCCCTGCAGATTTTATTTTTTTTTTTGTTTTTTCTGTCCTCCCTGACCATCGGACCTTACTTTTACTCTATGTTAATTAGTGTTCTGTTATTTTAATTCTTATTTATTTTGTCTTTTTTCTTTTTCTTCGTCATGTAAAGCTCTTTGAGCTGCATTATACGAAAATGTGCTGAAATGTTTCTGATTTAACAATGTGTTTACACAGACTATTGTAGAAATGGAACACACATGAAATGCATGTGTTCCAAATAACAATCTATTATTTCTACTCTAAAACTAAAACTGCAGCACCTCACTCCCAGATAATTAAGGCATGAGCTGAGAGATTTTTGTGCACGTTCTGCGGTGGTATGGGGATGGAATAGCAGGCTGCTTGCTGCTTGTCTTTATCGGCACATTCATAGGACAAAAGACGCTGACAGAAAGATGCAAAGGGATTTAAGGTGGGCCGGATTTACGAGTTTTTTCATAGGCTTTGGTAATTCTACTGTTAAATAACTATAGCACTATCTAGGTTGAGTAGTGAATTGCCACACTGTACTTGCTTTTGTTTATGACACTAGGTTTTTGAATAATAAGATTAAATTTTGTTAACTTTATTTTCCTCCCTGCACATTTGTTGTATTCTACTGCCAGGGGGTTGGGAACCGATTTCCTTTCTCAGCTAGGTCAACCAGGAGTGAGGCCCAATAGGAAGGCTACAGGGACTCTCACACCTTGGTGAAATCTGGTAGAGCTATTAACAGAAGGTAGTTAACTTTAGTCCTTGGTGCAAATGCATTGCAACTGTGATCTGCAATATATACTCAAAATCTGGAAAGTTTAAGAATATGCAAAGTAAAGTAGTAACAGAAAATTACACATTATACTGTGGGTCAAAATGAAAAAGAATCTGCTGTTTTTGAAAAGGGGTATATACTTTAAGAAGAAGTATCCCCAAAAGGCAAACATTCATATATATAATGTGCCATATTTACAGGAATTGCAGTATGATCTAAATCCTTTTATTATAATGCTAAGGCTATAAATTCTAGGCAAGAAATATAAAAATAAAATGTATCCAACTCAGCAACCAGCATGTGCAAATAGACATAAATTCAGACATGTGGTATTACGCTTACACCAAGAGTGCAACCTCTATTTAAACAAAGGTGATACCAATTAATCAAGAAAACATATTTTTGTCAGAGTTTTTGTTTCACCTCTGTGCATAAAGCTCCTTGACTGTATTCAAATACAGTCTTATTTCTGTAACAAGTACTTTGCCTACACCTTTCATGACTGAAATTGATTATCACATATCCACATAGCCTTAGCAGCATTAATTTTCAAATCTCATTCATTGTTGCTTGCATTAGATATACAGTACAGTTCAAGGAGATGATGCTAATCAACTATATCAAGCAGAGCGAGACTTTGAATAAAAAATCTTAGCTTCCATCCATTATCCAACCCGCTATATCCTAACTACAGGGTCATGGGGGTCTGCTGTTGCCAATCCCAGCCAGCACAGGGTGCAAAGCAGGGTGCCATCCCACAGCAGAAATTTTAGCTTTAAGAATCAGATTTGAAAACATCACACAGGTAGGATTTGAAGACTCATAATTGAACTAAAAGTGAGATTTACCTACCATTGAGTAGTTCAATTTTCATTGAGGAATCGTGGTTTTATTTGGGCTGTTTACATAGAAGAGAAAATTCAGAAATGTGTATATTATGCAAAAAAATGTCATATTGATTACATGTGCATTTTAAGATATCAAAAGGGAATTTCAAGATGTTCCTGTTCCTTAATCATCACAATCTAACACCTAGTCAGCTAAGCTTCAGAGATGTCCAGTTAGGAGGCATAAGAGGTTGAGAATCAAATTCACCTACTTTGGTGCAAATGAAAGTGACAACAGGTGAGCTGGAGAGGCAATAGCAAGACAACCCCCAAAAAGGGAATAATTCTGCAGGTGATGGCCACAGTCAGTTGCTCTCTTCTTATCCTTCCTGACTGATTCTTCTCTAGTTTTGCTTTTTGCTAGTGATCCTTGTTACTACTTGTAGCATAAGGAGGTAGCCACAGATGATTCAGGTTGCACAGGTAGTCCATCTTCTCCAGGATGGCACATCCATATGTGCCCCTGCAAGAAGGTTGGCTGCGTCTCCCAGCACATTCTCAACATCATGGAGGAAATACCAGGAGATGGATCGTTATACGAGAAGAGCTGAGCAGGGCCGTAGAAGGGCACCATCCAGTATTTGCTCCTTTGTGCGAGGAAGACAAGGAGGAGCAACACTGCCAGAGCCCTTCAAAATTACCAGCTAGCTACTGGTGTGTATGTTTCTGACTAAACTGTCAGGAACAGACTCCATGATAGAGGCATGAGGGCTTGATGTTCTCTAGTGGCACCTGTACTCATAGCCCATCACCACGCTGCTGAATTGGTATTTGCCAGACAATACCACAATCAGCAGCTCCACTACTGACACCCTGTTTTCTTCACAGATGACAGCAGGCTCAAACTGAGCACATGTGACAGATGCAAAAGAGTTTGAAGATCATGTGGTGAATGTTATGTAGCCTTCAACATCATCCAGCTTGACTGGTGTGATGGTGGGTCAGTGATGGTCTGGGGAGGCATATACTTGAAAGGTCGTGTAGACCTCAACTTTCTAAGCAATGGTACCCTGACTGCTGCTGTTAGGTAAGAGGATGAAACCCTCAGAGCCATTGTCAGACCTTACTCTGGTGCAATAGGCTCTGGGTTCCTCCTGGTGCAGGACAAAGCCCAGCCTCATGTGGCCAGAGTGTGTAGGAAGTTCCTGGATGATGAAGGCATTGACGCCATTGACTGTCCCACACAGTGTATCAGTGCATCAAATACCACCAGGCAGCGCCACAGACTTTCCAGGAGCTCACTGATGCCCTGATCCAGGTCTGGGAGGATATCTCCAAGGACACCATCCACCTTCTCATCAGAAGCATAACCAGGCCATACACGCTACTGAGTCACGTTATGTGTGGCCGTGATGAAATTCGTGCAAGTTGGATCAGCCAGTGTTTTCAATTTTTGTCTTTGATATTCAGTATTATGTTGAATCCAGCTCTCAATGGGTTGGTGATTTTTGTTTCCACTGACTGTTGTTACATCATTTTGTTGTGAACGAATTACACAGTATTATTCACTAAAGATTTAATACTTGATTAATTTGTTCACCAAGATCCAATGTGTATTTCTTTGATTTTTTTTTCAGTATTTAAATTTGAGACAACAGTTTACAAATTTTGTATCAATCACCTGGGAAAGGATCAAAAGTTAAAAGGAGAAGTCCATCTTAATACAGCAGCTTTTCCTGAGGAGACAGATGTCAGGCTAGGTACCTGTCAAATAAAGTCTCAAAGAAATGGAGCTTGAGAAGAGGGGAACCACTAAAGTGGAATCACCTATGCTTTTTGGGACCAGCTTTCTCTTCTTTAACAAGTTTTTATTCATTTTTAAAGAACAGAAAAAGGAACAGCCAAAAAAGAACAAAGGGAATAAATTCCTCAACCCAACAGCACACACCCCACACCACAAAGAGATAACTAAAGAAAGAAATAGAAAAAATAGAGAAAAAAATGCTGTTCTAGTAGCTGGCTTCCTTATTCATCCTTTGTAAGAGCCAATCTTAGAAAGTAATGCTTTAGGTTAAGTTAAATCCATATTAGTATTGGCTGAATTCAATAGAATATAAGTTTCTTTCATAGCCATAGAAATGGTATAGTCTTTTCCCCCTGTAAGTTAATCAGAGATAGAACATTCTTGCTATAATTAAGCTACAGTGTGACAATTTAGTCAGTTGTTGTTTAGAACAGGTCCCAGTACTCAGGGACTTAAAAGACCCGTTTTCAACATAGAAATGGGATAGTCATACAGTTTTCTGACAAAAATGTAGCTGCGTTTTCCCAAAATTACTAAAGTTCATCAGCTCTAACATAAAAAATGGGATTCAACAAAAGCCTGACATAAATGATTCCACATACAGAATATCTTTGTTTTTAAAAGTTTTAGTTAAAATTCAAAGTAAAACAGTGAACACAAAAAAAAGAAAAAATCTAAATAGCAAAAATTAGAAAAGTTCTTATTTAAGAGAAGTTTTGTCTCATCAGATTTGCAAGTCTGTGGTCTCAATGATGATGAATATATTGATTTGTCAAAGGTCTTAATGCAGGTCTTCATTCCAGTGAACAGAGAAAGTATTCCACTACAAGAGGATATCGATAATTGGGCATTATTTTAAAGAGGTACATCTATCTCACATTGACTCTGAAGTTGATCTTTTAATAGGAATCAACAACCCAGAAATCTTCAAGCAGTCGCAGATCATACCTAGCCAAAGTGATGGACCTTATGCTGTGAAGACCACACTTGGATGGGTGGTTGGTGGACCATACAAAGAGACAGATGATCTCACAAAAGAAAGTGGTAAGCTGCCCAAACATTCAATCAATCGTGTGTCACTAGCAGAAATTGAGGATATTTTGCTGAAATGATTCAGAAACGTTTAGAAGTGACTTTGAAATGATTAGACATGTAACAAGATTTAAGCTTTGAACAGAACTTCTCTTACATAAGAACTTTTGTAATTTTTGCTATTTTAATTTTTTCTTTTTTGTGTGAACTGTTTTACTTTGAATTTTAACTACAACCTTTAAAAATGAAGATATTTTGTCTGTGGAATCATTTCGACATGTCAGGCTTTTGTTGAATTCCATTTTTATGTTAGAGCTGCTGAACTTTTGGGAAAATTTTGGGAAAACGCAGCTACATCCTGATTAATCAAAATGAAGATTTACCAAAGGAACTTCTACCCACTCTTTCAACGAAAAAATCAAGTGTCCCTATACAGCAAAAACAAAGTCAGCAGGGATTAATGATGGAGTGTTTGTGTGACAAAATCAAGAGTGGGAACAGGCATGCAACATGAAACAACTGGGAGTCCATACACTGAAATAAAATGTAATTTCAACTCTCTGTTGGAGGGTTCTATTTATGAAATCATTCAGGGACCTGTGGAGGTCTTAGTTCGACATTATTTCTAAAGATGAAATAGTCGATGGACTAGAGAAAATAATGGCAGCAGATATAAGGTGTTAAAGAATTAAGTTATAAAATAAGTTCCCAAAGTTATTTATTGAATTAGTCTTAGATTTTCCATCAAAATACCAGGAGAATCTTAGCAGCAAAAGAACTTAGTGAAATCAATGTCTTAGTAATAGACGAGGAGTACAAGGAATATAAACTTACAAAATGAGTGAGAGAAGTAAAAAATGGAGGACCACAATGATGAAGCAGAAGGACAAGACCAAAAATATAAAAATAGGAACCACACACTTTAAGAGAGCATAAATTACAATCTGGGTCAGTGGCTAAAACACATAAATCCTTAAGATAATTTTATAATGAATAAATTTGTGATTAGAATTTTAGAGCAATTCTTGACTTCTTTTAATAATGGAATCCCAGCTTAAGGCCGAAGAGGGGAACAGATCTGAAATAGTGAATGGCTTTTTACGTGCACCATAGAAATGAAGCCAGTTTGAATTGAAAACTGATTGAAGAAATAAATCAAGGATGAGAAGATAGACAACTGTCGTATGTTCTGAGGATTGAACTTCGCTGCAGATAAGTGAAAAAAAAATAGAGGAGTGCACAGACAATGTAGAGGAAAGATTGTGGAATAAAAGGAACCCTGACTTCCCATAAAGACTGCAGAGTGTATGAATATCCAAAGCAGACAAACATGAAAAAGGAATGGGATGCCAACCAACATTAAGAGCCTTATTATGAAAGACAATGGTCTGCTAACACCATGTCTGTGCAAAATGCATTGTGCCTTAACATTCCTAAAAATGTGAGGTGCATATGAAATAAGTAAAATCTTATTTGTTTTAGCTAGACTTCATTGGGTGGGGACTAAAATAAAATTAAACAAATAAATAAATAAATTTAGGCGACAGAGCTAGACTGGATTTGATGGAAAACCATGACAGGATGAGATAAGGGATGCAAAATGAAGGCTTAATGTAACCCTAGCCCTGGTGAGAACCAACCTAATGGTTAATCCTTGGGTGATGGGAAGTCCATAAAAAAGTAAATCGCTCCAAAAGCAGGATGGGGAGAAGCACAGCTAGCATTGCACTCACTTAACTCAAACACAGTAAGAGTTTAATCTTAATAGATTTGACTGAAATGAAAGGGCGAGATTATTCTAAAAAACAAGTGATTGCTTAACATTTTCCAAAACTAGTATAGTGATATCTTTTAACATGGGGGTTATAGTGACACCAAGATATTTAAAAGACTTTACAACAGGGATTGGAGTGGATAGATAATGATTCGTTGGGAAAATTTAAGGAAAGAAAGACTGATTTACTCCAGTTCATTTTATATCTGGACAATTCCTCATACGAAAAATAAATCCTCTTGAGACATATCTAACCAACAGAAGAATATCACTGACATAAGTGCCAAGAGGTGTGATGCTCCAAATCAATAAACAACCAAGTAAAAATATAAAAGATTAAAAAAGACTAAACAATGAATAATACTTTTTAAGTCTATAATATTGACTTTCATTGTAATTTGTCTTGTTTTTCATACCTTTATTGAACAAAAACGATTGCTAGAATCAATGGAAATACCACATTAAGGTGTATAAGCTCCTGCAAATAAACAAATAGATTTAAGTCCAATAACCGGATAACAATAGAAGCTGAAGTGAAGTAGAGTATTACCTCAAGTAATATTGAAAAAATATAGCTAAAGACAAGACAAGATGTTCTGTGAACTGAATCATCAGGATACACAGAGCATCAGCTGCTTTTTCAACCTATTTAAAAGTAACAGGCTAATTCATGGGTCTCATTAAGGCCTTGGCGCGTTGATGTATTACACTTGAAGATCCAGGCCTTAATTTGTAATAAATGAGTATCAAAGTCACCTCCCCTATGCAGATACTACAATTCTTTGTCTTATCTCCAAAATACATAATCCTCTAGGTAGACCTACGGTATTGTTTAAGGTAATGGTTTTATTTTCGAGTCTCTTTTCCAGTTTGTTGATAACTGTTATGTCAATAGCAGCCATTCCTTCATTAGAGATTCAGCTGATTTTATTAAAACAACTAAAATCAACCTTTACACATGAGGGGTTTCTGTTAGATAAATATTTCTAGTGATTCAAGTTCTGTTTTACAAGAAAAATATGGTAAGATACAGTAAATTGTGAAAAAATTATGTTTCAACTATGATTGAAGATTAGAAATTAAATTAGTTATTTATTGTTTAATCTTTTTTTTTTCTAACAAAATCTGCATAACTACAGTACTGGACACTAGGCATACTTTTTCCACTGTATTTATGTTGACATTTTGGTATTAACATATTTCTGTTACAAATACATTTCTTGTTGAAAAAAATTCAATGTTTTGAATTTTGAGGTAAGCACATCGCTAAGCAGGCCACATATTACAGGTAGAGATCCTTATATTTATAATGTATTTATTTATGTTTTGATACAAGTTTAATCTTTCAGCCACACAATTTTTGTTCTATATACCACTTAGAAACTTAATCAAAAGCAACCTTATCCAAACTAACTAAGCTTTCATATCTACTGTATATTTCTGCATCCCTGAGGGGATAATGGCTAGTTTGAAAGAAGACCTAGATACCATGTCTGCAGTATGTCAACACATTTCAAGTAATTTACCTCTTCATGGTCTCAGGGAACAATGGTAAAGAGATCTTTCAATGAAAAATTCAATAAAGAGATGCCATCCACAAAATACAATTTTGTTTAATATGTGGAAAGCATGCCATAATTCAGCTAATCATTCATGTATATTTTGTTTAAACTTCTTTAAATGTGCTCTGGGAAGATTCAGCCTTTCAGTAATGTTCATCTGCTGCTCTAGACATTTTGGAAATGATCTACACTCAAACCACTTTGGATAAAATATTTATATCTCTCTTAAATACCCTAGATCAAAATTCACTGCTAACAGTTTACCAGCAGAATGTGGAATAATACCAGATGGGACATCATTATACTAAGAAAAATCCATTGTAACATCCTATATCACACTACTTAAAATCAGAATCAGAATTCACTAGTGTACTAGGAATTTGTCTTGATATTATTGGTGCAACATATAAGAATGCAAAAGAATACAAAATCCAATAGTTACAGAATACAAAAGATAAATATTATAAGCTAAAATATAAAATGATAAAATATCATGCAACATACAAGGCCAATCCGAAAAAAATAAAGAAATAGTAGGATGGAAATGTCCAGGCAGTGTAGTGAGCAGGTATACATAAATACTGAGAAGAAGCTCAGACCTGATTAGTAAGGATAACTGCACATGGAAAAAAAACTGTCTAGGTGACGTGTTGTTTTAACTTGCACTGCATGAAGATATCTTCCGAAGGGAAGTCTTTGGAACAGGTGATGCCCTACATGAGCTGGATCAGCAATGCAGGCTTCTTCCTTACACTGGACTCAGCTTGATGGCTGAGGGCTCCAGGACTCTAAACAAATCCAAATCATATTATGTGATATCATCTACTGTTAAATTCTGCTCCGTACTTGTAAAATTTGTATTTTTATACTGCATTGAGGATTTGTTTTGTTCTGTGTATTACATTGTATTGACCCCCTTCTTTTTGACACCCACTGCACGCCCAACCTACCTGGAAAGGGGTCTCTTTTTAAACTGCCTTTCCCAAAGTTTCTTCCATTTTTTCCCCTACAAGGTTTTTTTTTTGGGAGTTTTCCCTTATCTTCTTAGAGAATCACAGCTGGGGGGCTGTCAGGAGGCAGGGCCTATTAAAGCCCATTGCTGCACTTCTTGTTTGATTTTGGGCTATACAAAAATAAATTGTATTGTATTGTATTGTATGTAGAACTTCAATGTGCAGTACGTTATGACCCTTTCACAGGCTTTGATGATGCATTGCAGATGGCCTGAGCCTGAACAGAAGCAGCACCAAACCAGACAGTTATAGATGAGGTCAGAATGGACTTGATGATGACTGTGTAGAAATGGACCAGTATTGCTTGATGGAGATTGAATTTCCTCAGCTGACACTTTTTTAAAAATGCATGTTAAGGTTTTGAGCCCAGAAACTTCAATGATTCTGTCATCCCAGAACTCAATGAGACAGTTTTGTTCTATGCTTTCTTATACTGGAAAAATCATATTTTCACCCTTTAGGTAGCCATTATAAATCAGCTATTAACAGGCTATAAACATTTTACCGATTATGTAATTAACAATAAATCATCATTTAGAAAAATATGGAAATATGTTATTGCTATTTTTCATTGTTTTTCAACATTCAGAGTGTTAATGAATAATAGATACCTATAATGCTTTGGTAGAGTATAAAAATTGAATAATATCTAGCATATAGGTTGATAAATATTGTCCAGTCCATGCCTTTACTTGTAAAAAGTGTTATACTTTTAGAAAGTGTTTTTACCAGTTTTGTCATTAACACATTTATGACCTTACCAGATCAGGTAATATTTTTTGAGTTAACCAAAGTGGACCAGGTGTGTGTAGTGGCAATTTATATTCTTTTAGTTTGAATAAGGTTACAAATGTATTCTCCCTGAGGGAAGCCTAGACTGGTGGGCAGGTTTGAAAAAGCAGTTTGTGCACCCACTTTTCCAAGAAGTTCTCAATAGGATAGGATGAAACAAGAGAGTTGTCTTGAACCAATTTTTCCTTGTCATGCTGAAACAGGGCTGGACGAACAAGGAGTGTCACTTTGCACCAACTGGTCCAGAGGTATACCAAGGAATCTGGACCATTATAAAGACAAGGCTCACCCTCAGTCTTGTTTCTCATCTGTCTTCCCTCTCAGTATCACCAGTGTAGAAGAGATATAATTTCTGTCACTCCATACAGAGGCCATGCAGGATCAGGACAAAGAATTGAATAAAATGAGACAGCATGCCACCTGATAATATTTCATCCATATTAATTTATCAACAATCATTTATAATCTGCTTCCTTACATTGTGAGCAAATTATTTATAATGCATAAATAAAATACTGTAATTTTCCCTCATCTGTTGTCTGAGGGCATAGGTATAAAAGGATGTGTAACATATGAGGACTAAATGCAGGCATTTGTGTTTTCTGGTAAAGTCTACATACTCTACTGTATAATAACACACTAAGATCTGTGTGTCCAGTCCCTCGGAGCAATCTGATTGGTCCGTTTGGCGTTGGTGACATGATGAAAGAGGAAGTGCGAATTTCAGACGCGTAGGAGGCATACTGAGAGAGCTGCCTTTAAAGACAGCCAAGTATTAAAACAGCCAGGAAGTGAAAAAGACACCTCAAAAATAATAAATACAAATAAATAAATATAAACTAAAAAATAACAATAATAATAATAGAAGTGCAAGCATTACAGGAATGAGCTCGAGAGAGGGAGTGCCTGTGCAGAGAGGTTCATACACATGTGAACACAGAGGAAAGGCGCTCAAATTTACACATAGGGAAACACCTGTTACCTGTTTTTGGCAGATACCATGGCTAGTAAAGAGTATAAAATGGGAAAATAGGGTCATCTTGGGCTCTATCATGACAAACAAGTGCCTAATAGATACCTAAAATGAAATTTTCCTTAAAAAATCAGATCTTTCTTATAATTTGGCAAGAACTTATTTATGTTACTGACCTTCCAGTTTTATTTGCTGTTTAATTTTATATGCAAAAGCACTTTAGATGTAGCTCTGTTATTGTATAGCACTCTGATTTGGGTGATGGTGTCATGCTGTCTATTATTTTATGGAATGTCTTCAGAACATATTATTGTACTTGCTATGTTTTTCTTTTCTTAGTTGAGTTTATTTATCATGTTATTTAAATAAAAAATTGTAAAACATTATTTAAAATGAATAATATAAAAATTAAATTTTACAGCTACATTTTATTTGAGTTATTTGTCAGTAAGAGATGGCCTCTGATTAGGTATCATGAGGAAAATGTAAATATCAATATGTGCGGGTGTCTCATTTTCTCCTCAGTATCAGTTACACTTTCATACAAGGCTGAGGTGGTGTGTGGACAAGGTGGATACAGTGTTTGCTGAGTGCAGTTATTCCTATTGCTTATTATTATTGCTATTATAACTGTTTCATTTTTCTCCTAATCAGAATCAAATGTGGCTGTGTTTTCTGATGCTTTTGCTCTTTATCAATAAAAATGTTTGATTAAAAAATGGCAATATGTAATATATCACTTTCTGTCATTCTTTTTAGCTATGGGCAAAAGAGAAAATAGCATTTTTCCAGTCTACTGTGACTAATACATCTGAACATAAAAAGACAAAAGGTCTGAAGCAACTAAAAGCGTTCTTTTATAAAGATAATATAAGCTGTTCAAGTCATGGATGGCTATGTGTGACAAACAACAGGAGACTATGAATAAAGTAAGATGCATAGCTCAAACAATTTCTCAAATAACGTAGGTTAATGTGGCAGTGACACCCTGGGGTATATGAAAGACAGGATTTTTCTGAACTTGCGGATATTCCAATATAATGAGAGAAAATAATGCATTCCTAAGCAGGCAAAACATCTTCTGAAATATGGTTTATTTTCTTTGGAAGTTATTTGCTTTTCTTGTATAGTAATAAAGGGTTTGTTCCTGAGGGGGAAAATGGTCTTAAAATATCTAGTTTGAATCCACTCTAAAATCATTTTGAAGAGTTTTAGAGTCAAATATAAAAACCACAGCTAGATTGAAAATGTGGATTTAATTTGAAAACTTGAAATGAGTAGGTTAGCTAAAAAAATTCATAAAAGTCTTTTGAAGTTTTTGCTTATAAAATAACACATCGTTTTTCCTATTATCCCCTTTAACAATCACCTATTCAAAGCAAATTAACAGATTTTGAAAACTTAATAAAATCAGTGTGACATTGTGCCAGAGTGGTTAGCACGGTTTCCTTACATTTCTGGGGGCCCAGATTTAGATCCTGTTTTTGTATCTGCAGTTACTCGGATATTCTCACATGATGTGTTACTTTGATTGGCAATTGTGTAACGTGTCCCTACAATAATAACTCCTCACTCAACTTGTAATTGAATATCTACAGTATATTTCCAGAATTTATGGAATTATACCAAAAAGACACATATAACCAGGGACGCAAAAATTCCTGAAACAGGTCAATAGCATGGGCATAGGGTATAGTTATCGAGTGTGCCACTAGGTAATATGCCATCTGGTTAATTAGTCTGCCGAATGGCATCATGCTGAATTGATTGAGTGTGGATTTCCTGGTACTTATTCTACAGTATTCAGGAGACTTCAGCAATTTTTTTTCTGCATGGAAGATTTTCAAGAAACAATGCTGAATGCATTTTTTGACATTGACAAACATATTCATAAAGAGTTTGTTTCTTGTGGACAAACTGTTAATCACTGATAAAATAATGTATAATTTTGCTGCATTACAATACATTTACTAATTACAAAAACATTTTGACAGAAAACAATGTGGTTATTGCTTTGCACAACTACCCAAAATGAAAATTGTTTCTGAAATTAAAACTGAGAGTGAGTGAATAAGATTTGCTACTGTGAAAGAAATCCAAGAAAAAACACAAGGGCTGCACCAAAAGAGGACAACAGGAAATGTTCACAGGAATGGAAGAATGCTTGGACAAGTACAGGGTGAGGCAGAAAGGACGAACGTTTTTTACAAAATCACAAAATTTTAAATTTTTTCTAACAAAGAAATTTATTGAAATATTTGAGTTCATATTGAAATAGCATTTGACAATTTGTAGGGATGGTAATGCAGGTCTAAATGCAAAATACGCTTTACCGAACAATTACTGAGGCCAAGTTCAGAAGAATGCTTCGATTTGGACTGTGCAGCAGGGCTAGTCGTATACTTTCCACATTTTTAGGAGTACGTGCTGTTCGTGTAGCCCCCAGCGGTCTTTTTTTTTCATTAGTGTACCTCGTGTACGAAGTGCTTTAACCCAACGTGGGATAGTGTTACGAGCAGGAACAGCTTTATTTCTGTGGATATTGAAATGGCAACGAAACTCACGATGAACTGCGGTAATAGTTTGGTTGTTCTTGACAAAACAGTCATACGCAAAAACGTGGTGTTCTATCGTCCACGGCTCCATGGCTTCAACTAAAAAGAAAATAAAAAAATGCTAAGACTTCGCGGACCTAACGCCACCTACCGCACATCTGTCACTCCACCTAGAGGTGAGTTCTAGCCATTTCAAAGACGTCCGTCCTTTCTGCCTCACCCTGTATATGGCATTTCAAGTAGAGTAGTTTGAAAGTGATTAAAATGATATTGCTGTAAGTTTTATAATTTTTTGTTTTTATTTCTGGAAATCTCTGCTCCCCCCATACAAGCTTTTAATCTTTTTTATCTTTCTTCTCTGGCTCCACATGCCCAACATATTACTTCCAATAAATGTCTGCTCTACTGTGTCCAATGAGTAGGTTTAACATAAAAAATGTATTCACTAATGTATAATGGATACTTTAACCTTTTCAGCTGACATATGTCATGTGATAGGCCTTTAATTTGGTTAAGCTGAATAGGAGTACAGTGTATTCTGGGAGAGATATTAATGCAAAATAGAAATTCAGAGTGTTTTGCGTAGTTAGATTATTTATGAGCTTTAAATCCCAGGGAACTAACCTTAAGTTGGGTGTGGGATGAGTTTGTTGCTTACGAACTTGAATGATAATGATGTGTGTAACATTTTCCTTCATTTTGTTTTTTCACATACATTACATGCATTTTGAGGAACTGTCAGCATGCCCTTCTAGCAAATATGAGAATATGTGAGCCATGCTGTCCTGTTTTATGTGGCTATTGCGCAAACCGTGTGTGTGTATGATAGTAGTTGCTTTTGCTTTGTTTGAGAACACATAATCTGCAAAGAAGCTACCTGGGAATGTTTACCACTGTCTTGCTGTTACTAATGGGATGGACTTTTTACCCGCCCAAGGCTGTATGATTCTAAGTTTCACTTTAAAATTACTGTTATTGGTTTTGACACAAATATAGTTTTGTGAGTGACAGCTTAAAGTTAGTCTCTCAAACTACTAATTGGTCAGGAGGTTAGATTGTTCATTCGTTGCTTAATTTCAAGTCCCTTAAATGCACATGGGGATGCATTTGTGAAGTCCTCTAGTGATAATACACTAGGTTGAAAAAAGGTTTTGAAAATAAAGAGAGCCCCAGTTAGCAGTCCTGAGGGGGATACAGCATGGACAGTAAGACAGATAAGAGGTTACAGGTGACAGTCAGACAGATGGTTTTGGCATTTTTACCTATCGCTCATCTAAAAGACCCTAAGAGGTTAGTTAGTACGTTTTGTGTTAGGTGCATGTCACAGGTGATCTGATAATATAATAAAACAATAAGAAAGCTAAAAGCCAGGGATTTGAAATTGCCAAACCAAGAATAAGAAATGTAAAACAGTCAGGGGAATTTTTCTTGAAAGCGTAAACCAAAAATCAGATTTAGAAACCAACTAAGCTAGAAACCTGATATTCTTTGTTTTTAAATACCATGCCGTACCATTTTTAAAGTCTGATTAATCCTGAGGAAGGTCACAGGAAACTGGAGTTGACCCCAGCAAACCCTGGGCGCAAGGCAAGAGTAATACCCCGGACAGGGTTCCAGACCACTGCAGGGGAAGATATACCCACAATTTAGGGCCAATTTAGCATCAACAATCCACCTGACCTCCATGTCTTTTGACTGTGTGCAGAAATGTAAGTACCTGCAGCAAACCCACACAGAGATGGGGGGAAAATGCAAATCCCAATCAGGGATAACATAGGACATGAACCTTGGTCTCCTTACTGTGAGGCAGAAGTGCTACTACTATGCCGTTGTGCTGTCCTTGTCTTCTCTTGAATGTTACTTAAAGCGCTGTGGAGCATCACTCACCATTAAATAAGATTATGTCTACAATATAAATGCCATGCAGTACAATGGTACCACCGAATAACATCATGAAGGGTGCAACCAAAATAACATGAACAATTAAAAAAAAATTTTTCAGGAAAACATAACAAGGAAAAAAATTCAAATGACCTTAAAGAGCAGAAGATCATCATATCTACTGCATGACTCTCTCTCAGTAGGACACGCCAATAGCAGAAACATTGTTCAGTCATCAGAGTCCCAGCTTCTAACTCTGCTTCTGCTAAGAATGGTCTGGTTCACCTCTTCACTGGTTCACTTGCAATACCAATGATGCTGGGCTCCAGATTTCTGTGACCCTTAGTTGTATTAAGATGGTTCAGAATAATGATGGATACGTTACATTCTGTTCTCCAGCTAGACTACCTTGCATTTTCTCTTAAACTACACTAATTTATTAATCTCCCTGAAGAGTTGGATCATTTTGTCATGGGTTTCTCTTTATCCAGTGGAAGAGAGTATGACTGAATTTCTCTAGTACATTGCCCTGTACTTAAAATATATTTAACACATAATAGAATGGATATACAGTATTTAGCTATCTGCAAGTTAAATGTTGATGAAAGAGTCCATCACAAACTAAGGCAGTTGTATGTGGATGAACATAGTTATTATATTCTGGTTTTTTATTATTATTTGAAATAACAGTAATACAGTAATTTCAATGACTCTGCAAAAATGTTATTTTGAATTTCAGGCAGACAATCTAGATTAAATATATAAGAAAACCAGACTAGATATATCAAAATAAAATAGATTATTTCTATCCAATTCTATTTTATTATCAATTTTCAAAAGGAGAATATATAGTAGCTTTTATTAGACTGCATTTGTCTCTTCATCTTTTCCTGTCAATATGCTCCTGCACATTAGTAATCTTTAATATACAAAACACTGAAGTGCAACATGTTTCAGTCTGGTAGAATCTCTGTATAATGAATAGAAATACACTACAGGCAATTTATTACTATGAAAAATCATTACAGCCAGACACACCTCCAACACCTCCTTCACATTTCCAAACTGAATCAATAATAACTTGCAGGTTCCATCTAAAAAAACGTGCTCACAGATAAGGATAAGGTGTCTGCTCCTGTAACATCACAGAACACTGGAATTTGACGGTTAACAGTTTACACTTTAGTGCTATATTTTGCACATTGATATTCATTATTACCTACATTGTAACCATTGTGAAGATTTATTTTGTTGAGTGTTTCAATTAAAGCATGATGTTCAGATATACTTTTGGTTCCTGACATGATTATGTTGAGTCTTATTCTACCAGAATATGCTTTACTAAAGCACTTGTTGGAAAATGGTGCTCTTATCTACAATGTCTACCTGTTATACACCCTAAAAATGAGTGATCTCTTTTATAAACCATTCGCTGAGAAGTTTCCTTTAGTAAAAGTCAAGCGTGCAATTTTAGAAATGTGCAATTGTAAAAAGAACAGAATCCAAAGCATTTGTTTCAGTCCAGAGTTGATTTTTCTAAATCTATGACATTAAAACAAATATGGCAACAATACTGTTTGCCCCGACATTAAAATGCATTTGTTAGAGTTGATTTTTTTTTAAGAATCCTCACGTGCATCACAGGGTAAAGGAAAAAAAACATTTCTCTAGTGGTTTAACCTGGGATCAGCAGGCAACGGCTCAGTGCACCAATAATTGGAAACGCAGGTGGGAAAACAGATAGTGCCTTTGACTATTGCATCAGCCTCACAGTTGCTGCTCAGTTTTTGCTTGATGTTGCATGTCTTTTTTACCCTGTGGTGCTGTCCAAACTGTGTGGGGAGCCGAAATTTAACAAATTGTTGGTAAGACTTCCTAAAAAAAAGGTATACAGATCAAACTGATTTAGTTATGTCAATGTTCAGTAAAGTTCCTACTGGGTATATTCTGTACTTCTGTTATATCATAAATATTAAAATGCACAAGCAGCCCTTCTAAATTTGTAATACACTATAGATATATGGTTTCTTTAATTTGCCATTCATTTAAGGTATTTAAAACATTAATATATCTTTCATTTTTTATTAACTAAAACTCTGTTACTTACAATAACATTTTCAGTTATTTTTGAAATCCACTAATTTCAATACAGTGTCGTAGGTTAGCCAGAGCCTATCCCATCATTACAGAGGGCAAGACAGCCTATTACAGAGCCCATTCATTACCACACGATTAACTTGGTGTGACTAGGCAAATTTTGACTTAACAGTCAAACTTACCTGCCTATAAAACGTACCTTTTTGTATTTTACTTTTGTTTATAATCTGTGTTTGTCTATTGTTTGGTGTCCTTGAGTGTTTAGAAGGAGTGTTTACAAATAAATAAAATGTACAACTATTATTATTATTATATATGTTTTGTGAAAAGAAATTGATGTTCTATTGTGAAATAAGACCCATCCAAGTCTGGCGAGATTGTGCAAACTCCACATGAATTGTGAAAGATTTGAAATCATCTTGACGTAGCAGTGTTAACCACTGTGCAAATATGGCAGCCATCTTTGGCAGTGTCCTAAATAAAAATACTGTAGTACTCTAATTGAGAATGGCCATAGAGAACACAAATGCTGCTTTATTCCAGTTTAGTTACAGTTGTTTCTTAAGCTTTCTTGGTGGAATAAAACTACGAAAGAGTAAATTGGCTGAACAAGTTCCTTACATTGTTTGATTACTGTACTGTATATGTGGTCGCTCTACTTTTTTTGGTTTACCTGTAGCTTTTAAATATCTTTATAGCTGAATTCAACAACACAATTTTATATTCGGTCTTTACAAGTGGCAATCTATACTAATAAAAGGCAAAGCCCTCACTGACTGACTGACTCACTCACTCACTCACTCATCATTAATTCTCCAACTTCCCGTGTAGGCAGAAGGTTGAAATTTGGCAGGCTCATTCCTTACAGCTTACTTACAAAAGTCAAGCAGGTTTAATTTCGAAATTCTACGCGTAACGGTCATAATGGTCGACAACATCCACCATGTTAAACTTTCTTATTTATGGCCCTATCTTCACGAAATTTGGTAGGTGGCTTCCCTGCACTAACTGAAACCGATGTACGTACTTATTTCGGTGGTATGACGCCACTGTTGGCCACCATATTGAACTTTCCAATGGTGTTTGTTGCCCTCACTGACTCACTCATCACTAATTGTCCAACTTCCCGTGTAGGTAAAAGGCTGAAATTTGTCAGGCTCATTCCTTACAGCTTACTTACAAAAGTTAAGCAGGTTTCATTTAGAAATTATATGCATAATGGTTGACAACATCCGCCATGTTAAACTTTCTTATTTATGGCCCCATTTTCACGAAATTTGGCAGGCGGCTTCCCTGCGCTAACCGAAACCGATGTACGTACTTATTTCGGTAGTATGACGCCACTGTCGGCCACCATATTGAACTTTCCAACGGTCTTTGTTACCTATGGGCCCATCTTCAAGAAATTTGGTACGCGGGTTCCCAACGCTAACTGAATCCTACTTATGTACATATATATGTCCATAGCCTGCAGCTCAGTTGCCGTGTGAGGGGGCATTGGGTCCCCCATCCTTACGCCTCCCAAGTTGTTGGCTGCCTGCCTATATAAGGCCGTCCGTCGCTCCGGTCTCTTCATTCCCTTCCTTGCTTCGCCACGATATTCACATCTCCCTGCTGATAACTGCAGCTTTTTATTTAATCCACGGCTTCTCTGCTGTTTTATTGTTCGTTTATTACGATTATAGTTATTGTATAGGTATTTTAGACTTAGTTTACATTGTTCAGGTACCCATTTCCTTTATCGTTCCAACCATACCCCCATTAACATGTCTATCGAGGTGATCATCATCAATCAAAGAACTGTCACTTACCGAGTGGTTTCCATACCCGGAGATGGCGCCTGCCTTTTCCATTCTCTGTGTTACATATTGCACGGCCATATCAGGCTCACTCTTGATATCCGGAGGAACATTGTGTCTAATGTATTGAATGACTGGGACAGGTTCAAGGTGTGGACTAATGACGATACAGGAGATAATCATACTACACAGGAGCACTATAAGAGTGAAATGCTTAAGCCCATCACCTAAGGTTCTGCATGTGAGTTGATGGCTGCCGCTGTTCAATTGTCGCTTTCAAGTGTACCGAAATGGCCAAATATTTTACACCTTTGGACAACCGCCAATGCCTCTTAAACATCTTAGATTCACAAGTGACGATTTGAGTAGTGGACACTTTGATGTTTATAAATATTTAAACTCTCAAAAGCTGGATGTGAAGTTATCGATGAAACCGGTTGTATGCTTACAACGCTTGACAGATGGCGAATGTCACTTCAACCCAACAAGTCCTGCAAATACTAACGTAATTGAAACAAACCATGAAACTCAAACCGATTATGACAACTGACAATGTGGCATACAAAGAGATCCTTAACAAATAATTATTGGTATATTTTCCCTCAGTTTAAAAAGGTTTAATTTTCTTCTTAATAAAAATTTTAAGGCAATACTTTGCAGCTGTGAAGCATGGGTATTTTACTAGTATATTTATATGAGCATTATGCAAGCGTGTGCAAATAATAGACTGTTTCCTAAACCTAACGACTTTGCTTCTAAGAGCCAGTGGGATTTTACCTGTTGTGTTGAAGAGATAAAAATATTACTTATAAAATTTACCAAACATCTTTGGGCAGTTGGGAAGGGTGTGTGATGTTCAAAAACTGAATGTGATACCTGCACATAAGAAGAGAAAACAAAATGGATCCCCAGTAATAACAGGCAGTGGTGGTGTCAGCAGGGGGTGCTTGCCCCCAGCAAAATGAAGGGCCTACAAATGTGACAAACAAAATTCAAGATTACCCTTCCTAGTTCAAAACCCATGCTGCACCAATAAATCAAAGCTCTTTGCTGTTCAGAATTATACAAAATCTAAACTCTGTTTTAATGGGAGGAAGATCATGCCAAACACATCTGTTTGACTTTGACCATTGTTTGACCAAGATTAATTTTGAAACTAAAAACTTTTGCCTTTTCCAATACTAGATTTCAAGTTGGTTAATTGTTCAGAGGAAAGGAGTACAGATAAGAGGAAAACGCTCTTGAGGAAAAAATAGCACAATGTTGAAGTCAGAGTACAAGCTGGCATCTAAAACACCAAACGGACCATCAGTACCAAGAATGTTGCACAAATCCCTAACCCTAGCTTGGCTTATTTTTCCCTAATGTGCATTATCCATCCATCCATCCAGTATCCAACCTACTATATCCTAACTACAGGGTCACGGGGGTCTGCTGGAGCCAATCCCAGCCAACACAGGGCGCAAAGTAGGGAACAAGCCCACCGCACTGTGCACACACACACACACCAAGCACACACTAGGGACAATTTAAAATCGCCAATGCACCTAACCTGCATGTCTTTGGACTGTGGGAGGAAACCGGAGTACCCGGAGCATCAAGTCACATGATCTTCAAGTAACAGGACTGACAATGTGACATAACAACAATAAATAATATGGTCACGGCCATACAAAGATAGGTACAAAATATCATCAATCCATAGTACATGACCACCCAACATAGTGACTGCGATATTATACTGAGATAAAAAAATAGATAAACAAGTTGAAACAAACATACTAATAGATCCAAGAAATTCAACAAATAACTCAAAACGTGTGGATACATAACAAAAACATGTAGCACTGTTACGGTGTCATAGTATGTGAATATTTTGTCGTCGAACCGCACCACGACTTTTCCCAGTTTGCACATTTTGCACTTTGATAACTCACAGTCGTCAGCCATGAACCTTCAATGTCTGGATTACAAAGTTCATGAGAAGCAGCTCCTTGGCTCCTATCCTCAGGTGTGCAGGGTCTGCCTGTATGAGCTGCAACTGGAGCACTTTCTGGTGACGTCTGCTGAACTCTCCCTCACTCATCCCACACCTTCTGCTCAGCACGGCCGCTACACCTAACAATGACATACAGTGGTGTGAAAAACTATTTGCCCTCTTCCTGATTTCTTATTCTTTTGCATTTTTGTCACACAAAATGTTTATGATCATCAAACACGTTTAACCATTAGTCAAATATAACACAAGTAAACACAAAATGCAGTTTTTAAATGATGGTTTTTATTATTTAGGGAGAAAAAAATTTCAAACCTACATGGCCCTGTGTGAAAAAGTAATTGCCCCCTGAACCTAATAACTGGTTGGGCAACCCTTAGCAGCAATAACTGCAATCAAGCGTTTGCGATAACTTGCAATGAGTCTTTTACAGCGCTCTGGAGGAATTCTGGCCCACTTATCTTTGCAGAATTGTTGTAATTCAGCTTTATTTGTTTGTTTTCTAGCATGAACCGCCATTTTAAGGTCATGCCATAGCATCTCAATTGGATTCAGGTCAGGACTTTGACTAGGCCACTCCAAAGTCTTCATTTTGTTTTTCTTCAGCCATTCAGAGTTGGATTTGCTGGTGTGTTTTGGGTCATTGTCCTGTTGCAGCACCCAAGATGGCTTCAGCTTGAGTTGACGAACAGATGGCCGGACATTCTCCTTCAGGATTTTTTGGTAGACAGTAGAGTTCATGGTTCCATCTATCACAGCAAGCCTTCCAGGTCCTGAAGCAGCAAAACAACCCCAAACCATCACACTACCACCACCATATTTTACTGTTGGTATGATGTTCTTTTTCTGAAATGCTGTGTTCCTTTTACGCCAGATGTAACGGGACATTTGCCTTCCAAAAAGTTCAACTTTTGTCTCATCAGTCCACAAGGTATTTTCCCAAAAGTCTTGGCAATCATTAAGATATTTCTTAGCAAAATTGAGACAAGCCCTAATGTTCTTTTTGCTTAACAGTGGTTTGCGTCTTGGAAATCTGCCATGCAGGCCGTTTTTGCCCAGTCTCTTTCTTATGGTGGAGTCGTGAACACTGACCTTAATTGAGGCAAGTGAGGCCTGCAGTTCTTTAGATGTTGTCCTGGGGTCTTTTGTGACCTCTCGGATGAGTCGTCTCTGCGCTCTTGGGGTAATTTTGGTCGGCCGCCACTCCTGGGAAGGTTCACCACTGTTCCATGTTTTTGCCATTTGTGGATAATGGCTCTCACTGTGGTTCGCTGGAGTCCCAAAGCTTTAGAAATGGCTTTATAACCTTTACCAGACTGATAGATCTCAATTACTTCTGTTCTCATTTGTTCCTGAATTTCTTTTGATCTTGGCATGATGTCTAGCTTTTGAGGTGCTTTTGGTCTACTTCTCTGTGTCAGGCAGCTCCTATTTAAGTGATTTCTTGATTGAAACAGGTGTGGCAGTAATCAGGCCTGGGGGTGGCTACGGAAATTGAACTCAGGTGTGATACACCACAGTTAGGTTATTTTTAACAAGGGGCAATTACTTTTTCACACAGGGCCATGTAGGTTTGGATTTTTTCTCCCTAAATAATAAAACCATCATTTAAAAACTGCATTTTGTGTTTACTTGTGTTATATTTGACTAATGGTTAAATGTGTTTGATGATCAGAAACATTTTGTGTGACAAACATGCAAAAGAATAAGAAATCAGGAAGGGGGCAAATAGTTTTTCACACCACTGTATGTGTTTTTCAGTGATCCTGCTTTTAATTTGAGAACTGATACAAAAATTCCATGGGTGCTCTGCTGTCATCAGTTCCTAGCTAATGAGATTTCACAGTTTCCAGCTCATTTTGGGATGATATTTTTGCATTATCTTACCAACTCTTCAAGTATAGATTGTTCTGACCCTAGAAGTGTTGTTCATCTTGGAGTGACTATGACTCACAGCAAGATTCTGCTTACACCCAGATTCTCAACTCCATCAGTCAAGATTGCTTTTAATGGACTTCCTAAGACAGTTGAGTTAGAGTAAAGAATGTGCTTCCCAACTAGAATGACAAATGCGAATCCCACACTGCTTTCCCAAATACACCCTGATGATGTCTTGACAGAGACAGAGTAAATATAGAACATTTGTACCTGGTAGAGATCCAGCAAAAATGTGAAAGTCGTGTGTTGGGGCAAAGTAGTAACAGAACAAACCTCATTAATGGTAAAATCCACTCCTGGACTCCCTGTGTTTAATGGCCCACATAATAAACCTGAATGACCTTGGAAGAATTACAGTATATACAGTAGTCTTCCACATGGGTAATATTTTCTTAATATAGTCTATAAACTGCACTTCATCTCCTTTGGAAAACTGTCCTTCTTGCAGATGGTTGTCAACAAACTTTCCTAATGTTAATGGTTCACATTTTATCTGAATTTAATGGAACTCATTTTCAAAAGAAGGGGTGTCTGTCACAACAGTACAGTATTCTAGAAATTTCAGGTTAATGTGGGTACAGAAAACATAAATCAAAATTTAAAAAATGTATAAAGTCATAACTAACATATGCATGTTTAGTACATTCTTAGCCTTTCTCTTATTTCTGTTGCACAAACAATTCCAGTTTAGTCCTTGTGAACTTACCATGAACAACTCTCTGCTCTATTCCAGAACAGACTCTCAACAGAACTTTGCCATTTTAGGACTGAAAATAGCCATTATTATTATTATTTTGTTCTCAAATTCTATACAGGTCTATTGGCCCTATCAAGATCATGGGCTGAAATCTTTCTGGTACTTTTTCTAACCAGTTGGAGCCAGTCACATTCCACCTAGCTGATGGCTGTTTGTTTCCAGTTTCCTCAAACTGCTGAATTATTATTTTTTACCATAGACATATGGAATATTCCAACATATTTAGCTTAATACAGGGTGTCCATAAGGTCCATGTGCAATTTAAAATAATTGTAAGTTTGTAAGTATATGTGATAGAAATAATCTGTGAAAAGGATTATTAAAAAGAAGAAACACATTGTTTATCGTTCTTGTTAATTTTCAACAAACAAATTATAGAAAAAAACCTGATCTAAATCCATTAAGTAGTGTTGGACCCACCAAAACATTTGCATTCTTGATTCCAAGGGAGAAACCCCAGCATTTTGAAAAGGCATGCTCAGCATATCCAGGATGAATTATACAAGCTACCTGGAAGCTCATGAAAAACGTGCCTATATCCATTTTAAATTTGTTATTTATCAGTCAGGAAAGATGCTTCACAGATACTGTGTCATTAACAAATGAAAGCATTGTTGTTTTAAAGATGAACTTTTCCACAAAATATTCCATTTTCCTCATCTTACATCATTAAAATTATAAAAGAGTAAAGCAAAATAATTCTGGCATATAGAATGCGTTCAACTACACTTCCTGCTCTTCACTGTCTAGGCATTGGCACAGGATATTTATGCCAGTTGATGGAGGGGAGCAGACAACCGAGTTAGAGTTTGCCTTTAAGAGCCTGGAGATGTCACATTACTGGCTTCTGATGGCTCTAGCTAGCACTTCATTTGTGGTTTATGATTTACATAAGACGCCCAACTAGTGTGTCAAAACCATTCCCTCAGTAACCAGATCTCTTGTGCTCTTAGTTCCTCTGCAAGTAGTTCCAATGGTCTTTTTTTAAAACTGTGCATCACCTTCATATGGTGTTACATGATGGAAAAATTTGCGTGTGCTTAGCTCTCCAACAGTTTTGCTCGGGCCATATGCAGGAAAAAAGAGAACATTTTGGTTAGACAATACCTGAGAACAAACTATTATATATTTTTAAAAGTGCATATAGAGTATATTTATAGAGTGAAACTTCTGCACTCTTTTGAGTCTCTCCCCAACAGTTTGACTTGCAGAAGCGCGTCTGCCAAATCTTTTAAAGGTTGCTTGTCCGTCTCTGAGGCAAACGCAGATTTACAGTTCCACAGAAACAACTACAAGCTGACTGCTGCCACATGCAAAGCGCCAGCCGCTTGATGGGTGATGCAAGGATCATTATAACTTGGCCACTGACCTGGCCCCGACTCTGCCTGTTTGCTGTGTCTGTATATAGTTGAATGGTAGATCTCGCTACAATAAATAACCTAGCTCTTCATGTTTTGAGTGGAATAAAGCTGGTTTTGCTAATGTACTGAGATTCAGCCTCGTGTTTGGAGTGCAAGACAACAACTCATGCATTGCAACAGATAGATAGATAGATGTATAGACTAAATCTTCCACTCCAATCTTTGTCCTATAGGCAAAATGCAGTGGGTCCAAGTGGTCTTTCACAATATATTTCAGGAACAGACTCTCAAAGGTCTTTATGATGTGAGATGTACAACTAGTGAGTATTCGTTAGGTGAAGAGGCATCTGCCTTTTTTGATCTAGAACAAGGCACAGTAGGCACAGTACTTTCTGAAGCCTTAGTGATAGGCTAAACAGGTGACAGAGGATGACAGAGAGTTGTTCACCACAGGCTATAAGAACTCGAGAACTAACTCCTTCCATCCACCCAAGTGGAATATTGCCAATGGTTTGTTTTGTAGTTCAAGGTTAGCCTGCTTTAAAGACTCACAAAATCTCTTGTTGCCATTGAAATCATAAGTAACCATATTTAGGGTATGAGTAAAATTGTACTGCTAATTATATTGTCATAAGTATAGAATCTAACTTTGGGAGAAGCATAAGGCTGTGCCAAGGAGCTTATCAGATATGACTTGGGGCTCCATTTATTATTTTTTGGAGCAGCTGTTAAATAAGCTTTGAATTAATTATAAGCTGTGCAGCTGTTTTTATTTTTTAGTAAGTATGTTGCTGGTGACACTATCGCTTTTCTTTTAATCTCTTTTCAAAGTCTTTATCAAAGTTAGAATAATTAAAAATGCAGATTGTCATTGTAAGGTCCTATATTATCTTTGCCCAAATTTGTATTTTTATTTTTTGTGTTCTGCATATTCTATACTAATACTAAATACTAATATGCACACTTTAGTTCTTTTGTAATTCTGTTTTTCATTGTGTAAAGAGCGATGATCTTTATTCTGCTTTTATGGGAATTAAGTTTCTAAATTCCAAGTGATGAATTATGGGGCAGAATCTGGTCAGCAGTTTGCTTACTCTAAAGAGAAACGGGAGCCATTAGCTTAGTGAGAGCACTAAACCCTAAGCTACGGGTCTGCTTGTAAATTGGTTCACATGACATAGTGCAGTAGTCACAGAAAGTACGACACACAGCCTGTCCAACCAAAAGCAAGAAAACTAGGAGAGGAAGGACCAACAACAGGATTCTCAGCAGGTGCCAGAGAGTGGCCAATGCTACAAAACCCAGAAAATAAATCAGGAGCCAGATAGTTCCTGAACTTTTTTCTTTGTTTTGTTCAAAGCGTAGAGTCAGTGTTCACAATTCAATTCAATAAGTAAAGATCTCTAGACACAAACTTCAACAAACTGTGACATTTTACACAACACTAAAAACAATGTGATGTCTTGTCTAGAATGGATTTTAAATGTGTGAATCTGCAGGTGCCATACCTGAGGCAAGAACAGATTGCATTCCTCCAACATGCCACTGTGGCTTTTATTCTCCTACTCTAATTAGGAAATTCATTATTAAGGCATAGGTATGTGAAAATTATCACTACATTTGCTTTTTACTTATTAAAAATTTGTCATTTGCTCTTGACTTTTTAGTTATTTATATCCATCTATTTGTATATTTATCATGCTTACTGTATGTACTATTTTTGGAATGGATTCATTGAATACACAAGAACTTGGAGGTATTTAGTCGGGCAATCTAAAAGTTTTGACTGAGCAAATGGAAACAGGTAATTAGGTAAGCTGATTTGTGTTTCCTATTAAATAAACTGAAAGTATGTATTTTAATACATTTGTGTTTATCATGGCACTGGAGGGTGGTGACAGATTTAATGTTTATTAGACATGCAAGTAAGAATTCGACTGTACTTTGAATACAGTACCTTTCATAATGTTTGGGACAAAGTTACATTTTTCCTTGATGTACCCCTCTGCTCCACAGTTTAAAATTACAGATCAAACAAATCGGACATGATTAAAGTGTACATCGTAGACTTTAAGGGTATTTTTCATACATTTTGAACAAAGCATGATGAAATTGCAACACTTTATCATGGTCCTCCATTTGAGGGCACCAAAATGTTTGGGACATAGCAATGGCAGGCCTATTAAAACAGTCATATTTAGTCCTTTGTCACATATCCCTTGCATGCAATGACTGCTTAAAGTCTGCAATTCATAGACATCACAAAGTACCGAGTATCCTCTCTGGTGATGTTCCGCCACAGGAAAATCTGCTGCATGGAAAATCACCATTGACAATCTAGGAACTGCCTATTTCTAGTTGAAGATATTTACACTTGTGTTGACTCCTTTTATTTTTCTAATAAAGAACTTTATTTAAATACTAAATGAAAGATATACACATGCAAAATGAATGAATGGACATGTTTCCAGACAGGAACTAAATGCCTTTCTTTGTTTGTGAATGGCGTGAATTTCATTTGAAAGCAAAATACAATTTATTTTGTTAGTTGTTTTGCAAAACAAAGGTCTGAGTTTATCTGCAAATTCAACTTCACATAAATTGCTTGACTCATCACTAATGGAGACTGATCTGCTGCAGAATTAAGATTTACAAAAGAGATATGCATTTGGCTTGAACTTGGTCTATAGTTTGCTGAATTGGATGTGATTTCAATAGCACAAAATGAAAGTGGAGCTTAACGTCTTCATTTCAATTGAGTATGCTCTCCTAATGAAACTAGATACTCCTGTCAAATATACATGATATATTTCAAATCTTGATTTTCTCACAGATGAAACATCTTAACAGCCAGTATTTCTCTGAACCAACACTACCTGCCATTTTTCTTGCAAGTACAACAAAGCATGCAACAACCTTGATGTCTTTTACTAAATAACTTTGGGCCAATGGTCACCATATCATCTCTGTTATTCTCTAAGCTAGGGTTGGATTTCTGAAAGTTCACATGAGGCTCATCTCCTTCGACCTGCTGAATATCTTTTTACAATATATAATGTAAAAATCAAAGGGAAAAGCATTCTCCATTCACAATAATTATTTGTGACTTTTTTTACTTATTTTTATCACTATTACTGTCTCTTCTAATATTTCCCTGGCAAAATGATAAGCCAATGTACAACTAGAAATGGAAATATATTCAGATAATTCAGTAGGGGTCCTGGAAATCACACAGAGTAGGATTTTGATCGTGGAGTCTCTTTACAAGGATAAGAGATCACTTTCATCTAAGATTTTGTCAACTAATAATAATATTTTTGCACAGCAGTACTTCCAGCCTTTAAGATAAAATATTTCAGATAATGTATATTTCTATATTTGCAGAGTGATATACTATATATATATATATATATATTGTGAAGGACAGCCGGGTCCCATGCCCGGCAGGGACGCCTCTGCTGCTTATGTTCCGGGGGAGCCGCCATGGGAAGTCCAATACCTCCCCCGGGACGCTTGGTGGCAGCCTCCCTGGCCGACGGTGACTCCCCAACCACCCGCAGGGCTCCATGGGAGATGGAGTCCTACCACAGCTTGGTTGGGGCCCGGCGTGGCCGCTAGGGGGAGCTGCCTGCTTCCCACAGCCCGGCTGGATGAGCTTTCAGCCCCACCCGGAAGTGTAATTAGGACCAGGTGGTTAATCACCTGGAATGCTTCCGGGTGGGCTATAAAAGGGCCCAGCCACCACCACTCGAAGAGCCAGAGTTGGGAGGAAGGAGACGAAGCTTGCCTGGGAGGAGTGGTGGAGAATTGTGGTTTGTGTTGTTCTTTGTTTGGTGCTTTGGGACTGTGTTTGGGCTGTGTGGCACACAGCTGAAGAAAAATAAAAGACTGTGTGTTTTGTACACGTTGCCTCTGCGTGGTCTGTGCCGGGTCGGGCGCTATATAGCGCCTTTTACTATATATATATATGTACTATATGATGGATACTCCTTGTTAAACTCTCAAAAGTGGCTGCAGGCTTTGGATTATCTGGCACAGCTACAGTATTTATGTACTCTTTCATTGTTAGGTAGACAATAGCATAAAATATACAAGAAATGTTATTTGCAAATCATGCTGGTGTTTCGAGACCTAGCAATGTTCTCAATCATAAACTGGCAGTGTCAATACTGTTTGAAAACATATTGTCCACTGTGGCCTTCAGCTGTCATCACTTGGAAAGTGAGTATCGTTAGCACACAGATATGCAAGTAAAATCCCTGCAATCAAATGTGATCGAAGCAAGTGCCATTAATTAGAGTTTGGCATCAGCAAGTAGCAATTAGAATTTTTGACACTTGTCAAAGTTTTGAATTTTTACCTTTAATTATGTGTGGGTTTAAACTTTTGGGAGCACATCTTGCACATCCCTACAACTATAAAAAAAAAAAACACCTGACTACTGCACAGAAAAAAGGGTTCTGTACTAATTTCATCTCTCAACTGTAAGTCGGGCAACCATTCCAATGGTTCCTTCAATCCACGTGCCTGTGGAGGCACATTAACATATGAATACAAAATAATTCTGTGAGTTCTTCATAAGACTGGCACTCCATTTATCATTAGTTACTATCTTGTATGCAGTGCTTTCAGGATTTACATGGACTCCCCATCATATAGTAATGGAAAAGTGAATGACTTGATCGATAGTTACATGTACATATTATTCTGATTGTATGGTAGTGGTTTCAGGCATATGAATGAAGAAAAGGGGTCTGAGAAAATGCATAAAATACCACAATGAAACTAATGAAGCCTGGCCAACTGCCTTGTGTGAACTTGTCAGGATATGTATAATAAAGTATATCAATGGAACTGTTTTATCTCTTTCACCTTCAGTAAGCCATTTGGCTGCTTTTCTTGTCAACCATACATGTAACAGACATGTACCTGTTTTTTTTTATAATTGAGCATATGTGCTATTTCAAAAATTTCAAAGGCGTCTGGCCTCTACAGCATATTCTACAATCCATATTTAAAATGAAAGAATAAACATTACACTGGAACAATTTAAAACCTTATTGCACTCACACATATGTGGACAAATGAAGAGACCATCTTCGGGCTTTCCTCACCAGACCCACTACTGTAGGGCTTAGTATCCTCTTGGATTGTCCATCCTCTAATGACTCCAACCTTATACATTTACAGAAGTAGCTCCCACACAAACTTCTTCTTAACACATTAGAGCACTTGAACAATTTTGACAAGAGGAAGCAATTCATCCCAAAAAAGTGAATCCTAGTGACCTAGTTTTTCTAAAATAACAATACATGTTTTAAAGACCCCAAAGTATTACTACCGTTCGTAATACATGGTAACTTATTCCATGTGTTTATGGTCCTCTCTGTGATGAAGAACTTTCTAACATTTGTGATATGTTTCCTCTTAACAAGTGTCCATCTGTGTACCCTTGTTCTCATTGATCAGCCCTTTTTAAAATAACAGCTGGAATCTACAATACTAATTATCTTTATAATTTTAAACACTCCAATCATGTCCTCTCTGTAAAGATTCAACTCCTTCAATCTTTTCTCATAGTTCCTACTTTGTATTCCCGGCTTCAGCTTAGTTGCTCTTCTCTGGAATTTCTATGGTGCTACCATGTCCTTTCTGTAATATGGAGACCTGCACTGATCTCTGATGATCTCCACTTTTAACACTACCTAATTCTGAAAAGGTTTCTCTCACCATAATTCTTTGCTTCCTGTGTTTCATCTAATTTTGCACTCGACTTGATGTTTTTTTGTAAGAAATAAGTGGATAGGCGAGCTTTGTTGGGCTGAATGGCCTGTTCTCATCTAGAGTGTTCTAATGTTCTCCGTCTCTGGCTACACCTTCTTTGTGCTACTTCCCTTCTCTGGCCACACCCTTCAGGTGGCTCCACCTCTCACTTTGGGTTGCCTTGCAGTGGAGATTATGAGGCAGCTATTAGGATACAGAAGGGCACACATCTATAAAATGCACCTTGAACTCCCACTTCTTTACTTTTGATCTTTATGTCTGCCAATGCGGTAGCCTTCTGAAAATCAAGATTAAAAATATCACATTAGCACCTCTGGTCAAATATTTTTGTTGCTTCCTCATAGAATTCCAGCATAATCATGAAAAATGACCTTGTTGACTCTTTACCAATGAGCCTTTGCTGTTCACTGTGGTGCTGATGTGTCACCCATTGCTTGGCTGAACTGGGAATCCCAATCCAGGTGGTGCGTCATGTGGTGGGTGCAGCCATGTGCTGTAATCAGCACATGTTCCCTGATTTTGCCATGTGATGCTCATTCTTTACTTTTAATAATTGTTCCATTAATTTACCCATAATGCATGTTAAACTTACCATGCAGCGGTACAAGCATCTGCATGTTTAGAAAGTCTTTGGCAATGTACCCATGTGAAGTAGCTTTTCTATTTATGTCGAGAGAATGTTCCATGCAGTTGGGCAAAGTCAGGACCCCAGCGTGCTTTGCCAATTTCAGGAACAGTTTATGAGATCAGATTCTGGTGGCACCAATAACTGTCTATAGTCTAAACGAGCAACTAAGAAACCACCAAAGCCTGAGTAAGGGGAAAGATTTCTGTTTTCTTTGGGACTTAAAAGATATAATGGCAGGTTAGTCCCAAAATATATATTAGGTATTCTTTGTTACTGGGTCCTGACTAAAAATGCTATCAATTCCAAAAGACCATACTTGAAGGGAAATAATGTACATATTTAAGCAGGAATTGAAAAGAATATTACTTGTATTTATGATGACATCCTTAAGAAACTTGATGCCTGATATTGTGTAAAAACAGGCTTTTTTATATATCAAAATGAAGATTTAAGGGAAGATGAAATTCATGAGAAAAAGTAGAAGTACCAAAAATAAGCACTTCTTTTCACACAACAGGCTTATGATCTACCTAGGAGAATACTTTGCGAAGTTTTCCAGAGAAAGGTGTTAAAGTGTGCATTCTATGAATGCTAAAATAACGCTTCTTCAGTCTCTCCAGTGTGATCACATACTATTCATCTTGTATTTCGTTAGTCTTGTTCTCTCAGCCTACAGCTAACCATTTATGTGTGGACCCTCTAATCACAGCCTATACAGTTAACTAGCCACATACTACATACCTAGAATATCAAGGATTTAGCTACCAGATCAAAGTGTTGCAATTTATTGGCCCCAAATGTAAATACAACCTCAACATACACCTCCATTTACACAGATGAGGACAACAACATGCAAGGGCCTATTTTACGTAGAATCATCAAGGAAAAACATGTGTTCCGTGGTGTATTCATGACATGATAATCTCCAATATAACAAGAGGTCAATGACCATTTAAAGTTAATGTTGTTCACAACCCCTAGCAGCTGACTTCCTGAGGTGCTATTTGTTTGTTCTTTCATAAGTAGGATGCTACGGAAACATAATCCACCTACAGTCTTATTTTTCTTTTTACCCTAATTGCATACTTTGGTTCACAGTTACCCACAGAACATGTCTGACTGCCTGATAAATAAACTGTCTATGTTATCATGCATACAGTTATGCTGAGTGTACTGCCATAGCAAAAATATGGGAATGGGATAAAGAATGTGATAACTAATAAATGTCAGACCAAAAAACAGTTCAGATAGGCAAGCCCATCTGCTTTGTTGACCCCACTTTTCTTTATTAGAAAAGAGCTGACAAATGGATTTTAAGTGAAAATTGTCAAAAAAAAAAAAGAATCACAACCAGACATTCATTAAGAGAATCACTAATGCCAAAATGCTAAACAGAAATCTTCGGTGCCAAAAATCAACAATGACAGAGGGCAGTACATGCTCCCAGGTTGAAGAACTGGGATCTTGCTTCTGTTTTAGAGGTGGCATCTGAGAATACCAGAAGAATCCATCCATCCATTTTCTAACCCGCTGAATCCGAATACAGGGTCACGGGGGTCTGCCGGAGCCAATCCCAGCCAACACAGGGCACAAGGCAGGAACCAATCCTGGGCAGGGTGCCAACCCACCGCAGGACACACACAAACACACCCACACACCAAGCACACACTAGGGCCAATTTAGAATCGCCAATCCACCTAACCTGCATGTCTTTGGATTGTGGGAGGAAACCGGAGCGCCCGGAGGAAACCCACGCAGACACGGGGAGAACATGCAAACTCCACGCAGGGAGGACCCGGGAAGCGAACCCGGATCTCCTAACTGCGAGGCAGCAGCGCTACCACTGCGCCACCGTGCCGCCCAATACCAGAAGAATGCCATTTATAATCTCCAGTAAATTAGGTGCCAGTGGACAGTCCCTCATTCAAAGAAGGGACCATATTGCCCTTTTAAGGAAGGTATACTAGTCCATTACTGACTCCTGAACATTCGAAGGATCAGCGAAACCATAAGATGAGAGGGTGATTTATAGCCATGCTTCCGCTTATTCAAAGAAGAATCTCCACAGATTCTAAAAGTGGTTCTGCATTTTTTCTTTAAGTAAATCTATACAATTTCCTAAAGCTCCTTCAGAGCAGGGGATAGGGTCACTAGTGCTGTGGTTCAGCCTGGATTATTGCCCTATCCTAAGTTTATATCTTGTTTCTTTTTTGTTTAAAAATATAGTTTCATCTTTTGATATTAATTCTTTTTTGTTTTTGTTTTATCATTATTTTTCTTTGACATTGCTTTTTTAAATTATTGTGTTTATACAGTATATTCTTTGAATATGTTACTTGTGTTCTGTGAGCAGATCCACCCTGATGTCACTTCTAAGGGACCAAACTCAGCCTTTAAACTGAGTCGGAGGTTGATTCCATCATTTCTAGTTGTAGGTTATGGATTGTCATTTTAGTTTCTTGGATGTTTGTGGTTTGTGGTTAATTTGTTCTTGGATTCTGATTACTGGATTTCATATTTTATTTTGTTAGTCTTGGAAGAATTTTTAGGCAAACCCTTTTTGCCTAGTTTTGTTTTTTGTTCCCCTGCGTTGTCATTCTGTGCCTTTAGCTTACCGTAGATCCCGTTATATAAGCTGGGAATTTCGTCCTAGATTTTTGGCTTGGAGTTTGGGGGTCGGTTTATACAACAAGTATCGTTTCAGATTCAAGATTTCCAGCGCAATGCCGGTTTTGCCGATGAATGCGGAAGTAAATAATGACGAAACCACAGAGCCATCTTTCAAATGAAGAAGCAACTTTGCATGCCGGTACTTTAAATTAAATAAAGAATTTATTCAAAAAAGTGTTCTAGTTGTTGATTTTATTAATAAAATTTATAATAAATTATCGGGAAGTTTAAAATGAAATTTTTTGTTTTGATTTACGATCAACATCTTGCGTTACGAAACGGATGCGGTCACGTGTATCCGCTTGCGCGATTGTAAACAAACAACCGAGAGCGTTAGTAGCGTCAGTCGGAGCCCAGATACATGTGTTTGTGGATGTAATTTCCGTCATTGCAGTGATTTACCTATATATATATAATTCATTAAGACCATGCAAGCAAGACACATAATTGCTAAGGATTGCTAACTCCTAGACCCGACAACAATCCACGGAGAGCCCGCTGGTCTCGTTATGTTGTTTGGGATGTTGTGCGTGTGATGAAAAACACTCGAAACAGATGTCTGGCTCTGGACACCGATGTCTATAAGGTTCTGAATGGTGTAGCGGATGTTACAACCCATCGTGCACAAACAAGGACAAAAAAAGTACAAAAACAACAAAAAAGTGCACTGAAAAGGAGAGCCCTGAGCCGCTGCGACCATGCGCGCCGCCATGCTCCTAGCTTAATCGAAGTAGGCTAGGCACTTTTTATAACTTTTTAGTTAGTACATTAGAAAAATTATTGGTGTTTTGGTAAATTATGCACATTATATTATATATCAAAATGCCGGCAGTCTCAAATTCTCGCCGATAAACATTATAAATATACCCGAAGAGACACTTTTAAGGAAATTTAGAAAATTTTGCTTGAAGAAGGGGGTCGGCTTAAATACCGGTCATCGGCACAATACATGTAATTTAGTAGGTAGAGAAGGGGTTCGGCTAATATACTGGGTTGGCCGGCCTGTATTCCGAGATCTACGGTATCTAAATACATTCTTTATTTCTAAAGATTATTCAGTTATTTTTAACTTCTAACGTCAGAGGTTTAGGATTATCCTCTCCCACAAAAGAAGACTTTTTGTGTATTTGAGCTATTTAAAATATTTTTGAATTTACAAAACCTGTGCCTCATTTTGGGCCTGTGCAGGCTTTGAAGTGTGCCTTTTGGTTGATGTAGGAGAGGCCAAGTCAATAAAGGGTTTCATTGCTTCTTTTTTTTTTTACTTGTTAACTTGTTTTATCTCCCCCTTGTATATGCAACGAACAAAAGTCTATGAATAATTTTGAATTCTTTGACATTATTCCATTTGTGGAAGTCCACGAAGAGAGTACTCTCTGTTGTTACACCATGTAGATCTCCCTATTCCAGCTGTGCTTGAAAGTTTCTGAACCCTTTAGAATTTTCTATATTTCTGCATAAATACCGTAGATCCCGGAATACAGGCCGACCCGGTATATTAGCCGAACCCCTTCTCTACCTACTAAATTACATGTATTTGCCGATGACAGGTATTTAAGCCGACCCCCTTCTCCAAGCAAAATTTGTGTTTTTCATCACACGCACAACATCCCAGACAACATAGCGAGACCAGCGAGCTCTCCGTGGATTGTTGTCGGGTCTAGGAGACAACACAGACGGAGGAGGGAAAGAAAGCAGAAGCGGGGCCGCAGATCCGGCGTTATGCTAAAGCTAAAAAACAACCATATAAGCCCTATACAGAACTTTTTTCTGCACTGAAGGAGCTGCTTTTAATCTCATTGTAGATGCGTATAGTGACAATAAAAGAAACAATTTCATACTGTACTCACCCTTTATTTTGACATATTTGGGCTGCAGGAAGGGAGGAGATATTTCCACACAATGTCCATCTTCGTTTCGATTGCGATCGCTTACTTTTACCTTCTCTTCCTTCCTTAGCAATTATGTGTCTTGCTTGCATGGTCTTAATGAATTATATATATATATAGGTAAATCACTGCAATGACGGAAATTACATCCACAAACACATGTATCTGGGCTCCGACTGACGCTACTAACGCTCTCGGTTGTTTGTTTACAATCGCGCAAGCGGATACACGTGACCGCATCCGTTTTGTAATGCAAGAAGTTGATCGTACATCAAAACAAAAAATTTCATTTTAAACTTCCCGATAATTTATTATAAATTTTATTAATAAAATCAACAACTAAAACACTTTTTTGAATAAATTCTTTATTTAATTTAAAGTACCGGCATGCAAAGTTACTTCTTCATCTGAAAGATGGCTCTGTGGTTTCGTCATTATTTACTTCCGTATTCATCGGCAAAACCGGCATTGCGCTGGAAATCTTGAATCTGAAACGATACTCGTTGTATAAACCGACCCCCAAACTCCAAGCCAAAAATCTAGGACGAAATTCTCGGCTTATATAACGGGATCTACGGTATGATCTAAAACATAATCAGATTTTCACTCAAGTCCTAAAAGTAGATAAAGAGAAACCAGTTAAACAAATGAGACAAAAATATTACACTTTGTCATTTATCTATTAAGGAAAATGATCAAATCTATACTAATAAAAGGCAAAGCTCTCACTGACTGACTGACTCACTCATCACTAATTCTCCAACTTCCAGTGTAGGTAGAAGGCTGAAATTTGGGAAATATAGAAAATTCTAAAGGGTTCACAAACTTTCAAGCACAACTGTATCTTCTGCCATTAATCACATAACATATTATACACAGTGCAAGAACTGAAATGGAAATAGTAACAAAGAGAAAAATGAAAAGAAGAGGGCTAATAAGAGGAAAGGCAAATGTGCCTTTTAAAGGACCTAATTTAGCCTGTTAGCCTTTGTATTAAATTCTTAATCTACATAGTTTGGGTATTTCCATACAATATGTTCTATGCAGTCAATCAAATGTTTAGATTTGATGTCATTTTGTATACATTTTCAGATAAGCAGCATTTAGTCTATTACTTAGAATGATTAATGATCATGTTCAGTGATAGTTATTTTGATGATGATGCAGAAACAAGCAATAACATCTTTTTCATATGCCGTTTCCTACAATAAATTAATTATAATAAAGTCACCTTTTATATTAGAAAAGGAGCTGTGGAGGTCAGGAAACAAATTTTTTTTTCATACTGAAACTAATCTTCAACCATGGCAATTATATAAAGTGAAGTTGGCTTAGTGTTATCAAATGTAGATATTTATGCAGATTCATTGCAATGCGCTGGCGTAGTCTGTCAGATGGCCCTGTTGTGTGTGGAAAAATATTTAGATTTAGGTGGAATGAAAATTGATTTTATGGTTCAATGTCTTTTATGCCTCCTGTAACATCTCTCTCAAATACACACATGCACTTTGCATTTATTAACATATTGTTATTCTGATCATGAAAATATATTGGAATGGATTTGATGCACATTATCAGCCAACATTATCAACACTTTACATTTTATGTTACTCCTTAGGGTAACACAGTGGCCCAGTGGTAACACTGCTGCATACAACAAGGAGACTTGGGTTCACATCCTGGGTGCATCCTGTGTGGAGTTTGCATATTCTGCCTGTGTCCGCAAGGGTTTCCTCCCACAGTCCAAAGACATGCAGGTTAGCTGAATTGGTATAGCTAGTGAGTATTTGTGTGCGAGTGAGGTCACTCTGTGATGGCCTCTTATCCTGAGATTGTTCCTGCCTTGTACCTTATTAATGCTGAATGAGTCTCCAGCTTCCCTCTAAAACTGCTCTGGATAAGTATGCTTAGAAAATGCATGGTTGTTACTTACTCCTTTCCCATTCACACATAAAGCTCTCAAAAGATTATCATCCAATTTGTTAATATCTCAGTCAGTCAGTATTTATATTTAACACCAGAATTCCTTAAGCCTATGAAAAAAGTTGTAATGCCGGACCACCTTAAATTCCTTTGCACCACTTCATCAGTGTCTTTGTTTTGCAAATGTGTCAATCAGCACAAGCAGCAAGCAACCTGTTATCCCATCCACCACCGACATAGCTGAAGATCTCCCAGATGAAGTCTGTTTATCTAGGTGTGAGGTGCCTGGAGTTTTATAGGGTAAATAATATATTGTTATTTGGAATACATACATTTCATATGTGTTCCATGTCTACAATAATCTGATTCATATAGGATGACACTAAAACAGAAACTTTTTTCATGTTATAGTAAGAACTTCTAAAATGTTGGCGTGAAGTGTATAATGTGTGGAGACTGAAGTACAAATATCAAATAAACACTTTTACAAAAGGTATAATAAAACAAATACACCCTTATTCAAGAATATAACCAAAGAAAAAGAAATTGTTCAATTTACATTTTGCTGTCAATGAGTAAAAACCGAAGCCCATTTGTCAATTGCATGGCTGGGTTAGAGGTAAGAACAGCTGCTTTCAAATCAAAAGATTGCGGGTTCGATTCCAGGTCTTCCCCACATTTTCCATTTTGAGCAGTGAGATGCCGTTATTATTACTACTATATAATAAAAAACATACATTTGATTCGAGTCTGTAACACCCTTTGTAAATTTTTGCTCTGCTTGATACCATTTTTTGATACCATTGCATGGTATCAAATCTCAATCCAGACACTTTTCATGTGTCTCTCCTTGGAAGTGGAACAAGCTGCTCACTTCCATTCGAACCTCTGAATTGCTCAGTTTGTTTAAGGCTTATCTTATTTGATAAATTTATGCTTGATAATGGCTTTTTTATGTTTTTGTTACCAAGAACTAGTGTTGGTCAGTGAATACACCAAAGTAAATATGATGCATTTGCTAATGACCTTGTTTACCAAATATTTTCTTGGAAATCTGCAGTGTGACCAAGTTACCATTTCTTTGCTTTGCAAGGCCAAGGTGACATCACAAAGCTGTAGCAGGCAATTTTGGATGGGACCTTCCTCCTCCTAAAGAGTATATAACGCTGATCCTAGTCATAGGCTAAAAATTAGTGGAAATCTTGCAAATATGTTTAAACAGAAAACATGCAAACAGAAGAAATTGAAAACGTGTCCTAAAGGTTGAAGTATTTGTGTATGTGACCTGTATTTAATATGTATCGGGGAGAAAAAAATAAACTGTTCTTTTCTGTTTGACACAGGTGGGTACCTGCTATCGAATCTGTGGGAAGCAAGCATCTGCGAATTCATATTTCCTGTCTGCTATTGTTTGCAGGAAATTGTACTATTCTGATATTTAATTCTATTCATTTTATCTCAGAGAGGAATAATGGCACAGTGGTTAGAGTTAGGGCACGTTTTTGGCCACAATAATCAGTCCAGCATAGTTCACAAACATTTCCCTACCCATGAGGGGCACTTAAAAGACTATTGCACCATTTTAATCTACTCAGAACTAGTTTATTTTATCTTTTTTTCATTGAGTTCAATACTTTTTGTTGAGTTTGGTGATGTTCCTGATTAGTTCAGAGATTTCGCTAAACTCGAGGTGAAGAGAATTCAGCCAGTTTTGTTCTACAACGTCAATAAATAATATTAATATTATTATGTTAAGAAAGCCTGTTTTGTTTTTTTATTTTTATTTTTATTAATTTTATTACACTCCATACAAAGCAATCAAGTTTTTACAAAAAGAAAAATAGAGTTAAGAGCAGATCGATCGATCCCCGAAGCCTGTTTTTGATGGTCCTTAAAATATGTCTAGAAATGTCAGAATGTGAAAATAAATTTAAACTTGAACTTGAACTAAAAAGGAAGTTTTATGGGAGTTTTAGGAACCACAAAAGATAATGTAGTATCTTATCGAAATACACTACTTACTATGACATGTGAGTCCCTGTCTTTCCCCCCCAAACATGAGGCTGAGTCTCAGTACTTTAGCGAAATCAACTTTATTCAGCTTGAAACAGGAACATTACGTTTATTTATTCTAGCGGGACCTACCACTCTCCTATACATAGACACAGCAATTAGGCAGGGTTGTGGTCATGTTAGTGGCCAAGTAATACTGTTCCCTGCATTTGTAATGTTACTTGAATCACACATCGATGACTGGTGCTCATAGCTCGACTGAGAACTTTTCAGATTTGTTTTCATGGCGAACTGTTCCAGAGCTTGGGAGCCTGCATTTTCCCCGGCAACCAATAGGTTTTCTTCCATAGACACGGCGATTACACTTTGAGATGCTCTTTAGCGTGTCGTCCCATTGGGGGGAGCCCCAAAACAGTTTTGAAACCTTATAATACATACTACAGTGAGACAAAAGCTCTTACAAACAATCTGTTATTTGAGTTAATTGCTTAAAAATTGATTTGTGTTGAGTATAAATGTAGCATTTCAGTATTGTTGCCTCCCAGCTGTTTTTCATTTTTTTTAAATAGAAACATAAACAGTAACATCAATGAGTGATAACTTTATACACAGCATCAAGAATACTTAGCCACTTATTTTCAACTGTAATGTGTTTGAATTCTATTAACCTGGAAAATGAATGGGTCACTATGGTAATTGCGAATAAGCATATCCAGCAAAATTCCTTATATAATATAGTTAACCCAGTATTTTATTGTGAAAAATTGTTTACAACAGGCAGTTTAACCTATGAGGTTCTTTTTATATTGGTGGACAAGTCAATACTGAAAATGCCTAAATTGTTAATCTTTATTCACATGGATGTCCTGCAATACTTGCCTATTTTACACTTAATCAGCACTGACAACCTCAAATACAAAGCAAAGCAGCATTGACACCTTAGCAGGGGCAAGAAGTGTCTCGCTCTTGAGGGGCGCCTACCAGGATTTGCAGATGTGTCAGTCCGTCTTCTCATTGCTTCCCTCAAAACACTTACACTCTAGAATATCATAGCAAAAGCCAGGAGCTGCTGCAAAGGCTTCTTCTCCTGAGCTTTTCTTTGAAAGGGGCTACAAAATCTTATCTGAAGCCAAGAGCTTGCCTTCTCCTGCTGGGTCAGATCAAGCTGGACTTGAATTGCTACTTCTGAAAGAACTCGCCATGAATAAACATGGCTTTATATTACCAGTCATCAGTTATTGCTAGATGTCAGTAAACAACGAGACAACTTTAGAGAGGTGATACCCAGACTTTTATTCTAATCATTACTTACATTTATTTGCAGAAAAACCAGGCATAAATGTTAGATATGAAGATATACAACTTGCAAGATTCAAATCAGATGGCCGCTTTAGCTTTTATAGCATTTGACTTCTTCAGCTGTGATGCTGGTGAGCGTTGGGTCAGTAGATAGCAAAAACAATAGATGTCTTCTCTCTTCCTGGCAGTTATAATGCCTTTTAAAGTCTTTTGAATTTAAAGTATCTCGCTAATCGCCTTATGTAAGTTATTGCATCAGTCAAAACTTTGGGACAACCAATACGTTCCCATGGTCTGGTTGATTGTTAATTAAGCTACTTTTGGCTAAATATGAAACATGTAATTCTTAAAGACCCAAGCCTCTATTTCATATATTTCTTAAAGCATACAAATACTGGGTGCTTTATCTGAACTAAAGCATATATATTCTAATAAACAATCACACTCCTTAACAATTTATACTTACTATAATTCCTGTCTGTCTATTTTGCATACACCCCAGAATTTTTTCTACTTCCAAAATTCAACACTCCAAAAAAATCAACCTTATGAACAGTAATGATCAAATAAGGTCATGTGTATGTGCTTGCTATTTCCATTACAGAACATATTGATTACAGAATGTCAGATTATGAGCTCTAAGACATTGTTTTAGTCATGGTCATATAGCTTGGGAGCCATTATCTAAATAATTCTAAAATAAAAATATAATAAAATAAGATGCACAAATTAAATATTACGAGTCATATTTAGCATAGTTCTCCTATAGCATTACACCCAGTAATTTCGTACTTTCCATTTATAAAGGAAGCTTATACCAGAAAATCAGGTTATAGTACTCGATGAGGTGACTGCATAAACGGCAAGTCAAAGTCTGCCTTCAATTTCATAAAGAACATACATTTAATGTAAATGATGACACTCATGTAACTGTTATTTTTAACTACTTGCATTTGAGACACTTTAATTTTTTTTGCAAAAATGTGCCCTTTCAGCAATTCCTGAGTGGTATTACTTTACTATATGATTTGCAGTGAAAAAGATTTTTAAGGGAGAGCAATCTCCTGTCTCAGAGCAGCTGATGAACTTGAAATGTTTCATTTTGGAAAGTCATAATGTAGTCGGGCCATTTCTAAGTCAATCTAATTCCTCTAATGCCCTTTTTCATTTTTTTTCTGAAATGCTGTTGCAGGTCACACGAAGCTTGGCATTAAGCAAAATGAAACCCTGACCCATTGGCATGGTTGTTTTCAGTGATTACAGGCATCCAAGGGTATCTATCCATCCATCCATTATCCAACCCGCTATATCCTAACTACAGGGTCACAGGGGTCTGCTGGAGCCAATCCCAGCAAACACAGGGCTCAAGGTAGGAACAAATCCCAGGCAGGGCGCCAGCCCACCGCAGCCAAGGGTATCTAATGCACGTAATATATGACAACTATTATTTGTCACTTTATATATTTCATAATAAACACAGATGATATGTGGCTCATGCTTCCATTTATGTCAACAGAGGTGCCCACTTGAACCAGCCTACCAAGATCAAAGTGTCAGTGACCAATATTAAATATTTAAAAGTTGCCAGAATCCAACTGTTTGATTAACTAGAGCCATTTATTGCAATACCACGATGTATCTGCAGCTTTGAGACTATTTTAGGCATAAACTAGGCTGGTTACCTCCAACTATGTGGGTATGACCAAATCCAAATTACTGTGGGTAACAGATCTGAGGCCAAGTCAATAAGCCACTCTACTATTTAGGCAAATACTTCCAGCTATAATGCAGAAACAATAATGGTACAATTGTTTGCTGCAAAACACATTCTACAATAAAACAACAGTTTTAAAGAAGACTCGCCATTTATGATCTTAACTGCATGAATGTAGTGACTTACATTATTGGATGATTATTGGAGGTGTTTATTTTAAGAGTTTGTTTTTCAATTTCTTCCTAGCAACTATGTTGCCCGACAATAAATTCAAAGTTTATGTTCAAGTTTTTATTTTTATTTCTTTTTTCAGGAGTACTTCTATTTTGGACACATTGTATATACAGTGTTCAGATTGTCAAGTTCTAATACGGGGTATGAAGCTGCAGAGGTGATCATCCTTGGGTGGCAGCAGGAATTTGCAGTAGTGCGATGTGGTGCTCAGCAGGGTCACTTTTTGAACCTGTGGCTGCAGGTTCTTCTCATGTTTAAAAACTATATTTGGTTAGTCAATAGTGGATTGTATAATTTATAATTTATATAATTTATAAGTATAATTTAATTTTGAGAGATCTTAAAATATGTACCCTGTACCAATTGCATTGTTTTCATACAGGAATTGTATTTTATTTGTGTTTTCCAATCAGTTTTTGTAAAGTATTATTTTGTCGTGAAAGGTGCTGACGATAAACCTAACACTAGATTTCTTTTTCTCTTCTTTACATAGATTAGGCTACCATACTGACTCGCCACAAGTTGGACCTTCCAGATAAGATGCATTTTAACAATGATCAACTGAAACTCCTTGACTACAGACATCTTCATTACACTAATTCTTTGACTTTGAAAATCAATTGGCTGTACTAGTCATTGATTTAGGGGTATTGTATTAACACAGGTAAATTCTTATGCAAGTCATTTTGTTTGTGTTTTACATTTGTAACTAATTTAAACCGCTATGATTAATATTATGGTGTGTTTTTCTGTTGATCTGAATCAAAAAAGTCAAATTAAATACACTGTAAATCAGTGTTGTATAACAAAAAAGTGTGAAAACTTCAAAAAAGGGCAGTACTTTTTGTAGGCCCTGAAAATATAGCACAAGTAAACATTTTCGAAGAATGAGTATTTTGAGTATTGATTACGAGCGTGGTTCTTCCGCTGGCATTGTCGCTTTGTTTGCCCTTCTTCTTCCCCATATCGGACTTGGTTTAGGTAGGTTCCTGCGCTGTTGCTGTGTGTTCGATTATCGTCTTCTCGGTGTCCTATGTCCCCAGAAAATGTATGTACAGGTCCTCTGCAAAAAACGCTAGAAAATATTGCTGGCTACGCCACTGTGACAGATTGGGTCCGCTATAGCTCCCTTGAACCCTTGTCCAAGACGTCAGACACGATATAAAAGTCCAATAGTTGACTTTATTTAAACTGCACAGTGCACAAAGCACCCTACTCTCCACAATACTTATAAATACAATAACAAATCACTAACAATAATTCCTCCACTCCCAGATGCGTTGCCACCCTTCCACCCAGCTCAGCTCGATGCTCTGGTGTTTTGTAGTCTCTTTTGTAGTCCTCGACCCGGAAATGTTTTGCTCTCTCTGTCCATGTGACTGGGAACACTGCCGGGTCAGATACAAAGTCCTTTACTTCACTCCGGAAGCACATCATTCCTCTTGTCCATGTGACTCGGACGTACTTCCGGGGCGTAGGGCAAATAATCACTGTTCCTCCCTGCAGCGTCTCCTAGCGGCCCCCATGGTATCCAGCAAGGTTGTGAATAAAGACTCCAATGTCCATGATGCCCTGCTGGTCTTTGGGGCACCTCCATACTGCAGTGAGGGCTCCACCTGGCGGCATGGGGGTATTGGCCGGGATGAACGGCCGGCCATATATCACTATTTATACTAGCAAAATACCTGCGCTTTGCAGCGGTGAAGTACTGCCTTAACATTTTTATTAAGAAGAAAAGTAAACCTTTTTAAACTGAGGGAAAATATACCAATAATTATTTTTTAAGGATCTCTTTGTATGCCACGTTGTCAGTTTGGCCCTCCGGTTGTAATATGACCAAGCTACGTGCTGAGCTTACTCTTGAGCATGCAACGTAGAGTTGGCAATGTGAAAAGCAATCTTGTCTCAAATCTCACAGCTTGGATTTCTGCTGTCATAATCGGTTTGAGTTTCATGGTTTGTTTCAATTACGACAGTATTTGCAGGACTTGTTGTGTTGAAGTGACATTCGGCATCTGTCAAACGTTGTAAGCATACAACAGGTTTCATCGATAACTTCGCATCCAGCTTTTGAGAGTTGAAACATTCATAAACATCAAAGTGTCCACTACTCAGATCATCACCTGTGAATCTAAGATGTTTAAGAGGCACTGTCGGTTGTCCAAAGGTGTAAAATATTTGGCCATTTCTGTACACTTGAAAGCGACAACCGAAAAATTCAGCGGCAGTCATCAACTCACATGCAGAACCATAGGTGAAGGGCTTAAGCATTTCACTCTTATAGTGCTCCTGTGTAGTATAATTATCTCCTGTACCGTCATTAGTCCACACCTTGAACCTGTCCCAGTCATTCAATACATAAGACACAATGTTCCTCCAGATATCAAGAGTGAGCCTGATATGGCCGTGCAATATGTAACACAGAGAATGGAAAAGGCAGACGCCTTCTCCGGGCATGGAAACCACTCGGTAAGTGACAGTTCTTTGATCGATGGTGATCACCTCGATAGACATGTTAATGTGGGCACGGTTGGAACGATAAAGGAAATGGGTACCTGAACAATGTAAACTAAGTCTAAAATACCTATACAATAACTATAATCGTAATAAACAAACAATAAAACAGCAGAGAAGCTGTGGATTAAATAAAAAGGCTGCAGTTATCAGCAGGGAGACGTGAATACCGTGGCGAAGCAAGGAAGGGAATGAAGAGACCGGAGCAACGGACGGCCTTATATAGGCAGGCAGTCAACAACTTGGGAGGAGCGGGGATGGGGGACCCAATGCTGCCTCACACGGCGACCAAGCTGCAGGCTACAGATGTATATATGTACGTAAGTAGGATTCAGTTAGCATTGGGAACCCGCGTAGCAAATTTCTTGAAGATGGGCCCATAGGTAACAAAGGCCATTGGAAAGTTCAATATGGCGGCTGACAGTAGCGTCATACCACTGAAATAAGTACATACATCGGTTTCGGTTATCGCAGGGAATCCGCATACCAAATTTCGTGAAGATAGGGCCATAAATAAGAAAGTTTAACATGCTGAACGTTGTCGACCGTTATGACCATTACACGTAGAATTTCTAAATTAAACCTGCTTAACTTTTGTAAGTAAGCTGTAAGGAATGAGCCTGCCAAATTTCAGCCTTCTACCTACACGGGAAGTTGGAGAATTAGTGATGAGTGAGTCAGTAAGGGCAACAAAGACCATTGGAAAGTTCAATATCACGGCCGACAGTGGCTGTCATCCGGCTTCTCCTGCCTTGTTGTTCCTGGTATTATTGGAAAACTGGCATAAACAGTCCTGGGTTGAGTGTGATTGCCTTACTGTCACATCCTTTGCTGGTCTTTACCCTTGTAACACATACTGCTAACTTAGACAGTGGATGATACATGGATCTTTTTTCTACTGTAGTGTTAAATGTTTAATCCTCATAAATACAATAATCTGAAGAATTTTTTGCTGATTACTTTTGTTACATTTTAATTGTTACTTTCGCAGTAATAATTCAAAATTGTTTCAATTGAGCAGTCTTCTCAGTAGCTCAAGTTCATCAGGCACTGCATGAATCATCCTTTATATATTTAAATGTGTGTCTAAATGATGAAACCAAAAAAAAAAATCCAGTTGCCTCTTTGTGTATTTTTTCTTTTTTGTAGAATTCAAATCTTCCTTACAAATATCTGTTGACACATTCAATCAGCTGCATTTCTTTTACATCAATGCCAAAAGAATATGGGTAATTAGACTTATCTGATGTAACATTTGGCAAAGCATTTCAGGAATAAGAGAAATTTAAAATGAATATAAAGTATTGTGGAATGAATCCCTTGAACTTAGAATGAACAGACTTGTGGTTAAATTTTACTAAACACTTCTAAATCCATGTAATGTAAATGCAAAGCAAATGTCTGTGTGCAGTGTGCTATGTGGGCCTTGCATATCATTTAAACTCCAATAAAACAAATTCAGATGAATATCAGCAAGTCAGTACATCTGGATCCTAAACTGTACACCTTCATATTCTCCTTTAGCTATGACAGTTATTTTCTCTAGGGTTTTTGTATTTTGTAAAAGTGACTTTCAGTGCAAACACTTTATTTTTGCTCTGTGTCCCTGTCTGAGATGATTGAGTGAACTCCAAATGCAAGAAATCCTGAACATGAATCTATCTCTGTAAGGCTTCCCCTCTAATCGAGCCTTTGAACCATACCATAACACTTATATGACAAAACTGGGGGCAATTTCACTGTTTCAAGTTTGCCATCTCTTGCTCAGGCATCATGAAAATGTGTGAAGTTAATTAAACAGAAGGAAGCAGACCCAAAAACATGACATATCCTAACGCTACCTGAACAGTTATGTATTATCTGCACTGTCTGGACTGCTCTTGATTCACATATATAGTATATTTACTAACCATACACAAAATAAAAGAAAAGAACAAATGTTTATTCCATGCTAAGATAGATAGATAGATAGATAGATAGATAGATAGATAGATAGATAGATAGATAGACTGTTGTTCTTTCTGGAGATGTTGCAGTCATCTAGCAACATGGCTTCATATCTTTTACATAGTTAGGTTTAGAGGTGACTTGCTGGGATTTTTCAGTCCTATCTGCCAACACACAGTTTCAATAATGGTGTTCACTAAGCTTTGTCCCAACAACCCTAATTTGGATTAAGTAGTACATTTAAACATGGATGGACGAACTTCAGTTTGGTCAGTTGCTGTTTGACATTGTTTATTTCCTGCTCTATTCTTACACCTGACAATAAACTATCGCAACAGAAGTCTCAGGGTTCTTCCACTGGCTGAGGTTCATATTTATGTTTTATTTCTGTTTTATTAGTTCTTGATTCTTTTATGTAGATTATTGTCATCATTCTTTCTTTTTGATTCTGTCTATGTATTGTGAGATGTGGCCGGCTTCTCATCCCGGCCAATACGCCCAGGCCGCCAGATGGAGCCCTCCCTGCAGTATGTAGGTCCCCCTGAAGACCAGCAGGGAGTCATGGGACATGTAGTTTTTATACAAGACCCTGCTGGATACTACAGGGGCCACAAGAGGGAGCTGCAGGGAGGACCGAAGACTTCTTTGTGCCCTTTAACCCGGAAGTTTGTCAAAAGAAGAGCGACGGGCTTCTGGGGTGAAGAAAAGAACATTTTACCTGACCCGGAAGTGATACAACATTACATGGACTGGGGATTGAGAACACTTCTGGGTCAGGATATATAAAAGGACTACGGGACCTCCCAGACGGGGAGCTGAGCTGGGTGGAAGGGTGGCAACGCGTCTGGGAGTCGGAGGATTGGATTATTGTTTATTATTATAGTATTTGCTTTGTGTATGAGTATAGTGGAGGAGAGGGTGCTTTGTGCACTGTGGTAGATTAATAAAGTCATTTATTGGACTTTTACCTGGTGTCTGGAGTCGTGGGCGGGGGTTCAAGGGAGCGATAGCGCCCCCTATCTGTCACAGTATATAAGCTGCTTTTGTTATGTTCTGTGTGTTTTGGAAGTGGACCACCAAGAGGCAGGACCAACTGCTAATCATTGGCAGGAACTACAAACCATCCTATGAATCCAATGGGTCTGCTGCAGTTCCTGGTGGTTCATTTTGAATATGCTTGTGATTTTTTGGATATTTCAAACCTCTGCTCTGTTTTCTAACCACGCTTTGGATTCTGTATTGAGACTTGGTTCTCTTGGATTGCCCTGTGTTGCTGGCAACGTTGTATGTATTTGTGTTCTTTGGAGGTTCACAGAGTAACAGAGCATTTTGTAAAAATACACTTTATATTTTATTAAGATCCTGTGTTTGCTCTCATTACTAGCCAGGCTTTGATGGTAAATCCCTACTTTTTGGAAGAGTTTTAGTGACTTTGGACTTGTAGTTAATGACAACCTCATTTTAATTTAGGGGTGCACAGTATTTTCCAAATAGACATATTTGAACTATCACAACATCTGTATTGCAATGAAGGATGGCACTTGTCTTTACATGTTTAACAGTATTGATCTTGGTAGAAAAGATGACATGACTCAAAGATTAATTCTTAAAGCACACATCCATAAATTTTAAAATTCACCCAACCTCACGTGGCCATATTGTAGGAAAACTATTTTTTAATGTTATTGTAGTAACTTGAAGTTAGAAATCACACAATTGCACTTTAATGTATCTCTTTTAATAACTAAGGAATGCTTGCTAGTTTAAAGAACACTAAGAGTGTAACTCATAACACATCCACATCCACTTCTTGTATTTAATAGATTGGCCATCATCCATCCATCCATCCTCTATTTATGTTATAACCCACTTTACTATCCAACTGTCCATTATTTCATTAACTTTATTTTTCAATATCAAAGTATTAGTAGGAAAACTATTCCATACACAAAGAAGAAACCCACATTAGATGTGACCTTAATCCATTGAAGTGCTTTCATACACATATGCATTGGGTAAATTTAAAGACATTGATAAATGTAGTTTTCACCTTTTTTAAATTTGCGGGCAAACTGGGATACCAGGGAACGTTAATGTGAAATTCTGCACAGACCGTGACCAGGCCCAAGCATCTAGAGGTATAAGCTGACAACATTTACCATTGTGCAACAATGTCAGTATTTTTTTTTGTTGTTGTTAAGATTGTCAAATTAAAATGAAGGAATATACTTGGCTCCCTGTACAACATGAGTAGTGGTTTTCTGTGTGCCTCTATCTATAAGAGCATTTAACTTGGACACCTCTCAGTCTTCATTCACTTATTGCCTCTGTCTATAGCATTATAAATTTTTACAATCCTTCACCTAGGCCCTTGCTTAACTAGCTTCTCCCTATTTAAATCTCCCAAGTTCACAGAAGTCCCCAATTATGTCTAGATTCAAGCTCATTGTCACATACAGTGGATTCAGGAAGTATTCAGACCCATTCACTTTGTTGTATATTTACTTTTAAATGGATACATTTGACATTTGTATCTATATGAAAGCATGTTTCAGAAAAGTTTGCAAATATATTAAAAATCTAAAACTGAACTCTCTTATTTATATAAGTACTCAGGCCTTTTGCATTGGCACTGCAAATAGTGGTTCGCTAATTCTCATTTGCTTAAGTTCTTGATATGTGTCTAGAACTTGAATGGAGTCCACCTGTGTCAAGCTGCAAGGATTAGACATCATTTAGAAAGGCACACCCTGTGTATAGTAGGTCCCAAAATTCGTACTTCATGTCAGTACAAAAACTAAGCCATGAACTCCAAGGAACTCCCTGTAGACTACTGGGATCAAATTGTAGTGAGGCACAGATAAGAGTAAAGATATAAAACCATTTGTAAAGCTTTACGTGTTCCTAGAAGCAAAGTGGCCTTAACACTAGAATTACCAGAGCCTATGAAAAAACTTGTAGATCCAGCCCACCTTTAATCCATTCGCACCTCTCCGTCAGCGTCTTTTGTCCTGTAAATGTGCCGATACAGACAAGCAGCAAACAGCCTGCTATTCCATCCGTCCACAGCTGCAGAACGTTTACAATGTTCTCCCAGCTCATGCCTTGATTGATTATCTGGGAGTAAAATGCTGGAGTGGAAATAATAGATTGTTATTTGGAACACATGCATTTCATGTGTGTTCCATTTCTACAATAATCTGCGTAAACACATTGTTAAAACAGAAACTTTTCATATTTTAGTAGTAAATGACAAAATGTTGGCATAACCTATATAATGTGTGAAACCTGAAGTCCGAAGATCAAATAAACACTTTCACAAAAGGTTCAAGGATAAGACAACAGCTTCCATGGCATAGCGGTGAGATTTGCTGACTTGTGATCAAGAGTCCCCGGTTCGATCCTGACTGCCTCCTATATTTGCCATTTTCAGTAGTGAGCTGCTCTTATTGTTAATATTATACAGTAAACACATACATTTGGTTTGGGTCCGTAACAGACGGTGTACATTTATAGTACTATTAATTTTCATTTTTATTCTCTCAGTCACGATCACGATACATACTACCGCCCACACCCAACCCAGGGATCTGACGCTGATCATTTTTATTTGAAACTGGGAATAACTGTAGATGTGAGTGGTGTTTTGAGGCAATGGAATTGGACATTCTCTGATCTGGAGGGATAAAAGCTGACACACAAACGCTAGTGACTGTATCTCACCATCACTTCATTTTTTTTATTCAGTTGAATTGAGTATTCCTGCTCACGCTGAATTAGTATGCGCCTTATTGTCCATGATGTCAAAGACACACTGACAAAATTAAAAAAACAGACAAAGGTATATATGATACTTGGAATTATTAATTTTATGACCTGTATACTACATTTCGAAAAACATTGTGGCACGGATGCAACATTATTCATATTATTCATATTCATTCCCAAATATTTTGCTCTTCTAATCACTGACTGCGTGTTTTTTTTTTTCCCGATCTTGCCAGTTCCCTCATGTTGCTGTATGTTGTTTCTTTTGTACTCCAGGACATGCAGAGGAAAGAATAAGACAGAGAGGTCAGTTCAGTGCTGTATGCAATTATCAAATTAAAATTTTAACAGTTCACACACACGCAAGGACCATCCTTCCTACATTTACGACATGTGTACCTGTTGCAATGCGCACACTTCTCTCTATACTGTTGTTTCTATTACACACCTGAAAGAGAGACAATATATGTGACATTTTGATGAAATCATTTTATGACCTGCCGTTGTTACTTAGAGTCAGATCAGGAGTGGCGGGTTTAGTTGGGGGTACAGCGTGATCGTGATTGAGAGAATAAAACTGAAAAAGCTAACTTTTACAAGTACAATAAATTTATACTCAATGTTCCATATATCTGTCTCTTTCTTTTTTTCTCAGTGCTGCGTTGACACCGTACACCAAAAAGAGTGAGCTTATTCAGTGCAAGCAGGAACACACAGGTGGCCAGTTGCTGTGTGCTATAACAAGCTTGACCTGGCGGCAATCAACACACAATAGGGCCACTGAGAAAAGAAGAGTGTTCATGGCTCACCTTGCAGAGGAACTTTGTCGTTGCATCTTACTAGAAAAGGTGATGGAAAAAGAAAAGGAGAATGCAACATCGACAAGCTTCTTTTCCAAGATAGCCGCTTCCCCCAGGGAAGTAAACTGAGTCGGTGTCAGGTGCCCTTTCAATGTAATAGAAACCACAGCATAGAGAGAAGTGTGTGCATTGCAACAGGTACACATGTAGTAAATGTAGGAAGGATGATCCTTGTGTGTGTGTGAACTGTTAACATTTGAATTTGATTATTGCATATAGCTTTAAACTTACCTCTCTGTACTATCCTTTCCTCTGCATGTCCTGGAGTACAAAAGAAACAGCATACAGCAACTTGAGGAGGCTGGCAAGATCGGTAAAAAAAAAAAAAACACGCAGTCAGTGATTACAAGCGCAAGATGTTATGAGAATGAATATGAATAATATAAATAATGTTGCATCCGTGCCACAATGTTTTCCGAAATGTACTATACAGGTCATAAAATGAATAATTCCAAATATCATATATACCTATTTCTCTGATTTTTTTTTGTCAGTGCGTCTTTGACATCATAGACCATAAGGTGCATACTAATTCAGCATGAGCAGGAACACTCAATAAAACTGAATTTAAAAAAATCATGTGACGGTGAGATATGAAAAAGGCAGATTCACCACTGTTTGTGTGTCAGCTTTTGTCCCTCCAGATCAGAGAATGCCCAGTTCCATTGCCTCAAAACACCGCTTACATCTTCAGTTATTCCCAGTTTCAAATAAAAATGATCAGCGTCAGATCCCTGGGTTGGGTGTGGGCGGTAGTATGTATCGTGATTGTGACTGAGAGAATAAAAGTGAAAATAAAACGGTAACTTTCACAAGTACTATAAATGTACATCTGTTACAGACACAGACCAAATGTATTTGTGTATTAACAATAAGAGCAGCTCACTACTGAAAACGTCAAATATAGGAGGCAGTTGGGATGAACCGGGTACTTTTGATCACAAGTCAGCTAATCTTACTGCTACGCCACAGAAGCTGTTGTCTTATCCTTGAACTTTTTGTGAAAGTGTTTATTTGACCTTTCGACTTCAGGCTTCACGCATTATATAGTTTATGCCAACATTTTGTCATTAACTACTAAAATATGAAAAACGTTTCTCTTTTAACAATGTGTTTACACAGATTATTGTAGAAATTGAACTCACATGAAATGCATGTGTTCCAAATAACGATCTATTATTTCCACTCTAAAACTGCAGCACTTCACTCCCAGATAATCAATCAAGGCATGAGCTGGGAGAACATTGTGCACGTTCTGCAGCTGTGGGGGGATGGAATAGCAGGCTGCTTGCTACTTGTCTTTATCGGCACATTTACAGGACAAAAGACGCTGACAGAGAGTTGCGAACAGATTTAAGGTGGGCTGGATCTACAAGTTTTTTCATAGGCTCTGGTAATTCTAATGTTAACAATTGTGAAGTGACGTGGAAAAAGTTTGGAACCACCAGGACTCTTCCTAGAGTTGGCCATCTTTCCAAACAGAGTAATCCGGCAAGAAAACTATGATTACAGAGCTTCAGAAGTCCTCTCCTCAAATAGGAGAACCTGTCCAAAAGATGACCATTTCAATAACATTCCATCAATCAGGTGTTCATGGTAGCGTGGCTAGATGGAAGCCACCCATGTGTAAAAGGCATTTGGCAGTTTAAAGGTCTATTTGATCTGATGAGGCAGAAAATTGCACTCTTTGGGCAGAACTGCAAGCACTGTGTCTGGTGAAGACCAGGACCTGCTTATCACCTGTCTAATACCATACTTACAGTGAAGCATGGTGGTGTCAGGATCATATTATGGGAATGTAAAGGAAAACTGGTCGGAATCGAAGGAAGGATGAATTGAGCCAAATACTGAGAGCTTCTTAAAGAAAACCTGCTTCAGCGTGCACACAACTTCAAACTTGGGTAACAGTTCATGTTTTAGTATGACAATGACCCAAAGCATACAGTCTAGACAATGTTGGAGTGGCTTTAAGACAAGTCTTTGACTGTCCTTAAGGGGCCCAGCTAAATCCCAGACTTAAACCTTGTATAATATTGGTGGAGAAACCTGAGGATAGCAGTTTGCAAACACATCGATTCTAACAGAGATTTAGAGGGAAGAGTGTGATAAACTTCCCAAATAAAGTTGTATAAATCTTGTACAGGCTTACCCAAGAAACAGGCAAGGGTATAAAACGTAGTGGAAAATTTTGAGATTTCACTGGAGGACAATGAGTGACCTCAATAACTGTGAAGTGGAGGAAATCTGAGACCATCGGAATTCTTCCTAGAGTTGACTGCCTTTCCAAACTAAGTAACTGGGCAAGAGTGGCCTTGGTCAGAGTGGTGACTAAAAATCCTGTACTCACTCTAACAGATCTTCAGGAGTCCTTTGCTGAAATGGGAGAAACTTTCAGAAGGACCACCATCTCAGCACCACGCTTTCAATCAGTAAAGTGTCTAAAGTGTCTAACTTCTGCTTGGAAAGTAAAGTACTCTTAGAGCATGAGAAAAACGATTCTCTGGTCTGATGAGACAAAAATTGTATTCTATGGGCAGACCTCCACGCACTGTGTCTGGGGAAGACCAGCACTGCTCATCACCTGCCTATAATACTATCCCTAAGGTGAAGCAAGTCGGTGACTGCATCATGCTATGGGGGTGCTTCTTAGCAGCAAGGATGGAGAGACTGGTCAGATTAATGGGAAGGATGAATGCAGCCAAATAAAGAAAGATCTTTGAAGAGGACCTCAGACTGGGGCCAATGTTTATCTTTAAAAACATCCATGACTGGAAACATATAGCCAAGTCAAACCTGGAGCAGATTTGGGAAAGGTCACTGAGTGTCATTAAGCCAAAACCCCAACTTAAGCCCCATAAAACATCAATAGAGAGACCTGAAGAAAGCAGTTTCCAGACACTTCCCATGCAATCCAATGGTCATTGAGAAGACCTGTCAGGAAGAATGGGATCCGCTGTCAAAATTCAGGTGTGCAAAGTAAAAAGACTTGAAGCTGTAATTTCTGCTAAAGGGACTACTACAAAGTACTGAATTAAAGGTCTGAATACTTAAACGAATGAGAGATTCTTTAGCATTTGAATTTTAATAAATTCGCATACCTTTTTGAAACCACATTTTCACTTTGTCTTTATGGGTTAATGAGTATAGATTGAAGGGAAAAACTGTCTAATGTATCCATATAAAGTTGAGCCTGCAACAGAATAAAGTATACAGAAAGTGAAGGAGTCTGAATATTTTCTGAATCCACTGTATGTATACAATATTTCTTGAACTGCGTTGGCATTCTCTGGAAAATGTACCTCTTCAGAGAACTGTGAATGTTTCTTGCACACAAGCATTTCTTACAACATCCTGGTACTGTTCTGACCCTGCTTAATGAGAAAGGCTGACCCACCGCTGTCTCAGACAAAAGACCGGAGGTTACAACAATCCCCACTAAACATCATTACCCAGGAAGCAGTAAGCTACACTTGCATTTCTCCTGTTCATTTTCCCCTCTCTCCTGTTTTGTTCTGTTGGTGACAAGTAGGCTAGGCTTACAATTTTCTTCTCCTCTATTGGCAATTGGCCATTGTTCAACAATGAATTAATGGACAAATATTGTTGGTTTCCATTTATGTTAATCAGTTTCTAATTTTTTTTCTATATGTTTTAACAAATCTGTATATTTATATGTACTCATTTTGAATTTAGTAATTTGTATAATATATGCTTGCATTTTACTTGAGAATTTGTCACAGCACAGTTCGACTGAAGTCGGTGAAGAGTGCTATACAAAAGGAAACTGCAATGTATTGTATTTTGAAAGATGTGATTTATGTGTCTTACCTAATACTAGCATGACTACAAAAGGGCAAGAAGAGAATACGATCCAAACCAGTACTCTAACTAATATTAAACAAATAACAATCAGATAAGCTAAGTTACCATTTACTGTTAACGTTATGTTTTTTTCAAATGTGTATATTTTATAAATACATTTCCTCATCATTTATAGGTTACAATCATTGTTAATCATCATTTTTATTATGTACATTGTAATAAGTCTTCCCAAGGAATAAAAAGGCTTCCACAAAGAAATGTGGAAAGAAACATCCCCGTATAATGTCCATTGGACAAAAAAAACGCAAAGACTTTTTGCAGTGATCAAAAACATGTATAGGATTTGATCCAGTTACAACACAAAATGTTGTTTTTATACAGAGGACAAAATGGTAATGTGGAGTGAGTTTGCAGGAGATGACATCGAAACTGTGGGACGGATACAAAGTCATCAATGGTGGACCGGAAGTGATGAGGTAACAGTAGTGATGTCATCAGAATGAGCAGGAAGTAGTGTCATAAAGAAAGGCCAGAGGTGACATCATCAGGTGGTGCCGGACATGACGTTTTTGGCAGCCATCTTTGAAACCCGAGAGTAAGTAATCATTTTTCTTCTTTTTGTCTAATGAAAAGAAAAAGAGAGAGATGCTATTACCGCACATCATCCACTCGTCTCTTCAATGTTTCACTCACCTTTGGGCTTGTTGACTGCCTCCGATGTGTAACATGAACACTCGCTTTGCATTCTGTATTTCTGGCTGTAGCCATTTAGTTTGAAGTTGCTGCAATATGTGTGAACGTTGTCACGGCATGATGTCACACCTCAATTCCTGTTTAGGATAGAGACACACTATCAGTAGAGTTCAGTTTTCTGGATGAACTTAATAAAACTTTGTGAAGCATTTAGTGGATTCAAAAAATTTAATAGGAAGTCAGGGCCAGGACTTTCCATGTTATTTAAACCATGAATTCTGGTTTGTATTTTGGACTTGGCTGCTGGATTTATGTTTGACCTTCTGACTTTCACCTCGCCATTTAGACTTGTTTTACAAAGTCTGTTTATCTATCTCTTGGACTACTATTCCAGTTTTTTTCCTATAGGCAGTGAGAGTGAGGCAGTTTCCTTGAAGTTGGGGGGGGGGCTTATGGGGCCTATGATAGTTGCATGGTTATTATTTTGTAAGCCTTTGCATGAATGCATGTTTGCATTCTTGTAATCAGAATGAAAAGGTAAACAGTACTGTCATTAAAAAGCTTAATTATGACGATTGCTTTTTTATGCAGCTTATATGTCTGATGTATCTACTTGTAAATGATGGTGATAATTTCTTTCATTGAATTTAATCTTAATTCATATAAGGGGTCTAATTTATTTTTGCACTAGGTATTATAGTTATACAACTTCGTCACTGACAGTGCAGTGCCTCTCTCTACATTGTCATATATCTCTTGACTGCATTAATTGCTACTTATATAGATAACTACTTGTAATTTTCTTTCTTTGCATCTCAGATCACCCTTCTCCACATGTGTCACCCTCTGTTGTGTGTGTCTTCAGAGGAAATTGAGTACCAATTTGATAGCCATCTCACAGACACAGTGGCTTCCAAAGCAGAAACGCAACTGATTGGTTCTCAACCAGCTACTTCAGGGCTCTTCACTGCAGGCCTGTTATCGTAATGGCATCATACACCCCAGCTGTAGACACTTTTCATTTTCATTTGAATTACTTAGATTTGTGCATCTTCATTCAAGAAATGGATGCTTGGGACCATTAGTACTTTCTCCTATTATTTTTTATTCACAGCAGAAAATCAAAATTAAATAATGTTTGTAGATATTAACTGATACACAGGCCAACATGCCCACAAGTGGAATACTGACACTTACATATCTATATATATAAAAGTCAATGTGTGTATGTATGTACTGTACATGTTCCTCATTGGTCGACTAAAAATACTGTAGGGTGAAATCAGCCGTAACCCACCCCTTTCTGGGTAGGGTGGGGGTTGATCTTGCGGTCTTGTATGCATGTTATCATCCAGGTGACACTCAGAACGACCACCAGAGGGCAAACTGGAGGCGACTGCCAGCATTCTTTATGTTTCAGTGCCACTGTGCCCCTGTTGCTTTTGAAATTAAATAGAGTTCTATGCATGGAAGTGTGTGTGTCTGTCCGGCCTGGAAGTGAGATGTAGAGTTGGGGTGAGGGCTCCAGCTCCGAGGATACGCAAGCGAGTCCAGTACACTGGCAAAAAGAAACCTCCTAAGAAAGACAGTCACTTAGCTAGCTGCTAATGCACAAATGATGCGAGCACTTCGGCAACATGAATCCTTCTAGCAGACAGATGCCCAGAGTAGTTCTGAAGATTTAAATACTTTCTAGGATCGGTTTACACAGTATATACCAGATGACTACCGGCATTCTTTATTTTTGAGCAGTACCACGCCCCAGTTGCTTTTCAAATTAGAGTTGGCCAGTTCCGAGCATCAACTAGATGATAACATATATACAAGACCGCAAGACAAGGACATTAGTGGGTCTTTGTTTCTTAATTTATTTTTATTTTTAACTTTACGTTTTTTTAATTATGTTTTTCTCAAACAATTAAAAAAAACTTTATTTTCCTCCCGGGCAATGCTGGGTATTTCAGCTAGTTGTGAATAAAATCAGACAGCAGTATAAAAAAGATTTGGGACATAGCAGCAACTTCATTTAATAAGTTAGAGCGGGGTTTTAAAGGGTAGAGTTTTATAACATTAGTGCAGTATATCTTGCTCCTGAGCTTGTCTGTGTTATCCTTGGATAGAGTAGAAAAGAATTTTATTGAGGACCAGTGGATGAAACATAGTCTAAACATAAGACTAGTTTCCTCAAATCAATGTTTTGTCAAAACTGAAACACAGTCCTAAATTAATAGTTGTTTCAACCATGCCAATAATTTGTTCACTGGAAAATTGCTTATTCCAGTGCACACAGATTCTCACAACAACGATTCAATCTCAGATAGCCAGGAACTGCACAGCTTTCATGTACTACACACTTCTGGTCCAATTCCAAAAGCAACAAACAAGTGAATGCATACAAAACAGCAGCATCCATAATAAGAAAAATGATGTCAGCAAAAGATACAAAAATATTTTAACCATTAAAAAAAAAATAAAAAAAATATCAGAAATGAATTGATCAGAGCTCAAAACCATAATAACTAAACATATTTTTCAAAAAGTCTGTTCCAAAACTGTGTAAATCCTAACATTTTGATTATTACAGTGACTTCCTGGATAGGTGCCATTTTACATCTGAGGGACTGGAGGAGGGTTAGGGAGGGACCAGGGTGGGGCTTATGGTAATTTCACAATTCCTCTGATTGGTCAGAATTTTTTTGGTTAAGGGCAGAAATGGAGACTAAGTAAGCAGCTGTATTTCTATTAAATCTTTCCCCATGCAACCTTCAAATTAGTTCATGTAAGTTACAAACCAACTTATTTAACGTGTACGTATATATTGTCACGCATGGGTTACTAAGTTGCACAGGAGACTAGAAAAGAGAACAGGTTTCCAAGGAATAATGTCTTTATTGATGAAATGGCAGGTACAAACACAAGATTTTTTCCAAACCGGATTTGTTAACAGCAGAAAAGCACATATGAAGCGGCTATCAAACGTGGCACTTCAGATATTGTCTCCAACTCAAAAGAACACAAAGTCCTTCCTCCTCATCAAGTGGGTTCAACGGCTCGGAGGCAGCAACTGGGAATGAGTAAGAGAATGAGCCATAAGTTTGGCCAAGACTTGATCATTTAAATGTTCCAAATCTCGTGCAACACACTCGCATGGAGAGCCTACAAACCTGCAGCTGATCCTGCAATGGGGACAGGTAAGAGTGTGTTGCTTTCCCATTGAAATACTGTTTAAGAGGGAGTTTCTGAAGGGCAGCTGTGTTTCTTTTCCATAGTTTTACTGTTAAGAGCGGCGACATTGGTCATAATATATATACATATATATAATTTATATATTTAAATATATATATATATATATATATATATATATATATATATATATATATATATATATATATATATATATATAATGTGAAAGACAAAGCACAAAGACCTGTATAAAGGTTTGAGACGCTGTCCAGTATACTGTAGGTCACTTCGATTCGTCTCTCTGTAACACAAAATGAGCACATAAACAGACTTCAGTAGAACTTCATTGAGTGAACCAGGGGGAAATGAGGTCATTGGGCGTGGACTGGAAATGAAGTCATCCAGTGACGTTGTGTCTTTGAAAGCTGGAAGTGGATTACATGTTGTGGATGCGAGTAACTGTGTTCGAGTTCCATAAGGTACATTTAATTGTCTCCTTTCTCCTGGAGAATAAGAAAGAGAGGCATAAGCATTCCTTGTCCATTCCCTTCAATTGTTACATATATGCTGTATATATTTACATTCTGTATACATATCTGCCTCTTTGCAAATGTGTTTGCGTATATGTATGTAGAATGTGAGTGTGCATACAAGATCTGTGAAAAGAATGAATGAAGCTTTGCAGTTATTAGCATTGCAAAATGATCCAAGCCTATACATTTTTAACCAAAATCACTTTAGCAGATTTTATGTCATGACAAAAATAATTTTTCTTTTGCACATATTTCTATGTCATCTGCATCACCTATGAGAAAGAAGAATGCATTTTTAACAAGATATGATTCTTCCATTTCATTTCCACATAATTAAATATTGTCCTGCTTGTAAAAATAAGGGAAAGTCATGTGCTGTACAATGTGATATATGTATTTTTTAAATAAGTATTTGATAGTTGGTTTATTGAGCACATCCCCAAAAGATGCAATTTAAAATAAAGATAGATTGAGTACGTGCTGATTACCCTTTGTAAAAAAAGAAGCTTCATACAGTTTAATGAGCATCAGTGTCAAGACCTGTTCGATCACCAATCTTGTGCATGTGGGTGAAATTCAATTCAATTTATTCTGGATAGATCCAGGGCTGAAATATTCAGATTCTTTTGCCTTTACAGTGTTTTGCAATATGAAAAGCTACATGAAATCAGTTTTTCTGTAGTTTAAGAAAAGTTTGAGCTCAGCAGGAATTATCTATCCCTGATTGTTTTTTACTGCAGTAGAACCATTTGTTGTTTTTTTACTTTTAACTGAAAAGCATTAAGCTATCTGCAGGGTAAAAGTAAGGAACAATAGGAAAAAGAAGATAGTGGGTTAGAATAATATCCACATGCTTATTACTGTGTTGAATTGAACACACAGGATCTTGTAGCAACAGGATAACTGTTTCATTCATTCTAACTTGCTTTTCCAGTTCAGAGTCATGGGGGGCAGCACTGGATGCTAGGCTGGAATAGTCACTGGATGAGATGCCAGTGCATTACAAAGCACACTCACATGTATACCCTGTGGTCCCCGGCCGGGCTCAGGGCTTGTGCCTCCTCCAGACCGCGAGGGGGCGTCCGTCCTGGTTCTGTTGGGGACCACGGGTCGGGGCATGGAAGCCCTACCTGTAGGGCGGGGTCACCGCCAGGCGGCGCCCCGATGCCGGTTTATCCCGTGTGGTCCTCGGCCGGGGCTGGAGCACAGCCGGGATGCCTTAGAGGACCAGAGGAGGGCATGGGCCTCCTCCAGACCGCGAGGGGGCGTCCGTCCTGGTTCTGTTGGGGACCACGGGTCGAGGGCATGGAAGCCCTACCCTGTAGGGGCCCGTGGTCACCGACAGGCGGCGCCCCGATGCCAGTTTATCCCGTGTGGTCGCCAGCCGGGACGCCTTGGAGGACCAGAAGAGGGCAATGACTGGGTTGGGATCTGACCATTGGCAAAGGACCTATACTGTTAGATTCCATTTACAGTGAATGCAGAAAGTATTCAGACCCCTTCACTTTTTGCACACTTCACTGTGTTGTAGATGTATTTTTAAATAACCCATAATGACAAAATGAAAACATGTTTTCAGAAAGGTTTGCAAATTTAATTAAAATCAAAAACTGAAATCTCTCATTCATGTTAAATATTCAGACCTTAGTTCAGTATTTTGCAGAGGTTTTATTGGGTAAGACACTACATGTATTGCACACCTAGACTGGATCAAAAGTGTAAATGGCCATTTTCAGGTCTCTCCACACATGTATTGTGAAGTTTAAGTCTGAGCCTTGGCGAGGCCACCCAAAGACAGTCAGAGACTTGTCCAAAGCCACTACAGCATTGCCTTGGCTGTATATTTTGGGTCATTATCATGCTAAAAGCTGAACTGGTGCGCCAGTCTGAGGTTGTGTGTGCTCTAGTGCAGAGTTTCTTCAAAGTCCTCTCAGTATTTGGATGCAACCATCCTTCCCTCACTTCCAACCAATCTCCCTGTCATTGAGAAGCACCCCAATAGCTTGATGCTGCCATCACCATCCTTCACTTTAGGGATGGTATTAGGGCATGTCAGGAGTAGTGCCTAGTCTTTGACAGACATAGCACTTCGAGTTCTGCCCAGAGACTTCAACATTTGTCTTATCAGTCCCGAGAGACTTTTTTCTCATGCTCTCAGTGTGCAAGTGGGCTGTCATATGTCCTTTATTCAAAAATGGCTTCCGTCTGGGTACTCTGCCATAAACGTCTGACTAATTAAATGCTGCCGAGATGGTCATTCTCCCAAAAGGTTCTCTAATCTCAGCATAGAACTCCTAAAGCACTGTTAGAGTGACGACTAACTTCTTGGTCACCTCCTCGATCAAGGCTGTTTTTGCGTGGTATAATGGTCAGCTGGGACCCTTGCCTAGACAGCACATCCGGAGAGTGGAAGGGCCAGGAGAGCAGCAGTATCTTCCCTGGAACATGAGAAGGCAACTGCCCTGGTGAGTGTTGGGGCCACGGGAACAGAGCTTGGCAGCTCAACCCTGTGGGGGCCCATGGCCACTGCCAAGGGGCACCTAGACATTTGCTAAACCCTGGACCGCAGCACTTCCACCACACCAGGAAGTGCTGCAAAAAGGCCATCAATGAGCACTGGAGCACATCTGGGTACAATATAAAAGGGGCTGTCTCACTCTATTCAAGGAGCTGGAGTTGGAAGGTAGAGGACAGAGCTTGCGGGAGAGGAGTGGAGGTGGCAGAAGATGAAGTAGTAGTAAAGAAAAAAGAAAAGAACTGTGAGCAATAGTGCTGGTAGATTGTGCACTGTGTGTGCTTTATATATATTAAAGAAAATAAATTGTGTGTGTTTTTGGACATTGTCAGTCTGTGTGTCTGTCTGTGTCAAGGCTGATCATCCACAGTGGTTAATCATTTTGGTCGGACATCTATCTCTAGGAAGACTCCTGGTGAATTCAAACTTCTTTCATTTTACAATTATTGAGGCCAAAGTGCTCTTTAGAGAACCTAAAGCTTTAGAAGTGGTTTAATATCCTTGCCCTGATCTAGGCCTCACCAAAATTTGATGGCAGAGATCTACAGAAGTTCCTTGTACTTCATGGCTTGATTTTTGTCATGACATGCGGTGTGAATTGGTGGACCTTAACTACACAGGTGTGTGCCTTTGTTTTTTTTTATATTTTTATTGATTTTTAATTAGAAACAGATAACATTGCATACAGTCAAGTCAAATGTAACTAAATAAAGCAAAATTTAAACCCCACCCAAGAGAAAGACAGAGGAGCCAGCAACTGAAGCTACTCTATAAAAGGAGCAAGAAATTATGGGTAACCTTTACCCGAAAATAGAAGCTTATTCTACAATGTTATTGATTAAATCCTGCCATTTTTTAAAGTTTTGAACAGATTAGTTTTGATTTCTTCCAATTTCAGGTAGTATAGAACATCAGTTACCCACTGACTTAAGAATAGTGGGGTGGGATTCTTCCAGCTGAACAAAACAAGTCTACATGCTAGTAGTGTAGTAAAGGGAATTACAGTTTGTTTGTCCCTTCTCCACTTTAAGGCTGTCTGGAAGTACACCAAACACAGCTGTTAATAGGTTAGGAGTGATTGTGACGCCAAGGCTGTCTGATAACATGCAAAGATTTTTGTCCAAAATGTTGTTAATTTGGTGCACGCCCAGAACATGTGGCCCAGTGTGGCTGAAGCTTGATTGCAATATTCACAGTTTGCATCTTGCCCTGGAAACATTTTGAACAAATGTAAAGATAAATGCACTTGATAAAATATTTTAAGTTGAATGACTGAATGCTTTGCACATGTGGAGCTCGAGTGTATTCAGTGCATGGCTGCCTTCCGCTCCTTTTCTGACATACTAAGTGACAGATCATTTCCCCAATGTACTCTGGGATCTTTGAAAGGAAGAGACTTTAAAATATTTTTTATAAATTGTAGAGATGCTATCTGAGTCTTTGAGAATAATCAATAATTCTTCTGAAACAGAACAAGGTGGAAGGTGAGGAAAATTGGGCTGGCTCTGTTTAGCAAAGTTTCTAGCTTGAAAGTAGTGGAGAAATTGTATTGATGGGAAAATGTATTTGAAGCATAATTGTTCATAGGATGCAAAGGCATTATCTACATACAAGTCTCTAAGTGTTTTAATCCTGGACATTTTCCAGACATTGAATAAGGTATATGTTTGAGTGGGTGGAAAAAATGTGGTTGTTATGTAGACGTGCAAAAGATAAAAGCTTTTCTGTCTTGAAATGCTTCTTACATAGGTTCCATATTCTGAGAGAATGAAGGGTAATTGGATTTTTAGTGTAATGATTGTAGTTTGTATTAACTGGGGCACAGAGCAAGAAATATAAAGCAGTACGCCAAGATTTTATTTCTATTGCAGACCAGGCTTGTCGATATTCATTATTGTTTTCCAGGTGTTTATAGCTTGTATATTTGCCGCCTAGTAATAAAACTGAAAGTTGGGTAGTGCCATGCCCCCTTCTGCTTTAGGTCATTGTAGAGTCGCCCTTTTGATGAATGGATGTTTCTAATTCCAAATAAGTTATGATTGAGTCTAATTTTTAAAAAAAAATATTTGTTAATGTATATGGAGATGCTTTGAAATAGGTAGAGCAGCTTCAGAAGGATGGTCATCTTAACAATGTTGATTCTCCCTGCTAATGTAAGGTGGAGGAAAGACCATCTAGTCATGTCTTGTTTAATTTTTTTTCCATGCAGACAACAAAATGTTGTTGAAAAAGAGCTTTATATTGACTTCTAATATTTACCCCTAGATATTTAAACTAGATAAATGGGAAGGTGTCCAGTCCGATATTACATGCTAGAGAATTCACTTGTATGTCTAATGAATCAAGTAACTCATTACATTGTGTCTTATCTTCTTCAAACTGAGTAGAATATAAGGACTTATACTACTATCTAAATGTGTAAGATATATTTTTATGGTCAATGATTTTATCTCCGTCTTTATTGGTACAAAGTAATTACTGATATTGCATTGCGGACTTTATGCTTCATATTGGTGTTTTCTCTGTGTTCATAATAATGATGTCATGATTTAAAAATAAGCTGTTCTGTTTCTTTAGTAGTCAAGAGGTTAAATTGTGATTACAAAACCTGTCTTTTCCTATAGAATGCCTTATTTGGAGACCTGGTATATTCTATATCTATTCTTGGAATTTCACTGATTAACTCAGACACTTTCTTGCTTTCTGATTTATTTTTGTGAGAAAGATATGGAAAAATCTATCCTCTTAAAAATGCCTGCTGAGACTTCTGAGGATGTATTTGCCTCATGAAAATAATCAATTTGCTTGGATATGAATTTCGTACAGTTCTCATCAGCTAATGACAGGGGGTTAAGACGGCAACTATGAGATGAGTGTGGGATGCAGTAATTTAAGCTCCATGATCAGAGGGGCATGGTCAGAGATATTGTCATACTTACAAGATTTGATAGTGGGCAAAAAATGATTGTCTATGTGGAACAGGTAAGAAGAAGGAGTATGTTTTAGGTTAGGATTTAAGAACCTCCATGGGTCAGAGTTATGATACATTACAAACTAAATGTAACTATCTCTGCAGTATTAGATGTTATTGCTGTTGTATCTGAGGATCAATCCAGGTCTGGATTTAAAACACAATTAAAGTCTCTGACCATTATAATTTTGTGATTATTCACATTAGGGATAGATGCAAATGCATTTTTGAAGAAAGCTCTGTCATCCGCATTAGATACATAGATATTGATCAAAATTACTTTCGTATTAGATAAATTGATTATCACCATGGCATATCGCCCTTCAGAATCAGATATTGCATGTGACACTACAAATGGGAAGTTTCTGTATATCAAGATTTCCACACCGCTGGTTTTCTTTGTATAGCTAGAGTGAAAGATTTGGCCAGACCACTCTTTTTGCAACTGAAATTGGTCCTTGTTTAATAAGCGAGTCTCCTGTACAAATACTATCTTGGCATTTAGACTTGTTAAGTGCGAGAGTTCTCTCTTTCTCTTTAATTCATGATTGAGGCCCTTGACATTCCAGCTCACAAAGTTTACTCTTTGGTCATGGTAATGGTGTGTGCCTTTGTAAACAAGTCTAGTCAATTCAGTGTGCCATCAATCAAGTTCTAGACACATCTCAAGGATAATTAAAGCAAACATGATGCACCTGACCAAAATTTGAATGGCTCAGCAAAGGGTCTGAATAGATAGATAGATAGAATACCTGTATGGATGAAAGATTTCAGGTTTTGATTTTTTTTTAATTATAAACCTTTCTGAAAGTATGTTTTCACTTTGTCATTATTGTTTATTAAGTGTATGTTGATGGGTAAAAATGGAAAAAGTAGCCATTTAAAATAAATCTACCACAAAATAAAATGCATTGAAAGCTCTTGTATAATCCACAGTATGTTAATCAATTTGGAAGTATTTCATTTTACTATGTGTCTAAACAAGACATTATGTTTACGTGTATGTACTGTATTATGTTATTAGTAATTTGTAAAGCGGTAATTGTATTTTTCCTGTGAATTTGTTTCAGCACTCTGAGCTCTCACTCAGTAAAGATCATTATGCAACAATAAACTGAATTGAAACTTAAGATGACACATTTCCCTACATTTATAGGATTATGCTAGCTCCAAAACAACCACACACATCAAAATAGGAGAGAAAGGACAATATTCTTAAACATTACAGGAAAAATAGCAATTGGCTTATATTGTAATGCTTATTTAATTTACTAAAACACTGTATGGTGTGGAGGTTCTTATCAAATTGATAAGAACTACAGCCTCAGGTACAACAAGGTCAGGGGCAGGTTCCTTGTCAATTGCTTAGTGTTTAGCTATTCTGCTCTGTTCAGATTTGCCACTTGTACTGCCTCTTTATCATTAACAAACTTTTTGTTTATGATTTTCTCCTTGACCTCTGAAAATGTTAAGGAATCTCATGGTTGTATTTATTTTGGTGCTTGATATGTTTTTAACAATACTGAAAGTAGGTAACGTTGTTCTTGATTGAATTCTCCCAAAAGACCTTTAAGTTCATTTGTCAAGTTTGGGTCCCAGAGTTGCATGAGAGACAAAAAGATGCGACCAGGTTTTCAGGGAAAGAATAGCTTTATTGATGAGAAGGCAGGAACAGTCTCAAGGCTTTATTCAAAATAGGGTTTTTTCTTCAGCATAAAAGGACACAGGTTTAAGTTCCCTTCTTCAGATGAAAAGAACACAAAGCCTTCTTTAACAAGCAGGTTCAGTGGCTCGGAAGCAGTGGCTGGGACAGATGCAGTTTGGAGGAAAGACGACAAGAGAGTGAGCAAACAGATAGTTCAGCACTCGGCTTTAAATGTTCTAAACACCATGCAACAAGCATGTCACATGCAAGCTTGCACACCTGCAGCTGATCCTGCAGAGAGTTAGTTAAGAGTGTGCTTGTTTCCCATTAAAATACTCTCTAAGTGTGAGTTTTTTGAAGGACAGTTGTGTTGCTTTGCTATTGGTGTACTGTGTAACAGAGTGTCAGTGTGCAGCAGCCAGCTGTAGGCGGTAGAAGACGCAGCAGAACAGCTACCATGATATCTTTTTGCAGCTGCGGCTACACTAGTCACACATTATTTGTTTTTGAATTCCTTGTTACAAATATTTTTACCCTGCTTTTTGACTACAATTTACGATTTTGTCTCTGGTTACATATACTTTTTATATTAGGTTACTAAACCTTCCTGCATCAAATCCTGACCACAATTCTTAAAACACTTCCTAAGCATTGTTTGTTTTAGTTCTGACATTTGGTCTGAAATTTCTGAATAAGCAACATCTCTCGATTACAGTTCCTCTAAATGCTGCTGTTGCAGTCAGTACACTCCTGGCATTTAAATGTAAAGTGAGTCCGGGTTTCTGGCAAAATCTGCTTTATTGTTGTCTTAAAGTTATCCATAGGGGAGATGTCTCTACAGCACACACAAAAACCCGGCCCGCATGCAATAACACTGATGTCATCCTGCATCCACTCTCTTCTCAGATTAAAAGAGCAGACAGACTTCTAGCACAAGTGAGAAGACAGTGAGTACACAGCCAAGTTAGCAGCCAGTTTTAAAAATGTTCCCGCATCAAGCATCGGGTGACGGACCTGTTACGCAGTGAGACTGTGAACTTACAGTTACAGCAGCGGTGGACAAGAAATCCCTGCCTGCATTAACAGAAATTCGTCACTCAGCACAGTTGGAGGGTTGTCGGGGTCTGAAAAATCTCACACTTTACATAAAATGCTAGGGTTGTGTCTGTCTGTTGCACGATTATTAATAAACCACTGGGGCTACAGCCTTGATTTTAGTCATAAGCTTATTATGTCATGTGTGCTGACGAAGCAAAAAAATATGCATAATGGCAACCTCTGCAATGTTACCAACGTTTGTATCTTTCTTACAACCAATAGCATCGGCAAAAAGATTGAGATGTTGACATGGCAGAAAGAATAAAAAGAGCAGTGACATCTGCTGAGCATGTATCAAACTGCAGAAGCCCATTATGTAATAGTAAGAACAGGTTCTTGATCTTAATCAAAAGCTTATGACATGATATGCACTGGTGAATCAAAATATGTTACCATTGGCATCCTCTATGAGGTTATCAGGGTGCAGAAAATTGCAAAAGCTAATTACATGATAGGAAGAAAAATGACAGTTCTGGCATCTCCTACCTATCAAGGACAGGCGGCATGACAACCTGTTTGTGCTCGTGCACTGCTGAGGCCATAATCGTGATATTGGGAGGACCGGAGGTCCACAAGTTTTTTGTAAGTTATAAAAATGCTTAATTTTCCAAGTTTTTTTTATCTACATTTAATCTTTACAGTGTTTTGCTTCTCTAAAATGTCATTAATGTAAATGTACTTTCAAATTGCAAATGCTGAAGGTAAAAAATATGTGAAAGAATGAAAAGCTTTTCAGGTACATCCTTCTGAATTCAAACAAAAAAGCGCATAACCATATATTTGACAACATTATATTAAGATGTAATTGACATGCATATAATTACTGTTATGCTTTCTTGGAGATAAGTGCTACTATTTCTAGATATTCGCCATTACAAGTCACCTCTGTAATTATACAATATTAAGGCAGCTAATAGTAGTTTTATAACTCAATTATCATTATAACAATGGCACTTTCTGGTAAACACTATATTGAAATGACAAAAAAGCCCTTACTGATTACACCCACCAGAATTTTCAACTATATGAAGAGTTTGTATTATATTAATTATATTCTATTAATAACAACAAAATAATGACCACAATAATATTTTTTATTCTGGTTTAGTTCAGAAAATAAATGTTAAATATGCATTAAAGCAGATACTGTGTATCATAACAGGACCCAAATCTAAAAAATAATTTTCCTTCAATTTTGTTCTAGTTCACTGAACCATACCAAGCATTCAGAAACCTCTGTTGTCCACACATACCCAGTATTTAATATTTATTTGGTTTTTAATGCTGAATATTGACAACAGTGTTTTACTCATTTTTAGTTTGTGTTTATTTATTTTATGTTGTTTCTAAATTTAAAAATTACCTGATGACCCATGAAATATCTGTGGGAAATTGCTCCCCACTGACATGGATGCCTTTAGGGAAATCCCTTAGAGATGTTCTCGATTTCATGGTAAGATGAACAGGTGATACGCTTTTGGTTTCTGCTTGAAAGTTAGAAAGTGGAAAGTCTTCATTTTTTCTCTCTCATAAAACCTTTATAGAGATGTGAATTGTGTCTAAACAAACAAATTATGTCCCAACCACCTTATGCTTGGATGGAGGCAAAATTACTGCACTGTTAGAAGTGCAGCACAGCTACTGCAAAGCTATGAACTCAGTTCTGATATTACCTACAAATGAAGTATCTGCCAAATAATTAACCAATTTCTAAAGCGTCTATAAATATACTGTGATGTAATGGGCGGAAAACCTGGGCCTTTTGCTTTCTAGACAAGGTTTACTTTAAAAGAAAAAAGACTTTCATGTATACATTAGTCAGAGAAAAGCAATTCCAACTGTAGCGTGTCTGCCGTAATATGCAACTTTCATATATCGCAGTAATAAAATCCTTTAAAAAAGTTTCAGTCTTGCTAATGCAATTAGACTTTCCCTGGCTGGGGTACTTTGGTTTTTGACATCCGTCTCAAAGCTAATTGTCCTATCCCTTTCCAGGAGAGCAGGTCTAAGGAATTCTGTTAATTTCAGGAAGACAGAACTCAAGTTCTGTTGGATTTGTTTGGATTTACTTGCTACTAATAGTCTCCAAACTTTGTTCCTTTAAATCCAAGAATAAAGTGTGCATTAAAGAGAACTTTTTTAAAGTTCTTTTTGTGTAACTCAGAGCCCAAAGCGAGATAAAAATATTTATCTGTGCCCCTTGAGTGAAATTTTTACATTCAACATTATGCACTTGAGTGTTTTGTTTAACGATACAGTGCTATTTTTATAAATGAATAAATTGAATCAGCGGAAATGAACTGAACTAGTACTGCTGTCTCACAGGTTCAGGACAATCCCTTTGAGTACTGGCCTGGTTTCCTCTCTGTATAGAATTTGCACATTTAGGCTCCATTTCTGTGAGTACTCTGGTTTCCTTCTCACATCCCAAAGATGTGCATGTTTTGTTAAATATCCAAAACTGGCCTTGTATAAGTGAGTGGGGGCCTTCTGGTGAGTACGTTTTGCAGCCCATCTAGAGCTGGTCCCTGTCCTGCTCCCAATGCATGCCAGGATATGTGTCTGCCCGTCATGATCCTGAATAGGCTTTAGATAGTTTGAGGGTATCACATTATGTTATAAATCAGGCCTGCACTACTGCCTCATAGCTCCAGATGAATAAATCTGAATTCTGGCCTGATTTCTTTTCAATATGCAGTTTGCATATCCTCTCCAACTCTGTATTTTTCTCCAGGTACACCAGTTTTCTTCTCATATTCCAAAAAGTTGTGTTGGTGTCATTCATTTTGTCCTGTATGACCAAGTGTGTGGGTGAGTTTGTTTTGTGATAGTTCTGAAATGCATGGATGAATATATGAACTGGGCTGACATTTCTGCCTCCCAGATCCATGACACAAGCTATTCCCAGTGTGGAGTTTGCATGGTCTTCGGTTTTCATCTCACATCCCAAAATCATGTTACATTGATCTGTAGCTTTAAATTGGTTTGATCACTACATCATTAAATGCAATCCATTATAGAATTGCACCAAGTCTATAGAGGGTTCGTGAGCTGTATTCAGTGCTGTTTTAACAGACAACAACCTTGAAACTGGAATGAATAGGGTTAATAAAAAGACAAATTAGATAGAACTATAAAGGTGCCACAGCACAGTGTCTGTATCAGAATACATGTGCCAAATTGTCATCCTTTGACTGGAAGAACTCCATCAAAATGGCATCTGTCCTCCAATAAAACATCTCTGCAGCAAAACTTCATCCTCCCTCCTGACTCTTTCAAAATGGGATCCATACTCTGACTTCTGACAAATCACTATCCTCATTCCTATGAGGGGCCAAACAGGCCAAAAATCATATATTTATGTACGAAAACTATTGGTTTACGTGTGAACATTATTGGTTTATGGATAATTACTATCGGTTTGCGTGCATACTTAATTGGTTTGTGTGTGAACAATACTGGTTTCACTCATATGAACTATATTGTTTTGTGTCTGTATGTTATTGGTTTGTATATGAACTATATCCATTTGTATATGCATAGCACTGGTTTGCATATGAACTTTATTGATTCCCGTGTGTATATCACTGATTCAAGTATGTTTGTTATTGGTTTACGCTCGCATGTTATCGGTTTGCGTATGAACTATATTGGTATGTGTTCTGTGTCGGTCTAACGATGGATCTGTGTATGCACTATATTGGTTTCATGCACGTCTTATACTGGATTCATGTGGGTAACATGTCGGTTTTGCGCTTCAACTCTATTGGTTCTATGTGTGTACCATGTCGGTTTCTCATACGAAACATACTGGTTATACGTGCGCACCCTATCACAACTTTGTGTATGAACTATATCGGTTGTTCATGTGATCTTCAGCAGAAATAGGAGGGGCAAGAAACAGTAACTCAGGGACCTGTGGAGTATGGAGCATGTAGAGAAGATGACAGAAGAAGCATCTGGGTTTAAACAGCGCAGTATTTTTTTCCACACAATAGGTTTCAGAAAGGACTTTGTGGTAATTATTACTATTTAATAGAATCTGCCATTGAGTCTATAATGAACACAAGGCTGAAGTTAAGTAGGTTTTTTGTCGCATTTTTATTCGCTTCCAGCTACATGCTCGCTTGCAACCTACAACTGTACTTTTTCATACAGCTTTTGCAAACCAGTTACTTATTCTAAAGACAAAATATTCTTCATTTACGACTGACGCCTTTATCCAGTATATCATTTAGCTACTACTGGTTACATTTCTTATGCCCAGTGATCCCGCACCGTGCCACCTAGACAGATGAAGTGACATGTTCATGGTCACACCGTGTCACTATCAGGACTTGAACCGACAAATGCAGGGTTTAGAGGACAAAGCCCTTACCACAATGCCCCAGTGCTTGCACATCTGCAACGTTTATAGTATTTGACATAATATGATCGTGCCCATTCTTTGAAAAGCTAAATTTTCCATATTTAGGACCAGTATAGGTGAGTTACATCATATTAAGCCACCTTACCTTTTACAGTTTTGTGACAAGGCATATGCGTTTCTTAAGATGCAGCTGAGTTTTGCCCTGCTCTTTGCGAGTACCTGTGTATTTCCACTCTAATATCTGATAAATAGGATTTACTGTGATATTTAATGGGCACTGTAAAGTGTTAAATCACGTTGGACCTCCTTTGTTAAATTAAAGTTGTGTTTAACACTTTCGATCTATGCAGAACCAAAATGTGGAGTATTTATTTTTTCAAATAATGTAACAGTTTGAAATGATGCTGATTAACGTACATGCTGTTAAAACAGAATAAGAAGATGGTGTGCAAAAGCTGTGTGAATAAGTAGATGACTGCAAGCATAGACTGGATGTAGGTAGGAGTGAATAAAAAGCCAGCAAAATGTGCACCTAACTTCAGCCCCATGATCATTTCAGAATTAAGGGAAAATACTATTAAAAATAATAACCACCACAAACTTTCACAAACATACAGTGACATGCAAAAGTATTCAATTACTTTAAAAGTCATCCTAATTTTCTATATGACAAAATCTTTTAATGTTAACTCTGGTGCTGTAACAATACATTTCCAAAGTCTAAATAAATCATTTTCTGTAGATATTTAACTGAAGAAGAAAAACTCCAAAGTTGGTGTTTGCATTAAGTACTCAAGCCCAACAAATTCATACTTTGTCAAGAACCCTTTTGCTGCTGTAACAGCCTTTGTTCTTTTGTAAGTATGCCTCAGTTCTGCACATTGCTCAGGAGTGATTCTGCCCCATTCTTCTTTTCAGGATTTCTAGAGATCCTGTATGTTGGTGAGATGGCACCTCTGAACAGCAGTTTTCAAATAGTGCCACAGATTCTCAACAGGGTTAAGCTTAGGGCTTTGACTTGGCCTCTCCAAAACATTCACCTTTCTGTTTTTGAGCTATCCCAGCGTCACATTGGCCTAATGCTTAGGGTCATTATCATGTTCAAAGATGAATCTTCCCCCGAGCTGTCATAGCAGACTGGAACAAATTCTCTTGCAAAATTGTGCAGTATTTGTGTCCATCCATTGTCCCTTCAACTCTGACAAGATTCTCATTCCCAGCACATGAAAAATATCCCCATAGCATGAGACTGCCACCACCATATTCCACTGTAGGAATGTTGTTTCTTGAGGCCTGGGCAATGTTAGTGTTGCGCTTCACATACCTCTTAAGTCTGACCAAAAACTTCTATTTTGGTCTCATATGATCATAAAACCTTCTCCCACATTTTAACTGGGTCTTTCTCATGCTTTGTGGCAAAAGCCATACCTTCTTAAGGAATGGCTTCTTTCATGCTACCATCCCATAGAGGCCTGTTTTATGGAGAACTCTTGAAATTGTGGACACCTGCACCTTTACTCCAGCTAAAGAGCATTGCAGATGTCCGAGAGTGACAGTTGGATTTCTAGTCGCCTCTCTCACCAGTTGATGTCTCACTCTGATGTTGAGTTTTGAGGGACAGCCTAGTCAGAGTCTGTATACTTTGATGAACCTTCCACTTTCTGGTGATGAATCCAACAGTGCGCAATGGCACATTCAAACTCTTGATATTTTTATAACGATTCCCTGCCTTGTGCATTTCAATAACTTTGTTTCTTACATCAGTAGAATACTCCTTTGTTTTCATTTTTGCAGTGACTCTCCACCAAAGATTATGACCCTTACAAAGAGAGCTGTTTATATCTAGAGAGATAGAAAGGACTCACAAGTAGCACCTCATCATGTTTAATTATGACTGTTAAATGCCTGTCATCTGTAATTAATTTGTCATTGGTGTAAAGATGGAGCTTTCAAAGCACAGAGGTTTAAATACCTATGGAAACATTAACTTTGGAGTTTTTCTTCTTCAGTTAAATGTCTACAGAAAATGGTTTATTTTGACTTTGGAAATGTTATTGTACAGCATAAGAAAATACTGAATGAATAAATATGTGTATACATCTTTTGTCTTGCAGAAAATTATGACTTTCAAGGGGATTGAATACATTTGTGTGCCACTTAATGTTCGTGAAAGGGCTTGGTGGTGATTATTTTTAACATCTTAAATGATCACAGGGCTTAAGTTAGGTAGGCATTCAGCTGGCTTTTTATTCACTCCTAGCTACACATATGCATGTAGTCAGCTACTTATTCACAAACCAGCTTCTTCTTCAATGTTAAGAGCATGACAAAATATTCTACAGCATGCACATTAATCTGCAAACTGATACATTATTTGAAAGAATAAATATCCCAGATTTAGGACTTGAATGGGTTGAAAATGTTACACTCAACTTTAACAAAGAAATCTGTCCTGGACACGATCATATTATGTCAAATAATATACACGTTGCAGATGAGCACTGGGGCATTTTGGTAAGGGCTTTGTCCTCTAAGCCCTGCATTTATCGGTTCAAGTCCTGATAGTGACACTGTGTGACCATAAGCATGTCACTTCACCTGTCTAGGCGGCACGGTGCGGGATCACTGGGCATAAGAAATGTAACCAGTAGTAACTAAATGTTATACTGGATAAAGGCGTCAGTTGTAAATATACAGTAGAATATTTTGCCTTTAGAATAAGTAACTGGTTTGCAAAAGCTGTGTGAAAAAGTACAGTCGCAGGTTGCAAGCGAGCATGTAGTTGGAAGTGAACAAAAAGATGACTATATAAGTACTTAACCAGCTTTGTGTTCATTACAGACTTAATAGCAGATTCTATTAAATAGTAATAATTACCACCAAGTCCTTTCTCAAACCTATTGTGCAGAAAAAAATACTGCGCTGTTTAAAATAAACGCAGATGCATCTCCTGTCAGCTTCTCTACGCGCTCCATGACTCTACCGGCCCCTGAGTTCCTGTTTCTTCCCCTCCCATTTTCCCTGCAGATCGCGTGAACAACCAATGTAGTTCGCATGCAGAACCGATATAGTTCATACACAAAGTTGTGATAGGGTGTGCACGTACAACCAGCATGTTTCAGACGAGAAACTGACATGGTACACACATACAACCAATAGAGTTGAAGCGCAAAACCAATATGTTACCCACATGAAACCAGTATAAGATGTGAATGAAACCAATACAGTGCATACACAAATCCATCGTTAGACCGGCACAGAACGCAAACCAATTTAATTAATACGCAAACCGATAACATGCGAGCGTAAACCAATAACAAACGTACTGGAACCAGTGATATACACATGCGAATTAATGTAGTTCATATGCAAACCAGTGCTATGCATATACAAACGGATATAATTCATGCACAAACCGATAACATACGGACACGAGCCAATATAGTTTATATGAATGAAACCAGTATTGTTCACATGCAAACCAATTAAGTATGCACACAAACCAATAGTAATTATCCATAAACTAATAATGTGAACACAAAAATCAATAGTTTTTGTACAAAAATATATGATTTTTGACCTGTTTGGCCCCTCATACGTACATTCCACCATTTAACAAAACTCTACCTCCACTCCTACCTCATTAAAAATGGCATCTGGTCTCTGACCTCAGACAAAATCACATCTTCCTTCTTGCATCCAACATCATTGTTTTATACTTTAAATCATTTATGATTTGCAGTTAGCAGGGTATAAAAATGCAGATTACAAATAATAATGAAGCTGCAGCTTGTACGATAGAATGAACGTGACTGGCTGTCTAAAATGAATTCCTGGTGTAATGAGCTAGAATTCAGTGTTTTAAAGAAAATGACATTTCTATGTTTTGCTTAGTGTGACGGACTATAAACCAGTGTTTTAAACAAAAGGCAAAATTCCTGGAAAATTCCTCTATAGATTATTGTTGATGGCTATCTGAATAGTTAGACTGTGTTTATTTATATCTCATCCACACACAATGTGAAGATCCAGAACTGCCTGCTTCTTTGGTAAATTATTGAGTTCTGCGGACATTAGTTTCAGGTACTTCTTGATAGCTGACAACAATACTGTTGTTAAACCAAACTAAATGTTTTTATACTATTGTTCTGCAGAGGAAATTGGCATGTACCCTTGTTTAACTGATAATCATGTTGTTCTATGCAGAGATTGAAGCATTTATATATTTTTGGGTAAATGAGAATAAAGTAGAACAGAGAAGCATGGTCTGAGACTCGTGACTGCTGCCTGCTTCTTTTATGCTTTTTCACCATATCGCTGTGGCTACACCTTGTAGCAACAGTGGCTTATACTTGGCCCAAGTTCCCCTAGGCCTGAGGCCGGTAACACTGACCATCTTATATATAAACGTCTACTTGTGGAAGTGTGTATGTCAGTCCGGCCCAGAAGTGAGAGGTGGAGTCAGGCTAAGGGCTCCACATCTGAGGAAACACAAGCGAGGCTGGTACGTTGGTAAAACAAAACATCCGATGAAAGAGTCACTTGCTTATTCGCTATTAGAGAAACGTGGCAAGCACATCAGCAAAATGGTATCCCTTTTACTTTTTCTCCTGCCACTAATACACAAGTGATGCAAACACGTCTGTAACTGGAAACATCCTAGGAGAGAGATGCCCAGAGTAGTTCCTTTCAATTACCTGACATCTCTACATTTCAATTTTTTCTGACAATTTCAATAGTTTCTAGGACTTTTTACAGCACTGGCTTACACAGCTAGTACAAATACAAAAAGAGAATTTGTTAACACATGTGTATTTCCTTTCTAGTGATTGTCTGGTGGTAAATTTATTGTAAAAATGACCGATGACTACCATGCCCCCTTCTGAAGCATCCAGAGAGAAGAGAGAGATCTTTGGCAGAAGTAGTAAGCAGGGAGGAGGGTGGGGTTTCATCGCCCAGCGTAATGCAAATGGCGTTTGGTTAGATGATTAATGTGATTTTGAAGGTGGGAGAATGGACATTTGCCAGAGGAAGGATGGTGTTTTGCTGGAAGGAGGAGGATGTCCTAAATTGGACACCATAGTACAGTTAGTACTGCTTTCTTACAATTCCAGAGACTTGTGTTTAAATTGTAGCTATTGTCTGTGTGGACTTTGTACATTATTCCTTTGACTTTGGTGTCTCTGGTTTTTATGGTTCCTGGAAGCATTCTAGAAACAAGTGGGATGGTTTAACTGATGTAATATAAATGCTCCAAAACTGCTTGCCTCACCTAGTAATGTATGTTCAATTATTTCATGGCCAATGCTCAACATGTGCGCAGAAGAAAGGGTTTAAAAATCTAATAAAGGAAACTGCTGCTTCTGACCATAATACCTGGTGGCAGGTCATTGTGGTTGAAATTCGACAGTGGACAAGACTCATACAGCCAGGAGACAAGAACAGAGATCTAGGAGGAGCACACCCAAGGAGACTGCCATCAACACTTCAACCCATACGTTTTCCGTCTGTAGTAAAATCTATAGTTCCAGAATTGGATTGTTTAGGCATGAATGTCATCATTGGATACTATGAATGGCAAAAAAGTAAGCAAAAGCTGGTTGTGTGTTTGAGGTTTTCTCTGCACTAAACATGCCTCTTGCAATCTATACAATCATTTAATAGCTCATACTCTGCCATAGCTCAGCACCTGACCCGGCATAGAAATGGATGCAGTGAAAGCTGTAACAGGCAATAAGAAATCTTCCTTTGCTCACTGACAGTTCTTTATGAAAGACAATATATAAAACTGATAAGTTATATGTACAACAGTGCATATACTTAAGATGTTTATCTTTTAAAAATGTGACTACGTTTACAATAGAAAACTATGTAGTGATGCTAATGGTGGGTACTGGTTTGACTTTAAGCTAAATTGCACAATAAGAGCCTAACATCTGTCTGCTTTAATTGAAAAGGAGAAGCTGCGCAAAGTGCCTATAGATTTTCCTGGGAGACTCCATTTGTTATGATTAAACACTGGAAGCAGAATAATGTCTACTACAGACTGATGATTTCAGTATTAGCCAATAGGAGATGATAAAGGTTGACCTTATAAAACTAAGTAAACTTCTGGCAATACTTTATCTTATCTCCAATTACAGTGTGCCTACACTGTAATTACTCAGTAATTATTTATGCGAGTACAGTGCAATTAAGTGTTCTTGCCACATGGTTAATATTTAACCTGAATAATAGCATAGGAACAGTTTTCTCTGTTTTATTTCACACCTGAAAGTGTGTTGATCTTCATTGCTACTTGCAGTGGCGGAGAATTGCATTTATAGGTGGGACAAGCTCTTTAGTGGGTTCCCCCATAATGCACACACATTGCAAAATGCACACAAAGATTAGAAAATGATACATTAAGCACATCTGGTTTAGGTATGTATTTGCTTATCTTGTATGTGATGCACTCTCCCTATTGAAATATGGGAAAAGTATTTCCTTTCTAATTACTGGGTGGGTTTATTGGAAAAATGATGTACCATGCCCCCTTCAGAAACGCCCAGTTTGAATTTTTTGGTGTCCAAAATAGGAGAGTGGAGGAATAAGGATGGTGTTTTGATGACTCGTAAAACATGAATGCCATGTTGTAGGAGGTTGGAGGACAAATGCAATTTTGGATCTGTTAGGAGGGAGGATGGAGTTTTGTTGACTGGTGAAATGTGAATACCATGTGTTGAGAGGTTAGAGGATCAATGCAACTGTGGAACAGGTAAAAGGAACCATAGAGTTTTATTGGCTGACGAAACATGAATACTGTTTTGTGAGAGGTTGCATAGCAAATGCCACTTTGGAACAGGTAGGAGGGAAGATGGAGTTTTGTTGGCTGGTAAAACGTGAATGCTACTTTGTGGGATGTTGAAGGATGAGTATGATTTTGTACAGGTAGGAGGAGGCTGGAGTTTTACAAGAAGAAGAATGGCATTTTGGTGGAAGGAGAATGATTTCTTAAAATGGCATGTGTGTGAACGGAATCAATGTTGAAGTAAAGAGAACTCTTTCTGACTGTTCTTTTGTGCTCCAACGTGGCAGATTACCCATTTTTAGAAGGACAGCATGTGTGGGAATCATCTTGCTGTGATATGATGTAGTTACAGAATGCAATCTGTAGTGCACATTATATTATTAATTCTAAGACTTTGTATTAGGATGCACCAGAATGATGTTAAGTAAACTATATTTTTAATTTTGGTGCCATGTTCATGGGACCACATTAAGATTAGCTTTCATCCCCTGCTCAGTCCACTACCGGTTACTTAGGTTAAACAGTAAGCAGTACTAATAATGCCTAATTACACTGTAATTACATAATTAATTACTGTGTAATTACAGTGTTGATACACTGCAATAAGACATTTAGAGTAAAGTATTGGTAAAGTTTTCCAACTTTCTTTAATATAACACCTTGTTAAAAAAGATTAATATTAGAATTTGAATTTAAAAATTAAGTAAAGTGGACTATGTGGTAGAGTTCTGTAGAAAAAACAGAATGTCAAAGGTGCAGAAATGTGTTTGCAGGCCCAAATAGTCTTATAAGAAACTTGCAGTGGCAATGCTACCCCTAGTAGCTTCCACCAGCTACGAAAATTCCCAGATGCCTCGAGGCTACTTGAGATATATATTGTCTTCAGTGTGTCCTGAATCACCACTTCTGTCTTTTCCCAGTAGGACTGCACCTGACACACCTTCTGTAGGAACTGCCCAGTGTTTAGCCTAACTACGTATCCAAACCCTCTCAACTGGCTCCTTGCGAAGCAGGACTCTACTTCAAAGTTCTCCTGTTTCTCTAGGCTCCTAAGCCTGCCACATAGGAATATTCTGTGGCAGTGCCTTACATGTTGATTAACATATGCAAGTAAAAATTGCATGGTATTATATAAAAGTGACAACAATAACATATAACCGATATTGGAGGAAAAACAACAAAAGGAATGGCTTCAAACTATCACAGATGTTGTACAAGTTTTTAAGGAAAGCTCCAGAACTTTGTAGAGAGATGTGGGTATTCATTAGGTGTTAAATAATCTAAGCAGTCAGAAACATTCTGAAAATATAATCCTCAGTTTTTAAAATTATTAAATTAATGTATTCTTTAATTTGAAACTACAACAACAAACCATAAATTAAATAATAATTTGTCACTTTTGGGTTCTTTATTTTAATTTCAAGTAATATGCCATAGCTGCATATAATGTAATTGATGAAGTGTGACAAGGTGATGTAATAGTGAATGCTACTGTCAAACAGCTTTAGGGTTCAGTTTTCAATCCAGTCATCATTTCTGTGGCATTTATTTTGTTTCTCCCCAAGTCAAGATATATTTTTGCTGGTTTACATTCCTTATCCTAAAGATTTGTTGGCTGTGATCATTTGTGACTGTAAAATGTCCAAGTGAGCATGAATATTTAGTGTTAATGATCTTACAGGTCTGTTTCCTGCCTTGCTCCCAATGCAGACATTATAGACTCCATCTTCATTTGACTGAGTATTGGAAAGAGTGGGTTTGGAAAATAAATGAATTCAACCATATGTCCCTGCCACTGAGAAACAGCACCATAGGATGATGCTGTCACTATCATGCTTCACTAAAGGGATGCTATTTAGTGGGAGATGAGCAGTGCCTGGTCTTCACCAGACATAGTGCTCTGCCCAAAGAGTGACCTCACCTGTGACCCAACATTTACGCGATAGACATATGAGCACAGACAAAATAGCGCTGATTAAAACGCAGCGTCAAAATCGCGCCGACAAAATCCCGAAAGTTTAATTAAATATGAATTACTAGTTTAAAGCATATATAATAATGTTTATTTTAGAAGTCAATATTATGAGACGCGGCATGCGATCAGCACAGCAGGCAGATAGTCCTTAAGATCACACCCTGCATATGTAGGAAGAATTGCAGCAAGACGTCTTGATAGCTGAGCGTATTTAGACTTGCTGGCTGCCTGACTGCTGGTAATTCCGCTTTGTATACGACGCATTATGCCAACCCTCGACTGAGTTATTTGTTCACAGCATGCCATCAGCATTTATAACAGTTATAACCTAGCACATAATGTGTACATAATGTGCACGTACGCGTCCCACTCTCTTGGCCTCTCGTGCGCATTTGTCGAAAACCAGTTAGCGGGTTTCTCTGCGCTCATTTGTCCGTCGCGGTTTTGTCGGGGCTCATATGTCTATCGTGATTTTGTCGGTGAACCATCTCACCAGACCAGTGAATCTTTTACTTCATGTTCTTAGGGGGTCCTTTAAACTGTCATTGGACATTTTACTCAAGAGTGGCTTCAATCTAATCATTCTATCATAAATTGATTGAATTGAACTGATTGATGGAGTCCAGCTGAGATGGCTGTTCTTCTGACAGGTTATTCTACCTCAGCAGAAGATTCTGAAGCACTGTTAGGATGACTATTGGGTTTTAGGTAATCTAATCAAGGTTTTTCTTACCCGGTTACTCAATTTGGCCAAACAGTCAATTCTAGCAAAGCTCTCATGGTTCAAAACTTGTACATAGAGTTCCTTGGACTTCATGGCTTGGTTTTTTGTCCTGACATGCAGGGTGAATTGTGGGACCTTATATACACAAATCTCTAGTTTCTACACGCATCTTAAGGATAATTAATGCAAACAAATGAACTTGACCATAATTAGGAGTGCCACAGAAAGGATTGTAGACTGATGGTCAAAAATGGCAAATGTATCCATTTAAAATTAAATATACAACATAGTAAAGTATGCAGAAAGTGAAGGAGTCTGAATACTTTTTGAATCCACTGTATCAAAAATGGTTAATCTCCCAACATCCCAAGAAAAACTACTGTAAATATTAAGTTAATGGGAATATTCATTGGGCAAACACATATTGTACTACACTCAGTAGCCATGAGGCCAGTATATGTTTACCCTGCAATGGACTGACTCCTGCTTCTCAATTGACACTACCTGGATAAGACTGAGTCCTTCTGTGAAAAAGTCACTCAGAATATGAAAGGCTGAATGGAATCTTTTTAAAAGCATTCCATCTCTCTTGCATGTTGTGTTCCTTCAATAAAAGCTGTGTACTGCTTTTTAAAGTATTTGTCTGAGTTATAAATACAAATGGAAGCAGGGAATGCTTGGAAGAAAACCTTCACCCAACAGCTGCTGATTATGATTAGCGCTGCCACTGATTATGTATACAAATTTTTTCACCTTTCATCTGTATCATCATCTAAGCATTCAAACTTTTTACCCCTCTAATGCTTTACTGAAATGGAAAAGGGAGACAGACACCAGATTGCCTTTTCCATGAGTTTACAACAATAATGTGCAAAACGCCCCTTAACACCTTTGTCTCACATCTGTCATTCCCTTTGCAGATGATACTTAAATTGCATCAGCTTTTGTAATTTAGAAGTACGCCTGATCGCCGAGTGCCAGTCTGTCTGAAATTGGCAGAAACATTCTTCTGATGTTTTGTGTTGCTAAGTCTTTGGCTTTGATTTTCCCACTTATTATGTTTATAAAGTGTCACACTTTTCCATATAAGGTGAAATCAAAAAATGTCAGAGGATGAAAAAATATAAATATATACATGAATAACAAAAAAAAAAAAAAACCTTTGCTATAGTTCTCTAAATGAGAAATGCTATTCAGTCCGTTGTGGCTTGTTAATCAAAATCTAGCATTTTCATGCCTTGATTAATGAACATGTTCATTCCAGCCGTTGAGACATTGATTATCAATATTACATAGACACGCTGTCACAGGTGTTCACAGCAGTTGCTGCTGGTAACAAACTTAGTATTGAAAAGATGGGACCTGCAGTTAACTTCTCTAGCGATTTCAGTAAATTCTGCACAGGAAGAAAATGAGTTTTGCCTGAGGCATCAATAGAGAGAAGTGTCTCTCATCTGGGGGGCCATAAGTCAAGAGTTAAAGGGTAACAGGTCAGGGCTCCATGAACAGTTCTCTCCCACTTGGAGCCACATCTGGCACTCAGTCTAAATATTCACTTTTCCCCCCTGAGAATTCAAAACTGCATTTGCCGCCCATTGTGCTTATTGCTTACAAACTGTAGGCAGACAGTGGATTGTATAGATTTTCACTCCATCGATCATGTGACAGTCAATGCTGTCCCTGGAAAGTGAAATCTCTATTGGAGTGCTTAGATGTAATGATGGCAATAAATACAAACACATATTAATTAACAGTAAACCACTAAACTAAATAAAATCCCATGCTGCTCCAATGACTTTCATGGACATTGTGAACATATCCTGGATATTCACATGCAGTAATCCTGATCATACCAATGTTTAGTCGTAAACAGTACAGATTAAAGGGTCCTGGTTTCAGCCCAAACAGATTTCACACAATAATTAAAAAGTGAATTATTAAACTCCAGAGAAACAGAGTGAAAAAATTAGAACAGATAAGCCAAAGCTACAGTATGTTGTACATTCATGCAGTTGGCATGTTCGTTACTGCCTTTGCCTCAGAGTACCATGAAATGGGTTTGAATCCTGGCTTGGTCAATGTCTGTGCAGAATTTTCAAGCTCTCCTAGTACTACAGTTTTCCTATAATGTCCCAGACTGGCTCTGCCTTGAACCCAAAGTTATCAGGATAAGCTTTAGCTACTTGTAATGTAAAAGTGGACTAACCTAGAACAATCAACTACCACTGAGAAATATGAGATACTGGCTGCGCGTGGTTTTTGGGACAAAAAACAACATAAAAACTCCCTAGCAGTTTTACTATATTCGTGAACCTGGAAAGGCATCAGCTAGCTCTTAAGAATTACTCATTACAAAGGGCATGGGCCCACCTGTGCTTGTTACCCCACTGGCTTTCATAAGAAGACACTGGCAATAACATATCTTAGCCATATTGCTGGCATATGAGTCCCATTAATCTTTGTCTCGAGAAAATACCTTCAGATAGACAATGTTTCAGTGAAAACTTCAAGCCTTGTCCTCCGTTGCTGAGGTGTTTCACCTACACACTGTTGAGCCACGGCATTTGCTTCCATTCAACGTTCTGTTTCTTCATTTGTGTCATTAGCATGATGTCATTGTTGGGCAGTGGCTTTTACTGCACACAGGTCTTTCGTAGTTTAAAGTAAGGTGCATACACACTCCAAAAAAATTTAAAGGTGCATGCATGCGCCATATAGTGGCTGTGGCTGAGTGTGAGCAGAGTTGACTCCTCCACACACACACACACACACAGGTTTTTTGTTTATATGTGTTGTAAAACATGAAAAAAGACAGAAAAACAGTTGGGGATCCATTCCGTATATTGTACAGAATTGCAAGCAAAATTATTAGCTCCAGAGTACTGTCTTGGTCAGCATCCAAACAGAGAAAGGATAGGAAGGGAAGATGCTTGGTTTTTATAGTTCCAGGGGAGGAAGAGGGGGGTCCTTGAGGGTTCAAGCTGGAAGTGAGGCATGGCTAGGAAGGGAGTACAGGAACTGGTGAAGCTTTATGCGGGTTTATGTTCTGGTGATCTGCAGAAGAGGGAGATTAAAAGGTTAGTGTATTTCATTAATCCCTGCTCTCGTTTTCCGCCCTCGGTTAAGCCCTTAGCCTGCCTCCCAAGCGCACGTGTGTGATAATGTCTAACCCATAGATTTTGGCCAGAATATAACTTTTTAATCTACCCTTACTGAAGGTACACTGGTATTTTATCACATACCATAGCAAACCATTTTTAGGCAGTTTATTGTATAGTACACGGAATAGTCAAGCTTAATATTAACTGATAATGTAGAGTACAGTTAAATAAAGATGGTGCTAGGTTAATAGTATTAGTTTACTCTGCTGTAGAATTTGAATCAGCACAGCACCATACAACGCAGGTTAAAAGATTCAAATACAGAGGACACAATTACTGGTATACTCCATTCAAACAAAATGTTAAAAGATTGTCTGGTTCTAAAAGCCTAGGGACTCTCCACTGTTCCAGGCTTAGGTTGAAGATGCGCTGTAGAGGACTCCTCAGCTCCAACACACAGGCCTTCAGCAGTCGAATGCCTAACTGACAGAGTTAGGATGAGCACTCAAATGAGAAGGAGGCATAAACTTTAACAGGTGGAATAGGGAAGAGGTCACCATCCAATATCTTAAGCATTCTTTTTCAAAATAATGGCATTTGATAAATAAAACTGTGGTTTGACATTAGTATATATAAAGAACCAGATAGAACTGGACTGATGTTTAATTGAGATTTGGAAAATTCTTAAATATATGCTGTCCTTGTTAGTTATGTAATACATAATGGAATGGAATGTTGAAAATAATATCTTTGTGAGTCAGTTAATAGATTTTTTCATGTATGTATCAATTATTTTGTGTTTTATATTTGTTATTATTTTATAATATATTTTTATTTATTTCTGAAAACCAGAACATTACATTGGCTTACTATTCTTATAAAAATAAAATAACAGATACTGCCATTTACTTCAGGAAGAATACAGGTAAAATATAGAAAAAATAGAAACACAAAGGAAAAACAAAATAAAAAAAATAAGATCCAATTTCCCATCCAAGAGAGAGAGAAAAATAGAGAGACACGAGCAAAATCACTTATTTCACTTTTTCAATGTATAAGAACAATTAATAGCATTTGAGAGTCAATTTCATGCATAGCGTGCTTATTCTAAAATATAATTAATTAGTTTTTGCAATGTTCTAAAAAAGTTTTGGACATGTATTCTAAGAGAGAATTTTTTTCATTTCATATAATATGGAATGATGCTTACCAACTGAGTTATAGAAGATCGGTTGGGATTCTTCGAGTTGAGCATGCAAGTAGTGCAGTACAGGATATTACAATTGATTTATTCCTATGCACGTTAATAACATCTGGGAGTACAACAAATATCTTCTTTAATGGATTAGGGGTATTGTGACGCTAAGGCTGTCTGAAACGTATGTAAATATTTTAGAGCATTCCCCAAGCATATGGCCTAATGATTTTGGAGCTTAATGGCAACACTCTCAGGCTGGGTTCTGCCTTGGGTACATTTTGGACAGATTTAAACTAGATAAATATGATTAATGAAAGACATTTTCTTGAATTATAGAGTACTTTTTGAATATAGAACAAGAGTGTATTGAATGTATGGCTAAGTTTCACTCCTTTTCTGGGATGGCCAACATCGCCATCAAAAACTTCAAAAGACGTTGTTGGACAGTTATCTAATCTTGTGTGACGATGTGGGTTTTACTCTACGCTCCCATCTTTCTTTTGGGAGCTCTTGAACCCGACACCATCGGTAATGTAACCGGACCAGCTGGACAGTGAAGACATCACAATGGAGCAAGGGGATGATGCAGAAAGGTGAAAAAGTGCTTTTATTAAAAACAAACAAAAAACAGTATTAAAAATAAATAGTGTAGGGTTTCCAAAATGTCAAAAAATAAATAATCCATTAAAACCAGTGAAAAAGTGGAGATTAAAATAAATAAATAGATCCTTAGATAGACCGAGGTTAAAACAATGGCTGGAAGCAGTCCTTTTAAAAACAACTTTCTACTGGCAGGTCCCCTGGTTTTCCCATTCAGGCTTTGCACCAGGGGAGTCATCCTACCTGCAGCTGTCCTTCATGTCTGGTTGCCTTTCGGTCCCTGGCTCTGTCAGTCCGAGACTTAGGTTCCCCAGCAGCCAGGGTGCTCACGCTGGGGTTCACACTCCTAAGCCTTCTTGACTCCTGCTGCCTACTGTGGCCTTATGCGGTGAGCCAGCCACCTTCCAGGTCACTCCAGCTCCTTGATTGCACAACTGGAGCAACTGCTTCCTTCAGCTCCACTGAGTCTCGGCCAAACACCCATTCCAGGAGGCTCTCCTTCCAGCTGCCTGCAAAACACCAGCAAGTCTGCTCTCAGCCACTCACTTTATCTCTATTTTGCACCGGCTCTTTACTTCTCCAGCCTCGCCCATCTTCTTCCTCTAACCTCCATTCTTTCGATCATTTTTTTTTGTTCCCCCTCCTCACTCCTGGTCCCACTATATATAATGGGGACGTGGCTCGGGTGTGGCAATTAGCAATTCCCGGCATCAATTACAGATGCAGACGATTCCTCACCTGTACACTTAAGCGAGGAAACGCCCACTTCACAAAGCGCTCGAGAACTGCTCCGCCCCCTCTATAAGCCGCAAATGCAGGGATTACTTATTTAAAAACTGGCCTTTTCTTCTGAGCCGTGGACCCCCTATACCACATCTTGATCGTACATAGTTGCCCTGTCTTGACAAAGGAATTGTTGTCTGGGGTGGTCTGTTAATATTTCACAATAAAGATGCCTCACATAAGGGTTTTAGTATATAACTCCAGTTTCTGTATTACATTTTCCCTAAGAAGGGGCTTGAGCTGCGTTGAAAGTCCTACATATTGTAATCAGTTTAGTTAGCCAATAAAAATTGCCATTTTCCTTCACTTGTCATTGTATTCTTAAATGGCTAACATGGTACATCACTCTGCTACTGTGATGTCAATTGAAAGGTCCCTTTCCTTTGTAATTAAGTACAATAACCTTACAGAAATTTTCTTTTACTTTGACATTAAAGAGCCTTTTTCTGTTATCAGTGTAAAAGAAGCCAAATTAAATCCAGTCAGGGCTGGAACAATCATAATAGCATTGGACAGAAGAAGCATTGGGAACAGACCCTTGTCAAGGAACCAGCATACTCACTAGTATATGACAAATTCAGACTTGCCAATTAACCCAGCACACTCATCTTTGGAATGTGACAGGAAAATCCAGCAAAAATTCATACCACCTCCATTTCCACCTTGGCATAGTTCTTTAGGGGTGTAGCATGGTCCTGAGTCATGAAAGTGGATGAGGGTGATTATGCACAATATAAGAAGAATGGGTAACTTGGGAGATGGAGAAAAGAAAATGCTCTTTGCAGAAGATCAAAGAGGAGGTGATAATAGACGTGTAACTGTGTAATGTTGCTTTCTTAAAAAAAATACATACTCATGCGTTCTTAAAATGAATCTTAACCTTTTGACTAATTTGCCTTATGATGGAACATTTTGTATACACAATTGGTAAATGAAACAGAAAGAGAAGTAAGTGAAGTGAAATCTGCAGGAGGTTATAAATTGAAAACATGTCAAGGGGCATTCTGGTAAGTGTGTGCCCTTCATACCACGCCACTTACACTTCCTTTTTAGTAAAAGTCACCCTTTCACATTTTACATTTTTAAGACAAAACATCCACAAACACCAAGAGGTCAACGTTTCTTTTCAGAAGCACTCAGTGCACCTCATATTCCTTTTAAGTATGTGTTGCCAAGTGTAAGTCGACAGAAAGATGTGCGCATTTGCCACTTTATTACAGATTATTCAACACATAACTGCCTGACAAAGCCATTTAATGGAATCTGAATTCCAGCTCTGTACCCCTCAATTATCAATCCATCATTTTGCCTATTCCAAGTTTGAAATAGAGCTGTCATTGTGAAGGAAGCATGATTGGGGCTTAATAATCATGGAAATATACAACAAAGAGCTCTATTAACAGCTCCAGCATCAAGCATGTGAGGGAGACCTTTACTGTGCCTTTAAAACATCATCTGTATTGAAGGCAAATCCGCCTCACTCTTCTAGACAAGAGTAATCTGCAGTAGATTGGCTTCCCTTATCAATTAAATGCTTGCTTTGCCTCTGGTGGATAGCTTGAATTAAAGCAGTTATTAAGTCATTAACGATCCTTCTTATGAGGGATAAGTAGTTCTGTTTGCTTTTTCAAGCAAATGTATACAGGTTCAATCTGCCAACCAATCAATCACAATGTAATTTATATAGTGTTATTCATGGGGCCCTCTGCAAAACAAGTTACAAGGAGGCAGTTCAGAAGTGATTTGACTGGAATTTACCTTAAACTTGTCTTGTTAAATTTAACATGCTGTGTGAACTGCTGGGGCCAGAGCCTATCCATGCAGCGTCAGGCAGAAGGCGAGAATCAGCCGTTAGTCTGGAAGCCAGTTTAGCATATAAATACTCATTCATACTGGCTTAATTTAGAGCTACCTGTACTTATATACCTAGCCTGCACCATTCATTGATAGGAAAAGAAAAGAAGAGTACCTGGTGAAGAAAACATTCAAACTCTACACAGTCACTGACCAGGCCAATGTTTAATTTCACTTTGAGGCAGCAGTGCTTATCACTGATCCACTAACATACTCTCAGTTCACATGCAGTAAATATTACAAGCTATATATCCATTCATCCATTTCTTGAACATGTACACTCCACCACCAAGGGCCCCAGGGAGTATGATGGAAAGGCATAAAAAAAAACAATGAACTAGACATCAATGCATTATGTGGTCACTTAGGACCTTCCACCCCATCTAGAACTACAAATGGGCGGCACTGGTTAGGGAATTGGTGTAACTGAAGAAAACCCACACTACCATTAGGAGAACATGCACAGTTTACAGAGATAATACATCAGTTGGGAATCGATCCAAGGTCCCTGAAGCTTGATTAGATTACATGGTGTTTTTTTTTTCTTTTTTCTAATTATTTCATCTCTACCCTAAACGAGACTGTTCAATATCATACCCTTGGTTTATTGTAATTGCTATTACTGCATTAAGACTTGTTATGCTTATTCTGGACACATCTTTAACACCATCACCTGGGTTTATTATCTTGGTGTATCATCTTAATGTACTAAAATTGCTGAAGACTATATCTATATTTTAAGTGCAAAATTCTTTTTTTTTTTTTTTAAAGACTATATTGGTAATAGATATCTCTATCTTTTAACCTAAAATGCCGCTGCATTGGGGCTTGTTTTGCTTTGGACGTGCTCTGTCTCTGGGTATGTCAGAGGACTGGGACTGTGTGAAGTGGGTTTTAGCCTCACTTGGGGAGGCAAAAAGGGAGGGTGGGGGGTTAAGGGGGGGGAGAAAGAGAGCAGGCTTGATCTATACCTAATCTATCTATTAATCTTTATAATTATAGCTACCAACGTAATAATAAGCTGCATGGCAACAACTCTAGACAAAATAGGAAATTAAGGCCGAAGCTGTCTCCACTTAAGACTATAAAATGACATCAAAAACTCAGAATCAGTGTCTCCATGATGGGACAGTTAACTTCGTAAGCTGGAATGTTAAAGGCCTGAATCACGAATTAAAGAGAAAGAAAGTACTCTCTCACCTAACAGGTCTAAATGCTAAAATAGTATTTTTACAGGAGACCCACTTACTAAGCAAGGATCAGTTCCGCTGCAAAAGACTGGACTGGCCAAATGTTCCATTCTAGTTTTACAAAGAAAACTAGAGGTGTGGGAATTCTCATACATAGAACAGTACCATTTGTAGCATCAGATGTAGTATTGGATCCTGAAGGGAGATATGTAATGGTCATGGGAGACTTATCTAACTGTAAAATGATTTTGATAAATGTTTATGCACCTAATGTTGATGATAAGGAATTTATACAAAATTTATTTGCATCCATTCCCAATCTGAACACTCATAAAGTTATAATGGCTGGGGACTTTAATTGTGTTCTAAATCCACTTTTAGATAGGACTTCCTCCACAGGGGGAACAGCATCTAACACCGCAAAGATAATTACAAAGTTTATAACTGATCACAACTTATCAGACCCTGGAGGTTTTAAACCCAAATTCAAGAACATATTCTTTCTACTCACCAGTACATCATTGCTACTCAAGGATTGATTACTTCTTTATAGACAATAACTTCTTGCCTATGATTAAATCTTGCAAATACGATGCTATTGTTATTTCTGACCATGCACCTATGATCTTGGAGCTAAAATTACTAAGCCCCATACACTCACCCGCAGATGGTCTCAACCGCTTCTATTAGCTGACGAGAATTGTAGAATTTATATCCAAACAAATCAAATTCTTTCTAGAGACAAATACATCCCAGATCTCTGCAGGAATACTCTGGGAAACTCTTAAGGCCTTCTTAAGAGGACAGATTATCTCATATCTTTCCCACAGAAATAAATCCGAAGCCAAGAAAGTAGCAGAGATAAAAAGCGAAATTACTAAAATAGATGAAGAACATGCCAGACTACCAAGCAAGACTCTACATAGGAGGAGGCAGGCTCTACATTCAGAATTAAACCTCTTGACAACTAAAGAAACTGAACAACTAATCTACAAATCCAGACATCATTATTATGAACATGGAGAGAAAGCTAATAAGCTTTTAGCTCAACAAATTCACAAGCAAGAAGTGCAACGCAATCTCGTAATCACCAACACGAACGGAGATAAAATCATCGAACACAAAAATATAATGCACACTTTCAGAGACTACTATAAATCCCTATATACTACTGAGTTTAAAGAAGACAATACACAATCTAATGCATTTCTGGATACATTACAGATACCACAAATAGACGCTTTTAGTGTGGAGGAACTTGATAAACCTCTGCTGTTATCAGAATTACTAGATGCTATAAAGTCACTCGAAGGCGGGAAAGCAGCAGGCCCTGATGGCTACCCTGCAGAATTTTACAAGAAATTCTCCTCTCAGCTAGTTCCCTCCTATTAGCAACATTTACAGAAGCCAGAGATAACCAATCTCTTCCACAAACCTTTCGCCAAGCACTAATCACTGTTTTTCCAAAACAAAATAAGGACTTATTACAATGTGCATCATACAGACCAATTTCACTTCTGAATAACGACGTTAAAAGTTCTCCCCTCGGTAATATCACAAGACCAAACTGGATTTATTAGGGGCCGACACTTATCTTCAAATCTTCAACACCTGTTTAATGTAATATACTCACCAACTAAATCAAACACCCCAGAAATATTATTATCATTGGATGCAGAAAAAGCATTCAACATGATTGAATGGAAATACCTTTTTACTACATTGGAGAAGTTTGGCCCGAACATTTGTGCATGGATTAAATTACTGTACACTAACCCAGAAGCTTCAGTTTGCATCAACAACATTTGCTCAGACTACTAAACTAGAACGTGGCACTAGACATGGATGCCCCTTGTCACCGCTGCTGTTTGCAACTGCCATTGAACCACTAGCAGCACATTGTTGAAATACTGATCAGATAAAGTGGATTAGCTGAGAAGGCTGGAACAGAAAATCTCATTATATGCAGATGATATGGTACTGTATATATCGGACCCAGAAAATTCTGTGCCTGCAGTCTTAACAGCACTCACAGAATTTCAAAAGATCTCTGGTCTCAGAATTAATCTGAATAAAAGTGTACTCTTTCCAGTGAATTCTCAAGCATATAATATTAGATTAGATACCCTACCTTTTATCATTGCAGAACAGTTTAAATACCTCGGGGTAAACATCACAAGTAAACATAAAGCTCTTTATCAACAAAATTATGCCGTTTGCATGGAAAAAATTAAACAACACTTGCATAGATTGTCAACCCTTCATCTCACACTAGCTGGAAGAATTAACACTGTTAAGATGAATATTCTTCCTAAGCTCCTTTTTTTATTTCAAAACATTCCAATATACATTAATAAATCATTATTTAGGCAATTAGATTCAACAATAACCTCATTTATTTGGAATTCAAAACATCCACGCATCAAAAGAGCAATAAGAACCTGGACACAAATAGAAGAACATACACAGGCTTGGACCGCAATAGAAGTAAAATCTTGCAGTACTTCTTTGTATTCCTTGCTCTGTGCTCCAATAAACACACGTTATCTGCAATATACAAATAACCCAATTGCGCTCCACTCACTTAGAATCTGGAACCAATGTAGAAAGCATTTTAAGACGGAGAAGCTTCTATCTGTGGCACCTCTGCATGAAAACCATCTCTTTCAACCTTCACAAACATATGCAGTTTTTAATATCTGGAAAAAATTTGGAATTAACTTGCTTAGAGATCTTTATATAGACAACGTCTTTGCATCCTATGAACAATTACATTCCAAATTTAACATTCCAGCTACACATTTCTTTCACTATCTTTAAATCAGGAAATTTGTTAAACACAACCTTCCAGATTTTCCTCATCTTGCACCCTCATCCATGCTGGAAAAAATATTGCTCAATCTTAAGCACTTAGACTCCATCTCTACAATATATAAAATCATTTTACAATCCCTCCCTTTCAAAGATCCAAGAGGACAATGGGAAAAAGATCTCCCAATTAATATATCAGAAAAGGAGTGGAAAATAGAAATGCAGAGAATTCACTCGAGCTCCATATGCGCAAAGCATACACTTATACAACTCAAACTTATATATAGAGCACATCTGTCTCGACTAAAACTCTCCAAAATGTTTCCAGGGCATGATCCAAACTGCGAACGTTGTAACCAACTTCCAGCCTCACTGGGTCACATGTTCTGGGCCTGCACCAAATTAACATTATTCTGGACAAAAATTTTGAATTACCTCTCAGACAGCCTTGGACTCACAATCCCTCCTAACCCATTAACAGCTGTGTTTGGGGTTCATCCAGAGGGGCTTAAAGTGGAGAAGACAAATTGTGATTGCATTCACTACACTTTTGGCACGCCGACTTATTCTGATAAACTGGAAGAACCCAAACTCTCCTCTTTTAAGTCAGTGGGAAACCGATGTGTTATATAATTTAAAATTGGAAAAAATCAAATACTCAGAGGATCCGTACAGACTTTTTTCAAAACATGGCAGGATCTAATCAGTAATATTTTAAAATAAGTTCATGAAGCACAGAGAATTTATTAATTTAGGTAGGTTTACAAGCCTTAAATTTTACGCCGTTTGGCTTGCTCTCTCTCTCTCAGGGGTGGGGATTGATCTGTTCTTAACTCAATTTTTCTTTTTGTAAAAACTTGATTGCTTTGTATGGATTCCAATAAATTAATAAAATAAATATTAAAAAAAAAAAAAAGATTACATGGTGCTATTCCTTGTTGACTATGTCAGAATGTTGAACACATTTATAAATAGAATGCGAAAACAAATAAACACAATAATTAATCATTTGTATGATTGATCTTGTGAGGGTTATGGTAGTAACATACTGAATATGTCAAATCAGACTGCTAATAGGTTTGTTAAATTGATTTTTTGATTATTCCTCCTGTCCTGAAAACAAAGGAGGAGACACCTCAGTATAAAGTTGATGTGGCTAATAAAATGGAAAGTCAGTGCCATGGCCTCTCTGCCAGTAGTATATCACATTACTGTATGACATAAAGGAAATGACACAGTGATTTGTGCTATATCCTAACACTCAAGAGTTATAGTTTATTATACAGTCCTGCCATAATGTCCCTTGATTCTTAGTCACTAGCTTTTACAATATAACCTAACTTTGTTGTCCTTTTCATTCAGTTCCGCACATTGCCTACACAAGTCAAGTCCAGTGGCTTTACTGTCACTCTATCCACACAGAGGTTGGCAACACAGAGTGGTATGAATAAGTTCCCCAGGACTGCAGTTCAACATACACTTACACATAGGACAAGGGCGAGACAAGTAAAGAACTATATTATTTTATTCTATACTATAACAGATAATAGATAATACCGTATATACTTGCGAATATATCAGGACTTGATGTTACAGTATAATTTCTGCTATTTTATAATATCGGTCGTATAAGTTGAATGCAGAAAACTCACGCTATTGGTGCAAGGGATTATGATATGCTAATGCCCACCTGACAGAGTAACCACGGACCACACTGCCTTTTTTTCTATGTTGGTGTGGCAATGCACTGTATCAGTGCATGCTCCTAACCTCTCTCTCTCTCTCTCTCTCTATTGTGCCTACGTACCACACGGTAATACTCAAACTATTCCGAAGCAATGTTTGCACTGTTGTGTGTTTTTTGTATCTCACACCCTCATACACCTTAATCGTAAGAGCATCCCTTATCTACAATGGAGCGTTTGATCAGAAGAAAATATGAAGCTGGTTTTAAATTAAACGGCATTGAAGTAGCAGAAGAAATTGGTAACTATGCTGCTGCAACAAAATTCGATGTGTCTGAGAAACTGATGTGAGATTGGAGGAGGCAAGTTAAGTGTCGCATTTTTGAACAGGCGTATAAGTCGGGATATGATTTTATGATCGATTTTTCGGGTTTAAAGACCCAACTTATATGTGAGCATATATGGTAAATAATATTTAATGAACAGTCGTAAATTGAAGTAGAAATAAATACAGTAAATAAATAATACCTAAAAAAACAACAGTATATAATAGATATACTGCATATAAATAAGCTACTAGGGGCAGATCTGTGGCAGGGGTGCAGCATAGAATTCAGAGTCCAAACAGCCAATGCTTAGAAGCTATTGCACCTTCTACCAGAAGGAAACGGGACAAAGAGAGTATGGGGAGGGTAAGAGCAGCTCTGCACAAAGCTGTAGGCTTGGATGCAACACTTAATAAGGATGTCTTTACTGAGACAGGGTAGAAAGGACCCAGTGATCATTTCTGCTGTGTGTACTCTCCGTTATAGGACCCTGAGTCAGAAAGAATGCAGCTCTCAAACTAAGTGGTAATGCACGTGATCATCATGGTTCAAATGTTACCCCTGTAAAATGTGGTGAGAGATGTGGTCGCCAATGAAGTGGAGGCAGTGTTGTGCCTTCTTGACTACGGAGGTGGTATTAATTGACCAAGTAAGGTCAGCTGCCAGGTAAACAGCAAGGAATTTGGTGCTTTTGTGATGTTCAGTGGGCTGTGGACAGCGTAGGCCTTTCTGTAGTCAACTATCTTCATCTTGTCTATGTTCCAACAATTTACATATCTCCATTCTGAAAGCTGACTCATCCCATTTGCTAATGAAACCCAGCACAGCTGTGTTGTCAGCAAACTTGGTGATGGTGTTAGAGCTGTGAACAGAACTGGGATGAGTACACAGCCCCTTGGGGGGTGGGGGAGATCACCAGTGCTCAGCATGATACTGGTGGAGATATATTTTTTTTTTGATGTGCATCGCATGGGGTCTCTATGTCAGGAAGCCTAGGATTCAGTTGCGTAGGGAAGCTTTGTAGGCCAGCATACTCAACTTCCCTATCAGCCTCTAAGGGATTAAACATGTAGGACAGTGTCTCTCAATAAGTATTTATAATTAATGTTTCTTTTGCCTATGTGTAGCACTTTGCACTTTTCTATATAAAACTTCACTTCCAAGAATTTGGTGATTTTTGAAGATTGTAGAGGTCTTTTTGTAATATTGTTGTCTCCTCAGTTTCCACTGTCTCTCCAGTTTTAGTGATATCTGAGAATTTGAAGTTACTAACTAAAGCAGAATCAATATAATTAGAGAAAGTAACAGTTGTACCAACAAATTAAAAGATAAGATGAATACTTGTCTTTGATTACAGAAATAACGATGATATTAATTATACAGAAAGAAACAATGTCTTGTTATATTTTAATTCAGTAGACCAAACATTAACTGAACCATTGCACAGTTTAGACATTATCTTTGACAGCTGTCTTTTTGTCACCAAACACACTACAACACTATCAAGTTCAGCATACATACTGGAAAATCAAGACATGCAGATTCAAACCTTTTTTCTAGCAGAATTGACTACTGGGATGCGTTAGTCTGTTCAAATCGTTCAATTTGTACCTTTCAATTTATTCAAAATGCTGCTGAAAGGAACATTACTTGAACTAAGTTCAACCACATAATTTATAAATACATAAAATCCACAATGTAAATTATTATCTGATGTATGTAAGATATTATTATAAATATCTCCAGGATTAAAAAAAAAATTTTGGAAGTTAAAGCGTTGCCTCTACAAATATAGTCCCTACTTTATGAGGTTAGAGGCTAAGATTAAAGACGTTTGTTTGAAGTGATTGTTCTAGAACAGCAACTTGCATATTGTTCCAGGAAGGAAAGAAACCAAATGACATTAGAGTAACCAAAGATAACCTAAAGACATACAGACATCTCTGAAATTTTTTAGGTTTGCACCAGTGTGCTCTGTCATGGCGTGCTATGCAGTGTTGGTTCCTGTCTATCATCTGTGAATTTTGTGACTATACTGTTTACTGAAGTAGCAATTGCTCACCAGAATTATTAAAAATTCCTTTTGTATTTCCAAGTAGATAAAGTTTGACCTATTCTATGTTAAATGCTCACTGAAATTCTTTCAAAATCACCTAAAGTGGCCGAGTTTGAGAGGTATAAACATATATTTCAGTCAGTATTGCTCTGTCATGTACAATTCAAGCTCCTTAACACAATGCTCTTCATGAAAGAAATTGATATTAAAGCTCTTTATTTGTTAAAAAATATTTTAATGAAATACTGAGGACTAACAGCTAATCAAAAGGAGTTATACTTTAATTTCTTTTCCAAGTATTATTGTAATTAAATGCGTTTAGCTACTGTGTGTTCTCCAAGTTTGAGAGCCACTGTTCTGTGAATTTGTTAAAATGAATTTGCTGTGAAAATAAACACAGCTCTCAATTTAAATATATTACCCACTTTCAATTATTCTGTCCAGTTCAGTAGGGGGCAGAGACAAACAATTAATCAGATCCCTTTCAAGGCACAGAAAAGCAGCATTTAAATCAGAAGAAAATTATAGACAGGACGTCCAAGCTGAGGACCCCCCGGCATCCTTGCAATCGTAAAGTAAACATAGCTTGTAATTTTAACCTCTATAATTACAGGATACTCAATTATTCTTCTCTTTTGACTGAAAATAACCCTAGAGCAGTCTATGAAGCTCATAGAATGAAAGAAGTTTAAATGTGCCATTCATTCGAACAAAAAAATAAATAATGAAAGTATTAAGTGTATAATGATGGAGGATTTCCAGCCTAAAACACAGCCATGAATTGTTGTGATGAGATGTCTTCTGTTATTAACAAAGTATAAATACTTGCAAATTTTAAATTTTTACATGTTTTACAAGGTAACTTTCTTTGTTCAGGTAGTCAGATGGACTAGTAGTTTTTTTTTTACTGTAAGTACTGCTGCTGTAGTTCAATTCAAAGCTAATTTGTGGACCTTATCTCAATTTTTTCCTTGCTTCAGCTCTTTACTTTTGTTGATTGTGATCTTAAAATTGCTGTCAATTATATTTTGTGTTGTTCTCCTTGATGCATAAACACATAGTCAAACCCACTTAGTATAATTTAGGGTCACATAAGAAAGAGCCTATCCTAGCAGCACTGGGTGCAAGCCAATCCATCATAGGACTCACTCGTGTAAAGAGGATACTCACACACACATAAGACCAAGTCAGTCACTAATTAAACTAACTTGAACATTTTCAGGAAATGAGGAAGGAATACCATACAGACTCTGACAATGACCATGCTAGCCTTTCAAACCCGAGACACTGGATGTGTGAAGCAGCAGTGATAACTACTGTGCTTTGAGCATGGGAAATGTACTCTAGAAACAGAATGTATTACCACCATTATTACTGTGCAGGTCTCCATTGATGCATTGCAGACCTGCAAAAAACTGCTTGCTGAAATAATGTTAGAAATGGTTCTAGTCTTGAATATGAAGAGTGGTAGAAAAGATTCTCAACCTTCCCTCCATAGTGCATTCCTATAACGGTTTATGGTTGTAGAAAGATTGTAAGAAACAGGAGAGCAATTTATCAAAAATGTTAATAAATCAATTTACTAATTATTAGTTTTCATTTTTGAGAATGGCAATACTTATTTTGACCCTTTTGGGAGGTGTGCAGATGTGGCTCCCAGCTATTAGACTTGTATCCACTCTCTGGTTTTATAAATCATTCTGAGCAGAGGTACATTGAGGTTTGTGAAAGAAGAATTATTTGTAATTATTTGTGATTTTTCTTGCTTCTGTCTTTGGATTTAGTCTTTATACTTGCTTTTGATAGCTTGTTTAGGCAAATCCTTTTCCCTCATATTTGCATTGTGTTACTTTGTCCTTTTTTTCTTTCATTTTTGATTAACTTCTTGAACAACTTCTTTATGTTTGAGGAACATTGTTTTGCTTTATCCTTTAAGCCAAAGGTTTTATGGTACTCCATTTTAGAATTTTTTGGAGCATTAAAAGGTATTTTGAGGCCAGTTTTATTAAATAAATAATCACCACGCTCGCAGCTTAGTGAGGGGGCGTGGTGGCTGTAGCGGATCTCAGGGCGATCTGCGGTGTAGGCATTTCTCACCTAGTGCACAGGCGAGGGACTGCCCACATCGGTGATTGTTCCTGGGGCTGCTAATGTGCTGCAGCTGCTATGGGCCTTCAATACATAAAAGCGGGAGTTGGCTGGAAGGGGAGAGTAAAAAAAAAAACAAGGAAAGAGAGAGAAAGATGGAGGTGACTGGAAAAAGCAGGATCCTTGAGAGAGAGAGAGAGAACCGGTGTGGGTTAGCGAACAGGCAAGTGAGCGCTCACAGGCAGCTGAAGGGAAGCCTGGGTGTTAGGCCAACACCTGGGAGTCATAGTAGTGGTCGCTCCCGCTGAGTGAGCATGTAGCGGGAGTGACCAATGAAAAAGAAAGACTGTCCGCGTAAGGCCGGGACGGCAGCGGGAGTCGGGAGGCTTGGTGGAGAAGTCCTTGGAGTAAATGTCCTGGTTATCAAGGATTACAAGTCTCAGGCCTGGGTTGAGTGCCAGATCAAAGCCAGGATCGGAAGGACTCCTGACCTGTGTGTGTATGAGAAAGGACAGCTGCAGAGAGCGTGTCGCCTCTTGCAGGGCCCAAATGGGAGAAGCAGGTGAGACGCTAGTTTTAAAGAAGCACCGGGCTTATTGATTTGAAGGACTGCTTCCTGCATTTCGTTTTAACCTAATTTTTAAAGGATTGTTTATTTTTGTAATTATTTTAAACCTCCACAATTAAACTGTTTTTATGGATTATTTATTTAATAAAAACTTTGTAGAAGGCACTGCACTTTATTTAAATTAAATACTTTGTTTTTGTTGTTTTGTTGAAATAAAAGCACTTTTGCACTTTTTGTACCATTCCCTTGCTATTGTTGCCTCACTGTCTAGCTGTTCAGGATAGAAAATTGTCTCTTGAGTTGAGGTCTACCTACCTGGGGTAAGGTCTGTTTCTGAGGCTGACCAGTGAAGTCTTCATCTGGTATTCATTTATTCTGATGCTTTTTCACCCATCAATGCTATTTTATGTTGCTTTATCACAACACCCAGGCAGTTGGAACACAAACTCAACAGACAGGCTTTCAGGACTGTATAGGCCCAAAGCATACAAGCCCTAAAATACCCATTAAAGGAGAGAAAACCATAAAACCTCACGTCTGAAAACACAAAGCAAAACAATGTTTCTCAAATATAAAGAAAATATTAATATAATCAAAAAAAGAAGAAAAAACTTAAGGGAAGGAAAAACAAGACATAAATGAGGCAAGGCAATCCAAAGAAAACAAGTCCAAATCCACTATCAAGTACCCGCCCCACAATATTTCAAAGTGGCTTAGTCCCAGTTAAATGACCTGCTTGAGCTAACCCTGTCCAATACACAGAAACCAAAAATAAAAGCAATAAATCCACAAGAAACAGTAAGAATCCATATTTACTCACAACACAATCTTTACTCCTCAAGTTCCAATGACACGTAAGAAATACATTCAAATAACTGGTGCAGCCAATGATTCCACAGCCTCAGCATTCCTCCAGACCCACTGGTCCCCCTTACTAGCCCTCCACCAAACTAGCCAAACACATATATACAGTACTTAATTTCTGAAAAAAGAAACAAATTATGCATTTTTGGCTTAAATGAAACAGTGAGAGACATGTGTGTCTCATCATGTGATGTTAAAGAAAACAATCATGCAAGTATAATAATAGTTAAAATATGCAAAAGATAACTAGTAGACAAGGAAAAGATCCATCATGGTAAGAAAACAAAAACATCTAAGCACTGCCCTAATCAAACAAATGACAGAATAAGCCATTGCCGTAGTACAAAGGATAACATCTATGTTTAAAGCATCAGTGGAAGAGGGAAGTGTCAAAATGCTACCTGTCATAGGCTGTATCACAGGACTTTGGGAAGGCTTCAGGAGCTGTGGTGGTGGTACGCCACGAGTGGAAATGTTGTTTGGTACTTTTGACGTGTTTGAGGATGTCTAACATTTATGTCAATACACAAGTGCCAGCACACCAACATTCTAGCGTTACTTCATACCATAATGGGTAAAGGACATCCGTTTGGCTGAATGAGTAGCAGCAAAAAAAAATGGAGGCACGTAAGCTAGACATGCAGAGTAGGCATAAAATTAAAAAAAGTTCCAAGGGTACAGGGAAAAAAAGGATAAAAGCAACTTTAGGAAAAAGTTGGGAAGTGCATGCACTTGAGAGCGTGTGTCTGTGCTGGCAGCCACACTCTAGCAAGCAAACGACACACTCAAGATATAGGGAGACTTCTGCCTAGATCAAGGATATGAGGGTGGAAGGTAACAAGCAGCGTCACTGACAGGTTGGTGTCAGGACAGAGTAAATGATTGGCCAGGTAGTTTGGCTCGGCAGATAGAACAGAGGAGTTCCTAGCTGGGGTCATCATTTGACCATCTGAGACCATAGGAGAGAGAAGGTAGCTGAGTGATTGTGATAGAGCGATCCTTATCTAGCATTCCTGTATATAAAGCATTATTTGATTTTCTTCACTGATTTTTCTGTATTTTGTGCTTGTGCCATTTTTTTTTTACTTGTAGAGTTTGATGACTGTCTTTTTCTGTCATCTTGATATTTGTCTTGGGAGCAGGAGGAAGAAGAGGAGTGTGTGTTTTTGTTATTTTTTTCATCACCTTTATTTTTGAGCCATGTAAATACTGTACAGATTCACCATCATTTATTTTTGTTATTGTTGCATATATATTCAAACAGTGTCATTGCAGATGACCACATATACTGTAATTAAAGTGCATAAAAATATAATTTTTGTTTTCTTACCAGCACTTTAATAAAGATTTTCTTTTGAATATTTTTCTTACTGTTCCTCCAAATACACCACTGATCCATTCGGTTACATTACAGATGACCAGAACCCAAGTGTGTGCAGAGGTGCCAGTGCACAGGCCGTCACACTACCAGCGAATGTCATAAATGGAGCAGATTACTGTACTGTACATCAGGTTAATTAAGTATCATGGTGAGCATGATAGAAAAAGTTTCTTCCCTGTTAAATTATTATAGTAATTTTTGTTGTTTCAGATTACAGTATTATTTCTTTTCATGAAAGTCTTTGTGGTCTTGGTGGCAACTGCACTATAGCTAATCCTTCACTTACAACCCTGTATCTGATCTCTGAAAGGCTCCATTTACACTGTAGTTCCATTCTCATTTTTCAGTCATATGGGACACACATCTGATTTTTTAAATACGTATGAGTAGCCAAAAATAATATGGACTCAAAACTTTCAGAGATGATTTACACTACTCGCTAACAAAAGTTTTATATGTCCTGTCTTGCTCATACCAATAGCACTGATCTTTCATTTCTTGGTCCTCATTCTTGACATCATGAGCTTACAAATTCACAGATGTCCTGCCCTGAATTAATGTGATATAGAGCAGCAACCAGAATCTTTTAGTCTGCATCTGTGACAAAACTGCTTTATTAATTTTGTGCATACAGAGCACATTCAGGATAGACTAATCAAATATGGATCAACTGCAAAATTTATCTGAGTTTTCAAAAAAAAAAAAATCAGGACACAATCAGTTTTAGCTACCTTGTGCAATTCTTTGGACAAGAGCTTTGTAATGTCAACAACAGCATACAAAAGGAGTGAAAATACTAAATACAGAAATTTTAAATGGGGTTTCCACTGTAAATACTTTTTTTCAGGAAGGGGCTCCCCCTTCCACTATTGTGGACGTCCCACAAATTCTGAACTACTGCAGTGATTCAAATAACTTAAAGACATTAAACATAACTAGTAATTAACATAACAAAATTAACAAAAATTACAAAAAAAAAACAAAACACAAAAGAAAATCACAATAAAATAGAAACCCTGGCTGTAACAGAACACTGTGTGCTACAAGCAAAATGCAGCAATGCTCACTTGGTCCTACACTGTCATCAGTAATTGAAGGAGAGTGAACAGTAATTTGACAGCTACAGAGTGTGCAAGGTGGAAACTAGTCTCAGAAACCAGCTCCAAAAGAAAACAATAATAAAGCACTTTCTTGGATATTAAAAAGAAATATTTACAATTAGATGGTGAGCAGAACTGATACAATCTGATAAAATAAATATGCAGACCTCATACATAAAGCATCCCAATCTAAGGTTATAAAGAGAGAAGACGGATTAACTGTAAACCACAAAGTACCCTAATGTGCAGCCTGCCTTCCACTTTTGTGTTTTAGGAATCAATAAATACAGTATATTAACACTAGAATCCCAGATGCCTATAAAAAAAGTTGTAATGCCGGGTCACCTTAAATTCCTTAGCACCTCTCCATCAGTGTCGTTGTTTTTCAAATGTGTCGATCAGCACAAGCAGCAACCAGCCTGCTATTCCACCCCCCACCAACTCAAGTCTCTTTATCATGGTGTGAGGTGCCTGGAATTGTATAAGGTAAATAATATATTGCTATTTGGAATACATACTTTTCATGTGTGTTCGTATCTACAACAATCTGGGTAAATGTTGAATGACAAGTAATGCGATGCAATAAATGCTGAACACATAACTAAAACAGAAACTTTTTCCATGTTATAGTAATAATGACGTGAAGTGTATAATGTGTGAAGACGTTAGTCCATATATCAAATAAACATGTGCACTTTTATTCAAGAATATAACCAAAGAAAAAAATCATTCAATTTGCATATTGCTGGTTACTCATGATTAATTACTCATGGATTGTTAAATTATGTATCATTCCAGTGTACTTAAGTAGGGAACCAGGTAATAAATAATCTGGTAAGAAATAAAAACATATGTTTAGATACAGAAGGCATACTGGATAAAGCATCAGATTTTGACTCTCAGGTCGTTACTCACTGCATAAACCTGAGTAAGTGACTTAATCTGTCTGTGATACTACGGTAAAATGGATAGGTGTCCCTCTTCAGGGGCTTCATGTATAACACTGTGTGTAGAATTCACACTATAACATGGCATTCGGACCAAAGCAGAAATGTGCTTACGCACAAAAAAATCCAGATGCATAAATCTGTGCGTACGCCAACTTCCGATACATAAATCCCGGTCAGCGTGAAAATTAATGCACTCGCACACACCTGCTGTCCCGCCCCAACTCCTCCCAGAATTACGCCTCTTGGAATATGCAAATCAATATAAATAGCCCTTAAACTCAACCTTCTGTGAAAAGGCAATGGAAAAATAGAAGAATTTCAGCAAATACCAAGTGGAGGCAAAGAAAAACTTACTATGTGTTGGTTTAAACAGTGGTATAAACAAGAAAAGGAAGTTGATTGAGTGACATAGCATGTTGGAGAAACTCGAAAGCTCACGTTCACAAAGTCACGTAGTGCCCAAAATAAAAAACAAGTTGTCAGATATCAAAATCGCCATGAAAAGGAGAGTCGTAGCCCACTGTCTGAGTGTCATATGAAAGCTTATTAGGGTACAGAGAAAAAAAAAGCACACAGTGAGGAAAAAGCATGAAATGTCAACTTTAATCTCTAAATGTCTACTTTAATCACGTAGTTTGTTTTGTCATTAAAGTAGAACTTCATAAACTTAATCTTAAAAACATTTAATTTACTAGTTTCTCAATCCTATCGTAACTAAAGTAGCATTTTAAATGCTTTGTTTTGTATTTGATCTTCAATGTGCTCTATGTGTGTGAATCACTACCTGCTTTCGGGCTTTCTCTTTCTCCGACAGGACACATAATCTATGACATTCGTGATATTACAGCTATCTGAATAATTTAAATACTAAGATGTATACGTGATATAATTTTCATGATGATAGGAGTTAAAGCATGTTATTAAACATGGGAACACGGTGGCGCAGTGATTGTTCATGTCTCATGCAAGATGCTTGCTGCGCCGTGTGCTACATTCGATGAAATACTTTATTGTAGCAGTACTGTCTCTTTCAAACGTACTAACCTCTAATTTATGTCCTTACTTTTCTTTCTCCAAATACTTAATCGCCACACAATCAGCTCTGTAATAGACGTTAAGCCATCTGTAAGCTTAGAACGCCGATTCTTCAAAACTTTTAATGAACATCAAAATATCTTCGTAGTATGTGTTTAATTATTCTATCCATCTATCTTTCCAGTGTCACGTCAGCACCAGCAAAAATACAGCGCAAGGCAGGAACAATCCGTGAACGGAGCGCCAGCGGCTCGCTAGCACTGCAGCACCATGTAGTTAAAGTTTTATCTGTATAATAAACATATTTTGCTGTATTTCATCTTAAAAATGATATCATCATCATATTTAAATTTCCGCTTTATAAAGTGGCTCAGGTTGTGCAATATTATAACTGTAGTGCAAGTTTACAGTGAGGTGAACAAGGAGCACTTGATGGACTGATTGAATGCGTTTAGAGTTCTTGGGATGAAACTGTTTTTGAACTGCGAGGTCAGTACAGGAAAGGCTCTGAAGCATTTGTCATATGAGAGCAGTTCAATAGCAGCATGGCTGAGGCAGCGTGTGCTTGATGCTGTATACCGATAATTCTCTTTCTGATCAGCTGCTATACAGCTGTGATTCCCCAGTCAGATACAGTGATATAAATACTCTGAGTGGTGCAGTGAGAGTAATATGGAAAAAGATGATCCGATGTGGGATCCAAGGTGCAGTGAGAGTAACAGCGCTAAAGCAGTTATGGTATTTGGAATAGTTTGACCATTGTGTGGACTATTATATTGTTACAGGTTAATTACAATCAGATACATTAAACTAATAAACAATATGCGGTTAATTTCTGTGTATTTATAAAGCCACGTCAGGGATGTGGATCTAAAAAAGAAGGGATAACCACACAGGAACAGTAGCACTACTGTGACGCTGGGTGACGCCAGTCTGCCAAACCGAGCAGAGAACTTGCGTACAACAGGGTATGAGCTACCATGGAAATGTGTGTGGTTTTACGCCAAGTTTAGGTTTTATATATTGCGATCTGAACGTGGAAATGTACTTATGCAACATTTTTGTGCATACGCACCATTTATACATGAGGCCCCACGTGTTATCTAGCAATGATGTCTACTTCATCCAAGATCCTGAATCTCTCTCTCTCTCTCTCACTTGAGTGCAAATCTTACTGAAGCACCTTTCATATTTAAAAATACTTTCTGCAGTTCACACAATTACCTCCTTGGTGTTGGGCACTTATTCTGTGTGTGAATGTTTTTTAATACAGTAAAGACAATTGTTTCTGTGATTACTGATCGATCCTCCTATTGCATTTAACGAAAAAACTAATCTGCTTTTTACAAATGGATAGTTAGAACTAGTTTAAGCTTTTAAAATGAGTGCCAAAGAAAAACATCTGTCCACCATTTGCCTGATTATGTTGGACTGGCACATTGTTGTCCTTTAGACATTTTTACATTCTACATATTTCTCTGTGGATTTTCACGGGGTTATATGGTTTAAAGTCTCCTTGACCATTTCAAAAGTCCACTCCAAGTAGGCATCAATCAAGTATTTGGTCCAAATTCAGTCTATTGCTCTGCTGCCAACTGGCACCGAAAGCTATAAACGTGGAAGAAAATGAACCCCTGGGGGATTGCACATGTGGTGGATTTAAACTGGTTTATCATTTACGGTTTTCCAAAAACCAAAAGAAGTAGAAAAAACATGCACTAAAATTCCTTACATAGTATTCCTCTGGTATAATCCCTTTATTTTTTTGTTCTCTGCATAACATAAAATTACATCAATTTTAATACAGTTAAAACGATGGAAGCACATTAAGTCAGCAGCATCACATCAACAACATTAACAACTTATTTTTTATATAGCGCTCTTCACTGAGTGCAGGCGCGTAGCATTGTGAACAATTCTCAGTTAAAATAAAAGTTTAGATTATACTAATTACTAAATACAGAACTAGTACATATATAAATGCAGATTTTTAAAAACACTGAGAACAAGGTATAAACTGATTAAACATAAAATGGACACCATCCATACCTGTCCATTAATTAATAGGTACATTTTGGCCAGTTGACAACGGAGATTAAATTGTAGCTACAGAGAAGTCTTCATGTCTGCTCAAATGAACACATAACTATGGTAAATAATTTAGAGGGGCCACTGTTCAGACACAAATGTGCAGTACTGATATTGGGGATAAACAGTGGAGTCCTTCTGGAGCTGTGCATTAGCAACAATTGCTGGTTCTCAGATTTCACGTTTGAAGTTAAACAATCAAAAGGAAATAAAACCCCTCTTGTGATCAACACACGGAGTACTTTGCTGCCAATTTCAAGAACCAATGTGGAAACAGCTGTTAGAAAACACTGCACATACCATATCTGACATTCCATATGCTTGCTTAGTATCCTTTATATGCCCATATTTGTAAGCATCCTTCATCTATCCAAAGTGAATTGTTTAATCTTGAATTACAGTGTGCATGCTGTTTTATAAAGGTATATATTGTTGAAGGGATTATATAAAATTATGGCTTTTAGTGGTAGATTGCTGTCAAATTAAGGATGGAAAATAACAATACACATTTCTGAGCTCCTGCCACTTCTTTGTTATTTGTTATACAGTATATTTCACTGGCAGGAGAGAATCTTAGCAGTTCAGAAAAATGACACTACTCCTCTCAAGCTAGAGGATTCAGAAGGGGTGGTTTGGTTATTTGGGACAGGCTCCCGACTGGAAACATTTGAGGAGGCTCTCAGAGAAATCCACAGATAGCACCAGATTCCCCTTGAAAGTATATTTCACCGTTAGCCTGTAAATCTTCCAGAAACCTTTTTGAGAAAGATGTTTGGCCTGTGCTGCTTAGCTCTAAACCAGAACAAGCCATTAAAAAATGGGAAGATTGTATGAGGATCGTCAAGGAAATGTATAAGCGAGTTAGGACTTGGGTTGCAAGCAGTGTTGGGGTAACTGACAAGGTACCAGTTAGAGTAGGTCTGCACCAGGGATCTTCTTTAAGTCCTTACCATTTTGCTGTGGTTATGGATGTGTTGACTTGTGAAATAAAAGACTAATCCCCCTGGTGAATGCTTTTTGTTGATGACATTGTATTCTGTAGCACCAGGATGGAGGAAGTGGAAAGGAAGTTGGAAGGAAGGAGAAGGGCTTTGGATGAGGGTTGAAGATAAATAGGAAGAAGACAGAATATATGAGGTTTAATGATGATAAGGATTAAGAAGTTAACCTTCAGGGAAAGCTAATGAAAAAAGTGCAAAGATTTAAATATCTAGGATTATTGGTACCCCGAGATGAAAAATTAGATCCAGAGATAACCCATCAAATACAGTGTGGATGGAACAATTGGAAGAAGATATCAGAAGTATTGTGTGATCGAAGAATTAAGGCAAAGATTAAAGGTAAGGTAAGTGGATAGAACTGAAATATGAGCAGTAAATGGAAAAAGGAGAAGTTGGATGTGGCAGAAATATGAATTGTTGAGATGGATGTGTGGACAAAACAAATGACAGAATAAGAACCAAGACAATCAGAGGAATCACAAAAGTGGGTCACCCAGTTACAAGAGTTGCCAGAGAAGATGGGAAGGCAAAGGACAGGAAAAGTTAAAAGAAATGAGAGAAACCCACAGTGGCAATGAAGATGTGATGTGGCATGTCATTGTTGGAAGGCTAAATGGTAACAAGTCACTTCACAAGTCTTCAACAAAAGCAAACTGTTGCAACACAACTAAAGGTCAGAGACACAGCTGAGATCTCTAAGAAAATGTGTAATGTTCCTCCAGTGAACAGGAGGCCCAGAACATGACTAAGACAGAAGCATCACAGAGTACAGTACATGCTTTCAAGTGGGATAATTGGAACCAGGTTGTTTTTGTTCTTTTACTTTTTATGAAGGTGTAATCTGTGAGGATTGGAAGAAGGCCAGTCATAACCCACCAAGTAAATCACAGTTTCTGAATATGTTGACTTTCTAAACGAGAGAGATCTTCTGTATTAAATGCTCCTGAAGCCTCTGAGTGTTATGGCTTAGCCAGGGTTTTGGCCCTTGCTCAAGTAAAGCATTCTTGAATTTTTTTTTTTTTTGCTTGTTAAATATATTTTTTATACTTTGTTATTGATAATGTGTTTGATCCTCTTGTGTGTTCTGACTTGAATATTATTTTGTTTATAAATTATTTGTTATGCATGTGGTATGTTCATGTGTGTGTGTTTATGTATACTTACAGTATATGCCCTGCCCGCTTAAATTAGAATATCAGAGGCAGCTCCACTGTAACAATCAGCTGGAGGACCATCCTCTGCGTATTTAGTCAGGCCCTCTAGACTGGCACTGAAGTTTGTGAAGTAATGTATTACTGAGAGTATATTGGATTTTTGTAAATTTCTGCTACTGTACTGGACTGCCTCAGACTGTCATTTTAGGCATACCCATTTTCCCTAAAAAGTTTAAAGTTTTATGGTTTCCTCTCTCTTGAAGAGCATTTTTTAAACATTTAGGTTGTTTATGCTATTTTCTAATCTTTAAAAATCTTTTTCCCATGTTTGGGGCTTAGACATGCTGAAGCCTGCCAGTTGAGTTTGGGGTCTGACTCCCTGGGGTGAGACTTTTATTGGGAGGTAGATTCTGAGAGTTCCTGGTCTGGCTTACATATTTTAAAACCTTAACACCATTTTCATCTGTTGTGTCCCTGGAATGGAAATGATAAGAGCATAAGAAATTTGATCCAAAGAAGAAATTCAACTGACTCTGAAGAAGATTCTGCAGTTAGGCAGTGAGTAAACCCAGCAACGATATCAAGTTCTTCCTTGGCAGAGGACCTACCGTGGTTAGAGTCACTAGAAGAGCTTGTGCAATACTTAATCCGTGCAATGAAATAGCAAAAGTCATGAGCAAAAGTAAGACAGGACACAATACAAAGCATACTTGCCTTTAAAAAAATATTAAAAAATATCATGTTGGCCTCTAAATCCATAGATAATGTGCAGCAACACACAATGACAAAAAGGAGTTATAGGCCCTGAGCAAAACCTGAACACTGTCAGACCCCAAACTCATCCAGCAGGCTTTAAGGCCTGCCCAGGGCCAAAAAGGGGCACTGGTTTTAAATAAATCGAAAAAAACTTTTAAATGTCCCTAACACACAAAAATGCCCTTCAAGGGGGAGGTAAACTGTAATAATTCTGACTTCAGAAGACAAAGATTAACAAATAATCTTTATTAATGAAGGTTTTATTTATATAAACAAAAACAAAATAGGTAAAAAGTAAAAAAAAAAAAAAAAACAGACAAAACGCATATGCCTAAAAAGGCAAACAAATGCAAATTGCTATCCAAAGATAAAATCCAGAAGGAAAAAATGCAATAAATGAGAAAAATACATATTAAACAATACTGATTAGACAAAATGCATTTCATAACAATCCATGAACCTCTGCTGAGACCACCTCCTCAACCTCATTGTAAAATACGAGGGGCAGTCCAACAAAGTGATGTCATGGTAAACCCTGTTCTTGAGGATCCACCCAAAAAACACAAAGAACATAAGAAAAAGGTGTAAATCAACAATATATATGAAAACTACAGGTTTATCATAAATAAACCTAAATATTAACAAAATTACATAATAACAAAAACTACATGGAAAATAATAATTAAAAACCAAACAAATCACAATAAAGCAGAAAGTAAACAAAGGTAGGGCACAAACCCTGGCTGTAACCTAACAAATGCAGGCTGTCTGTCTTAATAATATAACCCCTATTACAGAGACTTAATAAAGTCATGAAAGGAATTTCCTTTTTTTAATGATTCCTCGGCATAATCTTTATCAGGTAGAGAATCAATGTTTTCAGTAAAATATCCTAACACAGAGTGGAGTTCATGAGGATCACAATGTCTGCTTATGCTGAGCAGAAGTAACTCTGAAGCTGTCAAACTTATTACGATCCTATGAACTATACACTATACCAGTAGTATTTGTTGTTGTTGTTTTTTTTGTGCATTTTTTCATTTAATTTGTTTCTTTTTAAGTAGTTTGTTTGCATATAAATGTATACTGTGTGTTTTATGCTTTTGCTCAGGTTTCTTTCAATAGTTTTTAGTTGCTTTGTCTCACATGAGCCTGTTGGATAATCAGGTACTCAAATCTGACTACAAAGGACTTGTGCAAACCACGTCCTGGATTAGCTGCTTTTCATTACATTCCCTTTAATTGCCCCTGGGTGACATAACTGTGTCACCTTAGCAGAGGTGGGTAGTAACGAGTTACATTTACTCCGTTACATTTACTTGAGTAATTTTTAAAAACAAATGTACTTCTAAGAGTAATTTTACTGCACCATACTTTGTACTTTTACTTGAATACACTTGTGAAGAAGAAATGCTACTCTTACTCCGCTATATTGGGCAACACTCGAATTGTTACTTTTTTTCTATTAGATACGCTATATTTTTGCCAGAGAGAAGCCGCCAGTGGATCTACTGCATGACTGTTTCACCAGTCAGACATAGCAACAATAATCACATGGCTTCGTTTCACAAATCAGATGTAGCCATGCAGTCACATGACCACACACAAACTCTGGCGGCATAGCGGCGCAAACTCCTCACAGACAGCAGATAGAGAAAGAAAGAATGCATGATAAATGAAAGCCAACTCCTGCTGAAGCTTAACCATCACTTCACTGAGTAAAGAACAAACACGTTTTAACCAAACATGCACAGACAGTCATGGTAAAGTGAGACTTCTTGTACGTACACAAGCTGCCTTGTTCTAATGTTATTTTCTATCAGCTGTGCTATTTGGAGGGCAAGTGAATATGCAGTATTATACTGTCAGTATACAGTATATCTTGTCACTGATGTTTGCACTGTTCAACCATACATGTTACCTACTGTAGGTATTGGCTTCAAAAGCTTTGTTGTGAAAAACTGAGATTTGGATCTTTGTGTTATTTGTGCATCTTCATTTTGTAAAGATGTTATTTATTTTTACTCATTTTTTATTTTATTATTTGGAAATGGCAGAATTTGCACATTATTTTATATTTTTGTCTGTCTTATTATGACATTTCTAAAAAATAAATCATTTATTATGATCAAACAGTTACTCAGTACTTGAGTAGTCTTTTCACCGAATACTTTTTTACTCTTACTTGAATAATTTTTTGGATGACTACTTTTTACTTCTACTTAAGTAATATTATTTTGAAATAACACTACTCTTACTTGAGTACAATTTTTGGCTACTGTATCCACCTCTGCACCTTAGATATACTAGGGGGAAAAGCTCACTTCGCTCGCCCAACCCTGAAACAGGGGGGGCGTGCTTCATGCTGGCCAATTGCTCGCATTGTGAAGGGGGGCTGAACGCACACTAAGGAGATGCGGACGGATCAGCTGCTGGCTTGCAACTGCTGCTACTGAGCTACGTGTTCTGCTTATCACTCTGCGCGTCGATTATTTAATCAATTATTGTACAGCAGCTGCCGTCCTTTTGTCTCACTTCCTTTACTCATGGGACTTTAAAGTGTGTCCGAGAAGTTGCTTGTAAGTAGGGCGTGACGTGCAAGTAGTTTCGCTGGACTTCAAAGTGTCTCTCCGAGATGATCACATCTTGACCCAAGATTTTTTTATTATAATTATATATATATATATATATATATATATATATATATATATATATATATATATATATATATACATTTTCTGCCAACTGAGCTTATCATGAAGTCAGCAAGTATAATGGTAAAGTTCCATAAAGGTAAATGATAAATTTCTTTTGATACCAAGCATTGTGAAATTCCTAAAGAAACATTTGCACAGAATCACATGCACAGGGCTTGGAGTCACCTGTATTGTTACTTCAATATTTCAGAGTTTTTTCACTTGTTCCTTTATTCCACATGCCTTACCTAATTTGTAACTATTTATGGTTTCCAAATCTTAAGCTTGGACATTCCCATTTTATAGCATCATCCTGGCAGTAAAACACTAATTTAATTTAATGTTCTTTGTGATGAGTCCTTTGAAGATGTTTGTCTTTGTATATTCTACAGTTTTTGGATTCTTGCCTGTAATTTACGATATTTAATTAAATTCTGGTTTAGCACATGATTTTTGCCTTAACTGCGCTAGCTTCCTTCCTCTTTTGCTTAAAATGTGCTTTTTCCATTCAAGCTTATCCTCCCTAATTTCATACTGCTACATGTATGACTGGAGTAAAGTCTAACTCTGCTATCTATTCACATGGGCAATCTCAAAGCCAAAGTCAATGGAGCATGAAGAGAGTGTAAAACTGTATTCTGTCATGCAGAGTATTTTTATTGGTTAACACTCTTAATTACAGGATTTGTTTGAAGTGGAACCTATCCTAATATACAGTAATGAGTCTCAAGGCAGGAAATAATATCTAATGGCATATTAGTCCAACCACAAGGACACTCATTCACAACAACCTACCATGCACATCTTTAAGAAGTGGGAGGAAACAACATGAATTTAGGAAGAATATGCACAGACTTATTACAGACAGTAATCTAGCTGGGAGTACAATCCTACAGCTTTAGGGGAGAAGTGGTAACTACTACATTTTTGTTCTTTTACTTAATAGCTTAGGTAAAATAATTCTTTAAGTGAAGTTTTAGAGTACAAAGTGCTGTTCTTTAATTAACTAAAAAGCCCCATCTCTTGAGCTGCACTTTTGCCTTGGGAGAGGATATCTGATGCATCTGGTGAATCAGGCAGCTTGCTTGTTTTTTATATTGGCACCATTCAAACTACTGAAAGGCATTTAGATATCTGAATATAAGACTGTCCCATTTGACACATTTAAAGATGATATTGCTGTCGTTGTGGTTTTGTTGTCCTGAACAGGATTGTAGGGGCTGCTGGGCTTCATTCCAGCCAGCATACAGCACAAGGCAGGAACAAACCCTGAACAGGGTGCCAGTCCATCACAGGGTGGTGAACACATGCACACAAGCCATCCACATACTAGGGCCAACTTAGTATTGCCAGTCCACCACACTTACGAGTAACTCCACACAGGGACATAAACCCTTGTTTCTGAAAAAGACCTCAGTCAGTGCAGTTGTCTACTCTATTCTATTTTTTATTTCTTACAAAAATAACTACCTCTTTTAGAGATCACAGCAATACTTAAATATGTATTAATTCTGGGCCAATAGAACATATAATAACTTTTGGATCTGCAAACAAGTTTCACCTTAGAAAAATTATGAATAAACAAGTTTACTTATTGTTAACTCAACTATATGACTGTGTTCAGAAGCCCTTAAGAAGGTTAACAGAATGTTAGGTTATACAAAACAATGTGTAGATTGCAAGTCCAAGGAAGTTATCCTGAAGCTTTGTAACATACTGGTTAGACCTCATCTGGAGTATTTTGTGCAGTTTTGGTGTCCAGGCTACAAAAAGGACATAACAGCACTAGAAAAAGTCCAGAAATGAGCAACTAGGCTGATTCCAGGGCTACAGGGGATGAATTTTGAAGAATTTTTAAAAAGCAGAGCCTTTTCTTTTTAAGCTAAAGGAGACTGTCAGAGGTACCACTATGAAAGAGCAAATTGACTTGCCAGCCCAGGAGGTATGAATCAAACCCTTGTAAAGGAAGGACCAGGAAGGCTAACAGTTTGCTGTGATTCCAGTATTTTTTGTGTATTGTAATGTCCAATACCCGCTTCCTTCTCTGTGTTGTTATTTTGTAATAAAACCCTTCTTTTTATTTCATTTGGAATTCTTATTGGGTTTGGTGTCTTCTAAAGTGCAGCCTCCTCAGTATACTTGCAAGCTCTATGCAGACAGTAAGCAGGACAAGAGTTAAGCTATCCACAGTTCATCTACCAATATGACTCATATATATATAAATTACCCTACATGATTTCCAAAGCAACTTAGAAATCACAAATACTTAGTGTAATTATTTTTATACTGACAACCCTTTCCACTAGACTGGAGTATTTTAGCCTTTTCTGTAATGCACATGATGAAGGTTCACCTAAAATTTGTGCTTACAGTTTTCTTATTTCAGCAGAAAAGTAACAAACAATTGCTTTAAAATATGCCTAAACAGGACTAGTATTCTTGTCTGTATATATTTTAAAATAAAAAGTATGAAAAATTAATTCCCAAATATGTAAACAATTCATGCTCAATCAATTTATCAGTCCTTACTTTAAGCAGCTCCTATACACAAGAACATTACTACAAAAAGAGACTTAAGATCAATTTATGTCTGAGTAATATGAAACAATGCATTGCATGTTGGCAGATGTCCTAAACCAGCTTAGCACAGTGTCAGCAAAATATAAAAATATGCAATACAAAATATATGGGGTAATAAAAAAAGTGAATGATTTTGTATAAATTAATAGGTCCCAAAAAAGGCAAGACGATCTGCTCTCCTCACATGTGCATTACAGCATCCACTGAAGAATTCCATCCAACGCTTCTGATTTTACAGATGACTGAGCAGGTGATCACAACACACTGAATGGATTTACGCTAAACAAAATAAGTCTTTGCCATGGCCCTCCATTCTCACACATTCTGTTGTAATTAGGAACAACAATCTCTTCTGATTTATTTTAATTACCTTCCTGTCAGAGTTAGTTGTTTTCAAAGATGTTGAAGTCTTGTTATCCTATGTCACTTTTACTCAGTTCCACATACTCACTTCTAAAGTCTGACAGCAGTCCCTTAAACATTCCATTGAAGCCACTCTGATATTTAAATGTTTCTTTTACTATAACTGGTAAACTGGCAATGTGCACTACATCATCAATAGCTGTTTCATTAAAGAAAAACAAGTAATAAAATTATGTTATTTTAAAATAAAAAGATGGTTCATTACAGAGTCATTATTGTCACATGTAAAAAAGTTCTTACTTGCATGTGCTATTCTACAGTTTGTGTTATGCCACTGGAAGTTGTTTTTTTTTGATTTTATTAAAATCAAATAACATTCCATAGAAATAACTCAAGTTTTCCAAAAATAGGTTTGACACAAATCAACCACACCCCTCGCTACTGGAAGTTTTTAAAGGCAATTTGTAATTTTTATTAATTTTATGAGAAACATAATGGCACATTCAGATTTAAATATGTAATTCAACTCATATTGCACAAAACAATAACCCCTACTATAATGAGGAGTAGTTTGTCCTGTATATACCTATAGACTTCTAATATAATGTGTAGTACATGAAGAAATAATAATCAAATATCTATATGCAATGGCTTGGTGAAAAAATACAAATTTGGAGTGCCCACCAGGTTGTCCCATTTAATGTATAATTTTGTCCAATGCACAAAAAGTAAACTAAAGATATATGGCTTCCAGCTGCAAGGTAAGGCCAGTCTGCTTAGGAGCGCCATCCAGCAGAGTCACTCTTGCCAAAATGACCCCGGTAGGTTATTACATACCTTGAAAGAACCTGTAAGGAGATCCTACAACACACATCCCATAACACCATTCATTTTATGGTTTAAAAAAAATGTAAACCTATGTTTTCACTTGCATCAGGAACTCCCAGGAGACAAAACTAGGAAACAGCTAACGATGAGCAGAACAAGCAAGTTTCTATTTGCCTATGGTTTCACAAAACTGGCAGTAAAATTCATTTTGCAATTTCACAATTTCAAAACAAAAAAAATCACTAAAGAGAAATTAGAGTTTTTTGGAGTGTGGAAAACAAGGAATAATGTTTTCTAAAGCATTGGTCACACTTTGGTATTTACCTGTGTTCTTTTCTGCAGCTGCATAAGACATGTAATCCATTCCACTCTGTAAAATTAATTCTGTTTATGTGTTTTGTTCACATAACGACAGAGGAGTGCAGTACGTGTTTTAAAAATGTGACATGATGCATATTTTCTATGCAGACACACACCAAAACATAACATCATGCCCATCACATGCACATTGTGTTTTCTCCTCAGGAAAATTTCACTACATGGAAAGTTACTGCTGCCAACACCCCCCCATTCCTTAACAACAAATCATAATTTAGGTAAGTTTTAGGATATGCACACTTCCAGTGATTTTTTTTTTCCTTTCACTAGAGATCTTTATTAAAGTACTAAATGACAGGCAGATGCATGTGGAATTTATTCATGTAAACACTTCAAGACAGGAGATAAACACTGTTCTCCTTGTGTCAATGGTATGATTTTCACTGGAAGTAAAACACAGTTTATGTCGCAAATCATTTTGCAAAATAAATAAATTTGCAAATTTAATTTCACCGGATACGTTTCCCCCAGAACTTAGATAATTGTATACTTACTCTCTCATTAGATATAGATACATTTACTGGAAAGTCAGTTGTTCTCTTTTAGGTATTTTATTATATTCTTGCAACAAATTTTACTGCTATTTCGGACATGCAAGATGCCTCTTTCTGCCAGCTCCTTTGAAATTCCTTGGCCATAAATCTTTCTTATAGACTAGAGTTTAGAAATTGCACTGACAACACATCCTTAAATACTGTCAATATTGCATAAAAGGAAGAAGTTGAGCAAATCAGAGGAAATCCAAACAACTAATGCAAGTATTTAAAAATGACGCTTAGTAAACTTTTGGTATAGTCCTGTCATCTGTGTGATAACACTGTTTGTAACCAGTTAGTAAACCCAGCATCACCATTCAATTACCAGTGTGCAGACACCAAGACAGTAGATTTCAGTGTCCACAAAATGTTGTGAACCACCAGGATGCCTTCTAGCAAGCACCTAGACAAGTTCAGTACAGTACCCATCATTTGCTGTAGTCTGAGGATTGCCTCGCAGTTGCTTTCAGCTCACGAAGTGCTTCAGCATATGGTACCTGGAAAGAAGGATGGGGAGGCCAAATTTTCATAGTTAATACTCCATATAATGCAGATAGCAAGCAACTTTTCTTTGACTCTTAAGTAATTCCAGCGGAATCCCACAATCCTTTGATGCGACTATAACAAAGAATTTAGCCTAGCACCCAATGAGTCTTTTCTCCATAAAACAAAAGAGGAATAACGAGAATCCTGAAAACACAATGCTTCACCCAGCTGCTATGATTAGAGCAGCACCAAATATTGTACAGGGTGGTCCAGACCTAATTATGCAATATCATTACCCTATAACTTATTAAATTTATTACATAGAGAATTCACAAAAAAATATTTTTGTTGCCGATAGATGGGAGCACCTGCCCTGCATTCCAAAATGGTGGGGAGATGGTTGTCAGCCAAATATCAATTCTTTTGCCTTGTATTGCATTGGATTAAAAGTTGCATAATTAGATCTGAACCACCCTATAGTTGAGCAAGTAACTCATTGGCCTGTCCCAGATGTCTGGACATTCTGAGCCCCTGTCACTACAGCTAACTCTATCAAGGGCAGTGAAACTCTCCAGCACTTTGACATTCTTATTGCACGCGTGGACTGAGTGTACAACACCATCTAAAGACTTGAGAAAAGCCTGATTTTCATCATCACCCAGGAGACATGAAATCTTAAGATTTTTGTCCCCACATCCAAGTACTTGAGACAACAGCAGAACATCTAGTGACTCTGAAAGGATCATAACATCATGTGTAAAGTAAAGGACAATGACCTTCATCAACTGATAAACAGATAGACAGATATATAGATAGACAGATAGATAGATAGATTAGCTCCTTGGTTTTGCTGGTGTTCAGGTGTAGGTGGTTTGAGCCCACCATTTAACAAAGTCCTTGATTAGGTTCCTATATTCCTCCTCCTGCCCACTCCTGATGCAGCCCACGATAGCAGTGTCATCAGCGAACTTTTGCACGTGGCAGGACTCCGAGCTGTATTGGAAGTCTGATGTATATAGGCTGAACACGACCAGAGAAAGTCCAGTCCCCTGCGGCGCTCCTGTGCTGCTGACCACAATGTCAGACCTGCAGTTCCCGAGACGCACATACTGAGGTCTGTCTGTAAGATAGTCCACGATCCATGCCACCAGGTACGAATCTACTCCCATCTCTGTCAGCTTGTCCCTAAGGAGCAGAGGTTGAATGGTGTTGAAAGCATTAGAGAAGTCCAGAAACATAATTCTTACTGCACCACTGCCTCTGTCCAAGTGGGAGAGGGATTGTGTAGCATGTAGATGATGGCATCCTCCGCTCCCACCTTTTCATGCATCTCCATTGTTGATTTTTGTGAACCCAACCAAGTTCCTAGTTCTTGTAAGTATTGAAAAGTGCATCCCTACCTCATCCCAGATGTCACTGAAAAAAGTCAGAGGTAGTCCCACCATACTTGATAGCATTCTCAGCTCCAAATTAAAGAACAATCTGGAAAAAACGTACTACTCAAAAGCATTCTCTTCAACAAAAGCTGCAAGCAAGTTTTGGCTAAACTCACAAAGGCACTCAATAAAAGATACAAAACATTTGGTCAACTATTGACATTTTGGGTGTGAAACCAAACTGTTTGGACAACTGTGTTGACAGGAGTTGATTGTGTTTACTTACTAGAGGTAAATGAACAGGTACTGACAGAAGAGTAAGACCGTAATAGCTGCTTCAGTCCTGTACAGATTCCAAATGCAAAGCAAGAACCAACAATAATGCAAAATAGTTTGAAAAGCAGTCCAAAAAGTTTCATGAGAAAAAAAATGCAATTGAAAAATGGTGTCTGGTTTCCAGTGGGAAAAAGTTCAAATACAGAGTCAAGTAGACAATGTTCAAAGTATTTGTAGATGCTACTTTATTTAGCTGCTAAGCTCAGAATCAGCTGGTAATGCTTTGTAATAAATGACCTCTTTGTCTATTTAGTGTTCCTTTAGTGATGTTGTTACATTATGAGTACTTTTTAGCAGAGCGACAGTGTCTTAAGAGGATGAGCTGCCAATATAAAGTAACTTAGCACCATCATTACATGTTTTCATTAGCAGACAAGTGTTGTAGATATACATGTCACAGATTATGTGCTTATTCTGCAAATGATTTACAGTACCATGTCTTATAAATCCTGTTACACAGAGAACTGACTACAATGGCAAGCTCTACTACAAGATCCTTTATTAGTTCAGATGTTTCCTCAAGAACAAACATCTGAGACAATGGTAGCCACTCTGTAAAAGTATGTGTTGAATTGCAGTTTTAAGCAGCATCAAAAATGTAGAAAAAAAAATAGAAACATTACCCAAAGAAGCATCTTTCAGTCACACACATTTTTGTAGTATACAATCTTACAGAAAGGCAAAAGATAAAAAGAAACTGATTTAGTGTCTAATAGGCTCCACAATGCCACAGTTGCGCTAGCAACCTGCTCGATTTCTGAAAATACTGTACTTTACACCCAGTGCTGCTGGGTTAGGTTGGTGCCTTGGTGTCCTGAAATGGACTGAGCAGATTCAGATGGATTTACAAATTGATAAAATTATTTGTAAAACAATGTACAAAATACCGTATTACTGTCCAGAAGCTAGCTAGAATCAGTCCACTGGGAAGCGGGAGATCATTTTTTATATTGGAGTTTCATGTAAGTATTGTGTTTGGTTTGGATGTACCGGTTTTTAGATTATCTTTTGCTTTGTTACTGGATTCTTCTTCAGGTTTGTGGAATCGACTTGCTTGCTCTGAATTGCCTTTTCGGGAAAGCCTTTTTTGACCTGTTGTTGCTCTTTTTAATTTTTGATTTTGTGTGCATGTTTTGTTTTTATTAAATGCTTCATTCATCAGGATTATTTGCCATTTTTTATACAAGCTTAAGATTTATAGCCATCCCTACTCATTTCAGATATTTAAGTAAATGTTTAAGAAGTAATCCCCTATTTGTGTGCATGAAAAACCTGAGGCAGGCCAGTAGAGCAGGAATTAAGACCAGTGGGAGGGGGCTTTTTCCAGGCAGCCAAAAGAGGACTAACCTGGCCAATGAAGCCTTTTGGAGTCATAGGGAAGACTCCGCCTCATAACAAGTTATCTAAAACTGAAAGGCGAGAAACAGTCATATACGCAAAAATGCTAGAAAATAAAATACATCTGCACACATACTTCCTGGATACCTTTAATTTATGTATTTTTTAATGAAACAAGCAACTTCTACCCAAACCACAAGTAAAACAGTATGACACAGACAAGAAAAAAAATGTCCTGTCTATGTTATGCTTATTTTAAGTATGGTATGAGAGTAAAATGTTTAATTGGCCATTGACCATGTATGTAACTGAAATCAGGAAATTTTAGAAGTCTTGATTTTTAAGAAAATCATTTCATGAAAACTTTAGAGGATAATGAATATAACTTAAAATTTTTACTGTAAGTATAAAATTTCCCTTTTCAAGAAAATGTGTCTGATGAACGTTACAGAAAACAGTGAGAGAAAGCATGAAATCCCAGACTTGACATGTCCACTTGGCAGTTAACACTTTAATTATTTTCTACTTAATGGAATTTTAGACTGTCTTCACTTTCAACTTAGCAGTGATACTAGTTTCATTTATTAATTTAGACATTGACGCCTAGATGTACCACCAAAGAGACTTAACAGTGTATGGGCAAGACAGATTTGTAAGGTAGATTTTTAAGATTGCAGTTATAACAGTAAAAGGAAATACTGGGTGTAAGTGATAAAGTCAGCCGAATTAGGCTCTAAGTGAAAGACCAGGCACATCCGTTACCTCCAAAATCAAATTGGATCGTCCCAAGTGAAATGTCATCCTTAATGCTAGATTCATTTCCACAATGCAATGTAAGTACTATACTGGCATCTGTTTCCTTTTGTTCTTACTAGATAGATAGATAGATAGATAGATAGATAGATAGATAGATACTTTATTAATCCCAAGGGGAAATTCACAAATAGAGAAAAAAGGTAGCTAGATAAAGTCATACACGGAGCTGCTGGAATGGCTACCACTCGTGGCGGCACCTGAGTTCTATTGATTAGTGGTTCATGATCAACCTGATAGTGAATCCCTTCTACCTTCTCCCACTAGTAATGGATAGCCTAATACTAGATATCAATAACTTGAGTATATGTCAAAATAAATCATTTATACACAATTTCCTTTTTACATATAATTTCAATTAAAATGTTAGCATATGTTTTCAAATTTAAAAAGTTTCCAAAGTTGCAATGCTGCTGCTTGGTATGTCAGCTGATCGTAAAATGATGCAAAATAGTGGACCGTACTGATTCTCTGAATCTTTTGTGATTAGATCTTTGACAACTGAAATAACTCAAGCACTAAGTGTTTTTCACATTTGTTTAAGATCACTTTGTAGCACATATTGAAAATACAGTATATGTGTAGTGAGTAAGTCAGAGTTTTTAATGATAAGGACCAAGGACCAAGAAATAAAACATAATAAGTGAAGTCATCAAGTTTACATTGCTCACCAAAAAAAATGCAAAGTTCTAAAGCCAGGAAGTTAATTGTCACCAAAAGAACTTCACACTAACACAAGGATTATCTGGAAACTTTGATGAGACTTGGATGCTATTGTTGACCTTTAAACATCACATCATATTAATAATGTCAAATATCGTGACCTCCTCTACCATACCACTGGTAAGCAGAAGCCATTTGTTAGCAACAGGACTCACAAAATAGTGGTGCCCATATACAACACAAAATTATGTTGTGGCATAACATTATACATATTTTTCAAAAGAATCTGTAGGAAGAAATACATGTAATTTTCAAAATCCTTGGGTTCCAAACCCCCTAAGTAAAAGTATATTTTATTTAAAACAGTTTAGCAGAACCCACAGTGATTACTGTCTAGGTTTCTGCAGGAAAATAATTAGAAATTCACATCTTGGTAGCGAAGTTCAAGGTAAAAAGAATCTCCACATGCAGTTAAGTGTGATCCAAAGGAGATAGAAACAGTGAACACCTTAGTACTAGTGTTCAGTAATGTTGCTTGTGTTGGTAATGTAAAAAAATAAAGAAAAATATCCCCATCTTCTTTTTCTTAAAAGAAATTTAGAACTATAATAACATAAAATTTTGCAGTGCAGTTCTTTAGGAAAAATCAAGGAAGGACAAGGACATGCACAATGAGGTCATAAACATAACGCCTTTTGTCATGGTACATGGCTCTTCTAATGGAATAAAAATAACTACTTAGTATAAATGTGTATCATACTCAAATCAACATTTTCATATATTTTTCATATCTATTTTTCTGACTTGCTTAGTGTCTAGCATGGCTCAGAAGTCTGCATGCATCTTTTATAGGAGTTAAAGACGGAGATTGCATATTCAGTCCATATGAACATGTACAGTGTTTTACTCTGGATATGCTGAATTTCCTCTGAAATCCCATAGATATGCAGTTTAGGCTCACTGATTAATATAAATTGCCTCAGTGAGTGTAGATATTGATGTATGGCTGTCTTCTGTGGTACAGTACATCCAGAAAATATTCACAGCGCATCACTTTTTTCACATTTTGTTATGTCACAGCCTTATTCCAAAATGGATTAGATTCATTTTTTTTCCTCAGAATTCTACACACAACACCCCATAATGACAACATGAAAAAAGTTTACCTGAGGTTTTTGCAAATTTATTAAAAATAAAAAAACTGAGAAATCACATGTACATAAGTATTCACAGCCTTTGCTCAATACTTTGTCGATGCACCTTTAGCAGCAATTACAGCCTCAAGTCTTTTTGAATATGATGCCACAAGCTTGGCACACCTATCCTTGGCCAGTTTCGCCCATTCCTCTTTGCAGCACCTCTCAAGCTCCATCAGGTTGGATCGGAAGCGTTGGTGCACAGCCATTTTAAGATCTCTCCAGAGATGTTCAATCAGATTCAAGTCTGGGCTCTGGCTGGGCCACTCAAGGACATTCACAGAGTTGTCCTGAAACCACTCCTTTGATATCTTGGCTGTGTGCTTAGGGTTGTTGTCCTGCTGAAAGATGAACTGTCGCCCCAGTCTGAGGTCAAGAGCGCTCTGGAGCAGGTTTTCATCCAGGATGTCTCTGTACATTGCTGCAGTCATCTTTCCCTTTATCCTGACTAGTCTCCCAGTTCCTGCCGCTGAAAAACACCCCCACAGCATGATGCTGCCACCACCATGCTTCACTGTAGGGATGGTATTGGCCTGGTGATGAGCGGTGCCTGGTTTCCTCCAAACGTGATGCCTGGCATTCACACCAAAGAGTTCAATCTTTGTCTCATCAGACCAGAGAATTTTGTTTCTCATGGTCTGAGAGTCCTTCAGGTGCCTTTTGGCAAACTCCAGGCAGGCTGCCATGTGCCTTTTACTGAGGAGTGGCTTCTGTCTGGCCACTCTACCATACAGGCCTGATTGGTGGATTGCTGCAGAGATGGTTGTCCTTCTGGAAGGTTCTTCTCTCTCCACAGAGGACCTCTGGAGCTCTGACAGAGTGACCATCGGGTTCTTGGTCACCTCCCTGATTAAGGCCCTTCTCCCCCGATCGCTCAGTTTAGATGGCTGGCCAGCTCTAGGAAGAGTCCTGGTGGTTTTGAACTTCTTCTACTTATGGATGATGGAGGCCACTGTGCTCATTGGGACCTTCAAAGCAGCAGACATTTTTCTGTAACCTTCCCCAGATTTGTGCCTCGAGACAATCCTGTCTTGGAGGTCTACAAACAATTCCTTTGACTTCATGCATGGTTTGTGCTCTGACATGAACTGTCAACTGTGGGACCTTATATTGACAGGTGTGTGCCTTCCCAAATCATGTCCAATCAACTGAATTTACCACAGGTGGACTCCAATTAAGCTGCAGAAACATCTCAAGGATGATCAGGGGAAACAGGATGCACCTGAGCTCAATTTTGAGCTTCACGGCAAAGGCTGTGAATACTTATGTACATGTGCTTTCTCAATTTTTTTATTTTTAATAAATTTGCAAAAGTCTCAAGTAACCTTTTTTCACGTTGTCATTATGGGGTGTTGTGTGTAGAATTCTGAGGAAAAAAATGAATTTAATCCATTTTGGAATAAGGCTGTAACATAACAAAATGTGGAAAAAGTGATGCGCTGTGAATACTTTCCGGATGCACTGTATACTGTTGTCCTATTAAAACTTGTTTTCTCTCTTATGCCCGATTCTGCTGGGCTGGCAGCCCCCTCTGTATTAGACCAACGGTATTCACAAGATAGATGGATGGCTGTAAATTATCCTGTCACACATTATGCATTTGGGAGACAACCCCAAGGCTCATTTAATAACTGTTTTACTCCGAGCCAGAGGGTGGCGCTGTTGTCTAATGCCTTCTGTCTTCTCCCTTCTGTAGAAAGAATGATTCAGCAGAGGTGTGTCAAGAAATGTAACTGGGGCTCCTTTATACCAACAGCAATTCACCAACATAACTACTCACTGTGACGTTGACTGTAAAGTAAGAACTTTTTTTCTTTTGAATTTGCTTGCTTTATAGTCATTCCAGTGTGTGTTCAGACCAAAGTGTGTGTTTATCTATTTATTTATCTGTTTATTTAAAGAGCTTCTGTAAAAAGCCAAATTTCTCCCTTGAGGCAAATAAAGTTCTTCCATCTATCTATCAATCTATCAATCTATCTATCCTGTTCACACATCCTGTGATTTATTGTTTGCCGCTCCACGCAGCCCCACCACACCTCATGCCCTCACAGCTATGAGAGTGCGATGTTATCTGCCAGGGTGCAATGTTGATTAGTTAGATGGCAGTCTTCTGTTCATAACTCTTTTTCTCATGAAATAAAAAATCCTTATCATTTGTAGAGCCTATATCTGCACGAGAATTCATTCTTCATAATGGCATGAGCTTCCATTTCATCAGCTCATTAATTTTACTCTCAAAAAGATCGGATATAAAAAAGCAAAATGTACTTGAACTTATAATTTTCAGTGTATGCATTTATCTTATTTTTAGTTCATCTGCTTTGCTTCACTTGTCATGCACTGTAAGCAGCAGACACAGTAATTAATTTTGGAGTATTCTGGTTGTCTGCTAAATACACAGTTTAAATATATGTGGACATTAGCAGAAAACATTTCCATGGTTTGCTTAAATCAATGAATGGAGTAAAGTGCTTCTTTAAAGGATTAAAAGGTAAAATGGAAAAAGTGTTTAAAATTATGAAGGGTCGAAGATTACTAAATATAAAGAATACCCATTGTTGCATTCAGCTGCACAATCAAGACCCTGAAACCTTTGAATACTGGGGCATCCAAATACAGTAGTAATAAAGTGCCTGTATTTTCTTTGAAAACCTGGACTCACCTTCCTGTCTCTTGTGCAACTCTGTGACCTAAGCTTGACAATTCCTGTATAAAAGAATGTGCTTCCTAAATGGCAAAAAATATTTTATATGAAAATGAGAAGTTAGATGCAACTTTTTGTAATAGAAATCACAGTATGCATACAGAATGAAAATGAGATGTTAGATATAACTTTTTTTTAAGTAGAAATACAGACAACTTTTTTTTCTCAAAAAAGAAATTTCGTATCAGGTTGTCTCTTTCTTTGAGACAGCCTGTTGCAGGGTTCCCGAGACACGACTCGGAAAGTTTAGCCACGGAATTAAGCATTTTTTGCATCACATTATTATCTTCAGTCGCCATTTTTGGGCCACAAAACATTTATTATATGGAAATTTACATTTCGCTATAACGAAATTCGTTTAACATGATGTTATATGAGCATTTGTCCATAAAAAGTATTTGTTATTCTAAAAATGTTATCACTTTGGTATTTGCTATAATGGGATTTGACCTGTATATGGAGGATTGACTACTGCAATGCGTTATTCACTGGCTGTTCAAATTGTTCTTAGTGTAGCTAGTCAGTTAATTTAAAACACTTCTGAAAGAATAATTCCAAGAACTAGAAAATACAGCCTAATAACGCCAGTTCTTATGTCTGTACACTGGCTTTCAGTTATTTTTAGAACTGATTTCAAAATCCTTCTTCTTAAATGACTAAGGCCCTGCTTACCTATTTGAAATTACAGAATTGTTACTTACAAACCAGACCGTGCATAAGATCTCAAGATGTCAACCTACTAATGATTGCAAGGATTGACCAAAAACAGTAACAGGGTTTCAAAGCTGTAGAATGTTCTGTCTGCTTATTTGAGAGATGCCCCTTCAGTCTCAGCTTTAATTTGTAGACTAACTACTTTAATCTTTTTTGATTAGCTCTGCATATTGTATCTCTGCTTGTTAGTCATTTCTACAAAACCTACTATCTCTCCTCCATTCTTTTTCTTTTCTCTGTGTCCTGCTGTGGGTCTTGGTACCACTGCTCCAAGTCCAAGCTGTTTTCCTGTCCATGGAAAGACTTCTGTGATACTTACTGGGAGCCATGGAATCATTTGATGGAAAGATTCTGTCGTCATATTAGATAACCCAGTCTAATGTTGAATGCCCATGAGGGAGTGGGTGGCCAGTTGGCCTACTCTCGGCCTTCAGGACTGTGATTGTGTGTGATTGTCTGTTACAATTTACCGTGAACACCCAAAAGAGGTTTATTTTCTCCAGGGATGCTACTGACTGGATTTTTTATTTTTGTTTTTGTCTACTGCATTATATTAAAGGCCAGATATTGTTAGGTTCCATTTGCAGTAAGTTTGTACTGCTTTCTCTAAGTAACACGAAATGTTTGTAATATAATTTACCCCTGAACTTGTTTGCAGAGCTCTAAGCCTGCACTTATTGAAGAGTGCTATGCAAAAATGAAAATAATTTAATTGAATTGAAAGTCTTAACTGCAAGGCAAGATAAAAACATGGACGAAGAATTGTACAAATTCTGCAGAGTTATGCAATTAGCATATCAAGGTTCTATAAACATTGTCAGACTGATTAAAATGTCACTCAGTTTGTATAAGTGTCTTGTAAATATGCAAAGTAAACATCGTTATGTCTATTTGCTCCTTTATTTAACACATTTTTCTGTATTTATATGTTGTATTTTTAATTGTGGCAATGACATTTTCTGCCTTATTTTTTGTATGGGCACTTGCCATTTTATATTTATTTTTAATAGGTATGGTCAAGCAATTTACAGTTGTTATGTCCATTGCATAGCATGTTGTGTCATGTGACATGAAAATGATGTAACATGATGTGTCATCACACACCACCTACTGTATATCCAAGTACAGCAGTTAAGGTTTACAAACAATGAAACAAACTATCAAACTTAGTATGAGAGGGAGCCTGAAGAATTCAAGATAATGTTAGGACCTTTGCAATTATTATTTTGACTACAATTTACTAGTTTTATGTTTTGGATTTTGGCACTTGGGTGATTTTTGTTTTGGCAATTTCTACACTGGCATGCACTTTGAATTTGATTTTTTTTGCTCCTAAACCTTTTTCCATGTCTTGCATTTTCCAGGCTCAGTTGCTGCACTAGATACTTGTTTGCACCTAAGCGTTCATTATAAAATGCTACAATTATTCCAGTTCTACAGAATTTTAGTCAAAAAAATCATTTGTTGTGAATGCACTTTTGCAGTTATAACTGTTCTTACTGCTAATAATTTTAAATATTTTGGTTGTGTCATCATGTTGCCTTTTTTTTTTTTGTTGCAGTGGTTTTTATTTTACCCTGAATTTTCATGGCCACATCCAAGTTGTTGACATCAATAATTTCCATTGTAGATCATACAACCCCAATTCCAATGAAGTTGGGACTTTGTGTAAAACGTAAATAAAAACAGAATACAATGATTTGCAAATCCTTTTCAACCTATATTCAATTGAATACACCACAAAGACAAGATATCAAATGTTCAAACTGATAAACTTTATTGCTGTTTTACAAATCTTCACTCATTTTGAATTTGATGCCTGTTCCAAAAAAGCTGGCACAGGGGCATATTTACCACTGTGTTATACCACCTTTCCTTTTAACAACACTCAATAAGTGTTTGGGAACTGAGGACACTAATTGTTGAAGCTGTGTAGGTGGAATTCTTTCCCATTCTTGCTTGATGTACAACTTCAGTTGCTCAACAGTCCGGGGTCTCCATTGTCGTATTTTGCGCTTCATAGTGCGCCACACATTTTCAATGGAAGACAGGTCTAGACTGCAGGCAGGCCAGTCTAGTATCCGCACTCTTTTACTATGAAGCCATGCTGTTGTAACACATGCAGAATGTGGCTTTGCATTGTCCTGCTGAAATAAGCAGGTAAAATCCCTGAAAAAGACGTCGCTTGGATGGCAGAATATGTTGCTCCAAAACCTGTATGTACCTTTCAACCTTTCACCTTTTCAGTGCCATGGGCACTACTAACACACCCCCATACCATCACAGATGCTGGCTTTTGAACTTTGCGCTGATAACAATCCAGATGATCCTTTTCCTCTTTGGCCGGAGGACACGACGTCCATGATTTCCAAAAGCAGTTTGAAATGTGGACTCGTCAGACCACAGCACACTTTTCCACTTTGCATCAGTCCATCTCAGATGAGCTTGGGCCCAGAGAAGCCGGTGGCGTTTCTGGTTGTTGTTGATATATGGCTTTCGCTTTGCATGGTAGAGTTTTAACTTGCACTTGTAGATGTAGCGATGAACTGTGTTAACTGATAACGGTTTTCTGAAGTATTCCTGAGCCCACGTGGTAATATCCTTTACAGAATGATGTCGGTTTTTAATGCAGTGGCGCCTGAGGGATCGAAGGTCATGGGCATCCAGTGTTGGTATTTGTCCTTGCCACTTACGTGCAGAGATTTCTACAGATTCTCTGAATCTTTTGATGATATTATGGAGAGTAGATGATGAAATCCCTAGATTCCTTGCAATTGTACGTTGAGAAACGTTGTTCTTAAACTGCTGTACTATGTGCCCATGCAGTTGTTCACAAAGTGGTGAACCTCGCCCCATCCTTGCTTGTGAATGACTGAGCCTTTTGGGGATGCTCCTTTTATACCCAATCATGATAAACACCTGTTTCCAATTAACCTGTTCACCTGTGGAATGTTCAAAACAAGTGTTTTTTGAACATTCCTCAACTTTCCCAGTCTTCTGTTGCCCCTGTCACCATCTACGCCCCTGTGGAACGATGTCAGAGTGATGCTGACTCCGGCAGTAGGGTGCTAAGACCCACAGCACTCGTCAGTCTTAGCTCCACCCCTTCCATGCGATCAGCTCTTCGTGTCGCTAGCACTATCAGAGATGCAGTTACTGGGTCCCCGGAACCACACGATACCAGGGCGGATTCGCTCGCATCTTCCTTTTCCTTTATGGTACCGGTTTTACTCACCTGTACCACCACAATCCTCCATCCAAAGATTCCAGCGTTGCGCCTCTCTGCCCTCTGACGTGGCGCGATCGCCTTCCCCTCCAGCTCGTCTATACAGACTCAAAGGTTGTGTTCCACCTGCCGTGTCATCTTCACTAATCAAAGAATCCTCCCTGATTCGTCTTGATCTGCAGGTATAAATATAGCATCAGCCAGTGAAGGACTTAACTTTACATTGGTCCTTTTCACCGGCTGTGCACTCTGTAGCTTTCTTCCGGGTTTCGTCGGACCCTCCCCTTGCTCAAGATGGACGTTCACCGGTCCCGTCGCCAACCAATCACCAACAGGAACATGGCACACACCGTCCAATCATTTGCTTGTCACGAGGAGGGACTTCTGGTCTGTCACCATCTTCTCCTTTCTCCTGAGGAGTCTGTGAGACTCACTGTAGCCACTCTGCCTTGGCTTCTGAAGACGTGGTGGATTTTCCCTTTCTTCTAGCGACGCCATCCTAGCTTCGTGGTCAGGATTGTCTCACCCCAGCCAGTGTCGCAGTTCCAGGTAGGCTCCTCCGACCACGTCAGTGGTTGTGCCTACCGCAGTCTTTCCGGCAACAACGAACGCTGGAGAATCCGCTTCTCTCCTGCCTTGGCTGGCATTCCTCACCCCCCTCGGGTGGAAGACGGCACTTTGGAGAATCTCCGATGGCCTCAGGGCGATTTGCGGAACTTCTGCGGCACGTGTGTCTGGCCAACTGAGGTCACAGGCAGCTCACAAAAAATTTATTCAAAGGATTCCCTGCCTTGAAACAGACGGGAAGTCCCTGTTTAGGCGCCATTGTGAGACTTGCCCGGACACCACCAGTCGGAAACCACATCTTTATAAAGCACAGGTTTATTAATCCACAAAATAAACAGTCCCAAACTCAACACACAGTGCTCCCAGCACCAATCACTCCTCTTTCAAGGCTTCTTCAATGTCTGTGGCCACCTTTCCTCTCCTTATGGGAGCTTCATCCTGCTCCTACTCCCGACTCTAGCTCCCACACTGTAGGAAGGCGGCCCCTTTTATTCCCGCCCGGATGTGCTCCAGGTGTTCAATGACGTCCTTCCGGCAGCACTTCCTGGTGTGGCGGAAGTGCTGCCCTTTGCACCGGAAGCATTCCGGGCATCCCTGGCAGGCTCTTCTGCCATCTTGCCGAGTGTGGCAGAAGTAACTATTTCCGGGTCCCACAAGGCTTAAAGCACCCCCTGGCGGTGGCTACAGGTCCCAACGGATTAAAATCTCTTTACTCCTCTCCCGTGGTCCTCTCCTGTTCCAGGGCGGTTGCCCCCTCGTTGCCCGGAGGATAAAAGAGCCACATCATAAGGGCCCCAGCAATCTGTGACAGCTTGGTACTGAAAATTGAAAAGCACATTGCATTTATTAAGATCATCTTATTTAAATACTTTGCTTACTGTGATTTGTATATATAAATATATTTATTTTTCATTTTGTTGTTGTCTTTATTTAGTCCATTCAGTTTAACTTTTTTCAATAAATCAGACTTTCTGATAAGCACATACTAGAGTAAATGTACTGTAAGGCATCGTTTCCTGTCATTCACTCCATGCTTATTGGAGGCTTTTTACCGTTAAGCAAATCAGGCTGTTATGAAGACTGGTGAATACATGGCTCTGACCACTAAAATCATTAAATATCTGCACTGATTTACGAGAGAAAGACAACATTTACCTTGTCTTGCTCATTCCAGAGTTGTTATTGTAAACTAGCAGTAGAACTGGGCAAATGTTTTAATGACAGGGACAAAGTAAATGCTCTTGCCAATTAAAGCACAATGAAAATTTACAGCTACTATAGTCATGCAGCATAGTAGATAGTAGTTGGATGTGGATCTTGCAATCTTTGTGAAAATACGTAGCAGCAGGACTAACATAAACTGTTCAGTGTTTTGATTGTAATAGTTATTCACCTTTTAATTCAAATGTTTAATTTTAAAAATTATTTCAGACTATGCCATGAAAGTAATTAAAATGAAAGCTTGACTGATTGATTAATTAATTGGTACTTAAATTTATCCCTGTATGAACTTTTGTGCTTTAAAGGCTGGGAAACTATTATTTGTGCTGAACCAACCTCTTTTCAAAGGCAGAATCCAGCATGTTTCCGTGAATACCTGTAAAACCATTTTCAGAAAATGACTAACCAGAATCCCATTGTGTTTTCTTTTGAGTTCAGTCTTGTTTATTCTGTATATAAATGACTTTCCTTAGGTGCTCCCTGGAGCTGGTTAGCAGATGTACACTGATGATACACTTAAATATGAATCTGGCATTATGTGCAAGTGAGTGTGTAATATATGTATGTATATTATATATATACAGTACCCACACACACACAATTCCCAGATGGAAAAGCATATGGAGAATGCATGGACTAAATTCTCCATTTGACTGAAATAGTGCAATGAACAATAGAAAAGTTCCAATTTTAATGTCAAAATTGAAATGGAAGTCATTCAGGAAGTCTCTGAAACAAAAATATCCTGAAGTAATTTATATATTTATAGAACAAACATGAAAAAAACCATGAGAGCATTTTCAAATATTTAAACATATAATACTGGTGCTTCAACTATTACTAATAATTAGTTAAATGTGCTACTGTGATCTTAATTCCAATCAGATGAGTCATACATAAGCTACTATTATTTTTACTAATCTTACATGCAGTATTTCCAATAAAAACGGTAAACATTAACCTTTTCATTTATTACTTTTACTTTAGTAATTTAATTTTTGAAACACAGCCTTCTAGCAGACAGTTGAATGTTCTTCTCAAAATTCTTTTTTTATACATAGTATAATATATTGTTACAGAGCGCTCCAACCACAAGGGAGAAAGCATGCTCCACAACCGGGCCATTTCATCTACACAAATATTTATTTATAAGCTCTGCAAGTTTTTAACAGTTGAAGATGGTCTCTTAGGCTTGTTCAAGTGCCTCCTTCAGTCTATTACTAGCCAGTCTTTTCCATATTTTGTCTTTCTCTTTCTCGCTGAGAGTTTGTTCACACATCAAGCCATTAGTGTACCCACATAAGCTGCTGTTTCTCTGCTTCAGCTTTTCAATGTGAACTCTCCTTTCCAGTTCTCATGTGAGAAAAAGACAGAATGTACTTTGTAGTGTCCAAGGCCCCTCTACTCTTCCCTAGGATATTCTTTATACTCCCATGTCAGGTGTTACAGTAAGACAGAGACCATTTTGAATATACAGGGTGAGCCAAAATGAAGTACCACATTTCTCAAGTGTGAGGTAGAGGCAGCTGAGTGGGTTGGGGGTCCTTTGATAGGCTATCACTTGTAGTTTTTAGTTGGCAACCTGCCTTATTCCAGTGCGCACCATGCTTTTGCTGTCAAAGCGTTCTACAAAATCAACAAATCCATCATCACTACACAACACACCTTCCAAACGCACTTCAGCATTCCTCCTAATGGTGACGTCCAAAATTGGAAAAACAATTCTTCAGTGGGTGGCTAATTATAGACAGACGGGTACAACATTGAACAGAAAATCTCCAGGCTGTCTTTGGATTGTATGAATGCCTGAAAACATCCAAGCTGTAAGGACATCAATTTTTTTAGAACGTCTCCTAGACGTTCAACCAACAAACATACTTCTGCCTTAGGCATTTCCAACACGTCTTTGAGCAGGATTTTGCATGAGGACCTTAATTTCCATCCATACAAAATTATGGTAGTGCAGGAACTCGCTGAGAGAGACTGGGAGAGCCGTAGAGAGATTTGTGCGAGCATTCTGTAAACTGTTTATCGAGATGCCATCATCATGTGCAGAAACGAGGCACATTTCCATTTGAATGGTTGCGTAAATAAGCAAAACTTTTTCTATTGGGCTGAAACCAACCCTTGTGAACTTCATCAGAGACCCCTGCAAAGTGTACGTGTTACAGTTTGGTGTGCCATTGTAGAATTTGGCATTGTAGGCCCTTATGTTTTTGAGGAGGGGGGAGCACTACAGAATGTTACATTGAAATGCTAGAGAACTTTTTGTGGTCCCAACTGGAAGAAATGGATGTGATGGATTTCTGATTTCAACAGGAAAGTGTAGCAGCTCATACAGTGCTGAAATCCATGCAAGTTTTGAAGGGGATGTTTCTGAGGAAGCTGATCTCCCTGCATGGCTGTGTCAGGTGGCCTTCACATTCGCCTGATCTCGTTCAGTGAGATTTCTTCTTGTGGGGCTATCCCAAGTCGAAGGTATACACACACTGACCTCAAAACCTTGAAGTCCTCAAGAACGCTATTCACCATGAAATTGCAGCTATTCCCCTTGAAATGGCCGAACAAGTCATGCAAGCTTTCAGAAATCATCTCACAGAGTGTATCGCTAATGATGGTCACCACCTTGAAGACATCATTTTTAAAATACAATTAAAAATTCTATTTTGTACAGTATACCCTTTCTGGTGTCATAATGAAATTTTATCTCGTACCTTTTTTGTAGAATAAGCGTTTGAAGTGTGGTACTTTTTGGCTCAACCTGTATATACTGCATGCATAATTACTGTATGTGAATACAGCTGAACCGCTATTTGTATATACAATGGATTCAGAACGTATTCAAACTCCTTCACTTTCTGGACACTTTATTGTGTTGTAGATTTAACACTACAATCCCTGAAGCCTATGAATGTAATCCCGGGCCACCTTAAATTTCTTTGCACCTCTCCTTATCAGTGTCTTTTGTTTTGCAAATGTGTCAATCAGCACAAGCAGCAAGCAGCCTGCTATTCCATCCACCTGACAGAGTTGAAGTTCTCCCAGCTCAAGTCTGGTTATCGTGATGTGACGTGCCTGCAGTCTTATAGGGTAAATAATATATCGTTATTTGGAATACATACATTTCATGTGTATTCCATGTCTACAAAGATCTGTGTAAGTGTAGGATGACACAAAATGTGAGGCAAGAAATGTTAAACACATACCTAGAATAGAAATGTTTTCCATGTTAAACTAATAACGCAAAGTGTATAATATGTGAAGACTTTAGGCCAAATATCAAATAAACATGTGCGCTTTTATTCAAGAATATAACCAAAGAAAAAAATCATTCAATGTACATGCTGTCAATGAGTTAAAAACCCAAGCTCAAATGTTAATCAACAGAATGTTGATATTCGATGGAGCACAGGTAAGTACTGCTGCCTTATAACCAAAAGGTTCTGGGTTCAAGTCTGGGCGCTCTGCATTTTGAGAAGTGAGCTGCTATTATTATTACTATAATATAATAAAAACATACATTTGATTTGAGTCTGTAACACCCATTTTAAATTTTGTCTCCTTGTAAAAGTTTTATTATGTCAGTGACATTTACGTGGTACAACAAACTTGCCTCTCCCTCTCTGAGTTGATGGTGTTTATCTCCATTCTTTTCACAAGAGCAGCAATGACCATCATAACAACAGATAGCTTCTTCACAGTGCTTTCGCTTACTAATAGACAGCTGCACCACAATATATCTCTGCTTGTCACCATAATTAAAATGGGACTTCCACCTGCAGCTAAAGTCACTTTAGTACACGGGGGATTCGCCACACTAGTGTTTAAAACTCACAGTGTGTTTTGTTAGCAAAATAGAAACATACATAGGCGTCACAAACATCATGGGCCCCTATGCTCTTGGGGTCCCGGGCCAGTGCCCATATGTTAAAATGGCCCTGTGAATTATGGTTATATAGATGAGAAATGTCAGTTTTAGATTAGTAATAAATTTGCAAACCTTTCTGAAAACACGTTTCACTTGTCATTATAGGTTATATATACCCATACACAAGCCCTTTAGTGGCCTGGTGTTCCTTCTAGAGTTGTATCCTGCCTTAGACTCAATGCAAAGACATCCATGTAGGCACAGGGACAATATTAAAGAAGAAGTTAGATATGAGTTCCAAGTCTGTATCTTTGCTGTAACCACATACACGAGTTAAACGAGAGAGGTTGAAATAGAGCGTGCATATTGCAGACTCTCAGGTTATGGTGGTGTACCACTGAATGTTAAAGATGCATCCATGCTAAAGTGCAAACATAAGCAATTAGAAAGATTAATGGGCTTTTATATTTTAGATGCTTCCGTTCTTCCACTACAAAGTTTAAAAGCACACTAGTGTTATCTCCAGCTAAAACAGACAGCGAAACAAACTAGCCTTAATCAATACTTAATGATATCATAGTTGTGCCAGCATCAAAGTACTACTTGAGTGTCATAGATGTTAGATCAGGACACTGGAAAATCAAGCTCGCAGAGATGACTTCCAATGAAGGGACAAGATGAAATGACTATATTGATTGCAAAAGTTTTTGCCATTAAAATGCTTGTTGCACAGAATCTGATGTGATAAAAGTCACACAAGTAAAAAATGAATGTAAAAACATATCATGAGAACACAATTAATTATCATTGAACACTTCAAATATTTAATTTAACAAAATACCTTAACACATGCATGAAACCTACACCCCTTCTAAACTACAAAGCTAATAAAAGAGAAATAACATCCAAAAGACTTTTAATGCACCTCACAGCTTGCAGTGCCATTTTACAATCTAGAAGTCCTTGATAGACCTGAGCAGTTTACTAAATTTAAAAAAGTACTTCTATCAATTTTATCTGTCTAACTTTTCCCATAATATTACCAACATGTGAGTTCTTCTAAAAAACCATAAGAGAAGTATGAAAGCCTTGATGTAGGTATTGAAACTATAGTTAACTTTTTAGTCTGTAGAATGTGCTCCCCTTGACTTTCTCGTATACTGAGACAGAGGAAAAGGTCATCAGAACCACTTCCAGTTACACAATATTTCTCAGATATGGCTGATAATATCGACACACAATCATTTATCTCTATTTATTAATATATATAATATATTAATCAAACTTTATATTAATTTGACATTTTTGCACTTAGGGAGGTCAAAAACGGTGGAATTTTTTCATTGTACATATGCATCACCTAGATTATGTGCAAAGTATAAATAGTCGCCGAAAATACATTGAAATTTTAATTATGATAATGATGGTGGAAATAAAAAAAAATATAAAATTAAATGTATTACAAGGAACACAACAGGGATGCAGCAGCTTATTGTTCCCATTACATCTTTGTATTTACATGGCCTGTTCAATGTTTACATTTTATTGTTAAACTGATGATGTATAAGTTAAAATAAAATTAATAATAGTTATAGAAAGAATATGTGTTATATTAATATTGTGTACTCATATATATTTGCATGATACAAAAAATTCAGATGGTTGTTTAATTATATAAAATACTACTTCTGGTTGAGTAATTTTTCTCAAATTTTATATCTGTTTGCTTTTTATCATTCTAAATATCTACTATATACAACACTTGAATCATCTATCTGTAATTATAACCATGGTTTAGTTAAAATTTACCAAAAGTGTTCTGTTAAAGTACCACTTACAGTTGCCGGAAGTGGCCCAAAACTTGATAGGATTCCTTATTTTTGATATGTGTACAAAATCTCATTGACCTATGGATTGGCTCCAGCAGACCCCCGTGACCCTGTAATTAGGATATAGCGGGTTGGATGATGGATGGATGGATGGATGTGTTTACACACAGACAGACAGACATTATTTCAAAAATGGTATTTTTGGGGGAAGGTCTAAAATGTCAGGATTCATCAAAATCTTGAGGTTGAATTGTGTCACGATTCCTGTTCTTTTATTATGTATATGAAAAAGTAAAAAGAGCAAAAAATGCATTTGCAGTATATTAAAGTAATCCACTAAAATGTCATACCTGCCCTCAAAAAGAGTGCCACCTGCACCACTTAGGTCTGCTAATGTGAATTAATTCAAATCCAGCCAAGACTGTCATTCATCTTGAAAGAAAAAAATAGAAAGCTCTGTGAATGTGACGGGTTGTGTCACATCATTAGTATGTTTGTAAGTTAAAGCTATCTAAAGTCTTTTCTTTTACCTTTATAAATAGTTTTATAAAGGCAGTTATCATTCATGGAAAGAAAGAGTGTGAAGGAAAATGACGGGAAGGGGTGAGCTGGGGGCTTCATAGCTGCATGGTGGCACACATCTCAGGCAGGCCAAGCTAGTAGCCCACATAATGCTGCAACTGTGGATAGATGTACTTTTAATTTAGAAGCTTCAGTAAGCTGTAAAAGTGAAAAGGGTTGTAGTACTGACAGGAGGGAGAATGAAGAATGTCAGTTAGAACTCAGTTACAGTATATGCAACTTTCCGTCCATAGGGAATGTGGTGCATGGCTAACATCATGTTGTGCTTCCTCATTGAAGGGAAAATAACTGGCAATGGGCAGGATTGGTAATGAAACCCTGTTGCCTTATAAAACAGGCTGATAGATGTCATCTTTTTGCTTTTAGCCTGCTGCTTAGTAGTACAGACCAGAACGTAGTTGTGTGTGAGAGGACCAGCGCCCATGAACAATACAGTGGGACTGATTTAGTAAACTGTATGTCTGCTTTTGTAAATAGAAGTGAAGGTCCCTGTTATTGCCATGAATTTTTGTTTAGAAGAATGAATGAAGAAAAGGATCTGTTTTTTTAATTAATTTTTCCATTTTGTCATGTGTGTCCCTTCTGGGTGTTTCATTTACCTTTTTTTTTGATTACAAAACACTGATATTCTTTTGTGATTTTTATATATCTGTAAATGAAAACTCACTGGTTTTTGTTCTTATTTTAGGTTAAGTCTCGTTTTTCTTCAACACTGATCCTCAGTAATGAACTACAAGATGCCCAAGGTGTGATTGTGCTGGGGTTTAAGGACAAAGGAAAGAATCAAAGGAAAAGAAAAAATGATTTCATCGACATAACCATCTACTTATTATTAAGCTGCTACCAAACTGACAAAATGTAGTAAGAGCGGGAGAAGGTTGGTTTAGAAAAATCATAATTTAACATCATAAAAATAGAAATTAAAAATATATTCATATTGCATATGGCTCACTCTGTCTCCTTGAATGACCTCCCTGAGGTACAAGACCACCAAATCACATGCTGGGAACTCTAGATGCCTCAGGGACTATCCTGTTTCCACTGCAGGGAGACATCACAAATGTGAGCACCAGGAGACTCCTAAGAAATAAACTTGAAACCTGGAGAATGAGAATACCGTATGGCCCAGGAAGATTTCCAAGTATATTTTTATGACCACCATGCCCAGTTACAGTCCTTTTATAGGGATATAAAAGGCCATAAACCAAGGAAGATGGATGCTAACTTGATCATCTAAAAAGACAGGGAGAAACAATGAACAGTCCAGAGAGACAGGGAAGGGAAGCTGTCCTTTTTTTTTTCTTTTATTGCATAAAAGAGCCTTTGTACCTAGTCTCAAACACTACAGGAAAGTGTTGTTTTAGTAAATGGTTGCTCAGTTACTATATATGCATACATACATTCTCAACCCTTTTTAATCCAATTCAGCATAATAAGTGGCTGGAATCTTTGCTGGAAGCACTGGGTGCAAGGTAGGTAACAACCCTGATCAACATTTTTCAGTCATCAAGTGCTTTCATGTGCATGTGTCAGCGAATGTAAAGAGAAGCTTGCAGCCAAACAGGTGAGCAGCTTGTAAATGTCAGCATCCTATGTATATGTCCATCCATGTTGTGTCTGGAAGTACAGTACAGCTGCTAGTGATGCCACAGCAAAGTCAGCACATCTGATGGATTAATTCTCAGTGATGGGTTTTTCATTATGCCTATTACAACTCAATGAGGTACTTTGTCTTTTTTAAAAATGTAGGATGTTTACGCACATCCTGTACATACCTGTATTGCATTTTAATAACCCAAATCAGAAAAAGTAATGACGGTATGGAAAATGCAAAGAAAAAAAAGCACACATTGATTCTTAAATTTACTTTGACTTTTATTTCATTGCAGACAGTATGAACCTGAGGTATTTCATGTTTGTCGGGTAAACGTCACTTCATTTGTTAATATACATCCATTCCTGCATTTCAAGACTGCAACACATTCCAAAAGCATTCACCATTTTGTAATGGCGCCATTCCTTCTCACATTCTCACAAGACATTTTGGCAATTAAGGTTCCAAGCCACGAAGTATTTCAGGTGTTATTTTGTCTCATTCTTCCTGCAAACACTTCTTAAGGTGTGCAAATGTACGAATTTATGATACTGCCTGTTCAATACCCAGCTGAGTTCTCTTTCTTGCAGATTATTCTCACATTAGGGCAAATGAAGAAACCTGTGAATTCTTTTAATTTCCAGCAAGAGATAACTGTAATCTAACAAGTGAAGAAATATATCCTGATTTCAGTGTGCCTTTGAAAGACTCAAATATTGCTATTTCATATTCAGGGATAAACCATATTTTACAAGGACTTTGCTGAGTGTTCTTTATGTAACTCTGGACCTGAAATGCTACACTATATTCAAAATTCATTCTATAAGGAGCAGGTTTAAGTTTGTATATTTAAATTTCAGGTCATACATTTTAAATTTAACTTTTTTTCACTCAAATTTGATTTTATATGTTCAAAGTTAACTTTGGATTTGACTTTATGCAGTATATTTAAATCAGTTTTTAGAAATTCTGAATGAACTCCTTATATTTTGGATTTGACAATATATATTTATTCAGATATTAATACCTGATATTTGGTTGGAATGATATAGACAGCAACAAGGTCTTGTCCTATTCAATAAAACACTGAATAGGCCTAAACGTTTGCTTTAGTGAATCGGCAAACAACTTAGCTGTTCTCTTTGATACCCATCTTAGCTTTTAAAACATTACCACATTCTCTAAAATCTGTTTTGTCCAGCTTAAATTAATTGCAAATTCTGTAAAAATGAAGATACTGCGAAGTTAATACATGCATTTATTTCTAGTAAAACTGACTACTATTATTCATTATTCACAAGCTGTTTAATATATTAGCAGCATTCAAATAACTATATATTATTTCCATTCTAAAACTCCAGCACTTCACATGGAACTGGGAGAACTTTGTGCCCATTCTGCAGCAGTGGGGGAATGGAATAGTAGGCTGCTTGCTGCTTGTCTTAATCAGCATATTTACAAGGCAAAAGACGCAGATGGAGAGGTGTGAAGGGATTTAAGGTGGGTCAGATTTTTTCGTAGGCTTTGGTAATTCAAATGTTAAAGTTTCTAATGTGCTTCTAATCTCTCTCCTCTCCTCTCCATATTGGCTAAAACCTACAAACTCATTCATCTTCTCTGATCTCCTAAAAAAGTCACGTTAATCCATCTTCTTGTAGCAGTTTTATGCTGTCCTCAGTTTAATGTTTTTTCTGTTCAGAGTGAAGGATTTGCTATTTTCAACCCTGTTGTGACTGCTTTGTGCGTTCACTTTCAGCACCCTAGCCTGTAACATTATACTTTACCACCATCCTGTTCAGTAGTAAAACAAGTGACACAGGTTGCAGGTCTAGAGGTGCATTCCTCTAGGATGTAAATATCTGTTGCTCTGCTGCAATTCAAGGTCAATGCTTCAGCCAATTATCTGATGGGTTCACTTGTTCAATCTGTTACATTATACAGTATGTGGCCTTCTTGGTATCATGAAAAGGTAAACAAAAAAATAAAGCAAATATGCCCATTTTGTATATTAAGGTGACAAGCCACTGTGAGCTCCTGAATAGTGTGTAACTTGTATTGATTCTTCACATGTGTGAGATGGTTATTTTAGAGAAGCAACAACATTTTTCCTTGAGAAACTCTACTTTTTGGTGTTTTGACGATGGTACTAACAAAAACACTAGTTACTGTAAGTCAAAGCTCTCAATAGCCCATAAATGATTACCTTGCATGAGGTCTGGTGATTGGAATAGATATATAGTTTACTTTGCTGTCCTATACTTCATACCTTTCATTGATTAATAATGCCCTGTGGACTGGTCACATTGCCCTTATGGAAAATTTCATTAGAGTCAAAAAAAAAGAAAAGCAGACACCATAAATTAAAGCAGTTGGTGAAAATCCCATTGCATTTATTTACATGTATCTTGTTTACTATGGAAATACAGGGATTTGAAGAAAAAGCACCCATAGAATAAAAGTAAGGTCCGATGGCCAGGGAGGTCTGAAAAACAAAACAAAAAAAAACCTCCAGATGGCTGGAGAAAAAAATAAAATCTGCAGGGGTTCCAGGCCACGAGACCACCCAGCCCCCTCTAGGAATTCTACCTAACATAAATGACCTCAATCAGTCCTCATTGTATTTAAGGTTCACATGGAAGAATTTGATGATGATGGTCATGTGGACTTAGGGCCTTTAATCCATCAATGTAGGAACATCATGGTGCTTTGAATAGGTGGTGGTGTTGCAGATCGTCACCACAGAAAACCGGAAAAAGAACAGCAGAGAAAGTAGGGGTTAGTACAGATTTTGGAGCCACCATGAATAATAATGATAATTAATTGAATATACAGAGCATCAAGATTTAACTAAGATGAAGCTATGAGAAAGCCATGTTAAAGTAATGAGTTTTAGGCAGTGTTTTAAAGTGCCATACAGTATTAGCCTGGCGAATTTCTATCGGTAAACTATTCCAGATTTTAGGCGCATAACAGCAGAAGGCCGCCTCACCACTTCTTTTAGGTTTAGCTCTTGGAATTCTAAGTAGACACTCATTTGAAGATCTAAGGTTACGATTTGGAGTGTATAAGACATTCCGATATATAAGATGGAGTGAGATTATTTAAGGCTTTGTAAACCATAAGCACTATTTTAAAGTCAATTCTAAATGGCACAGGTAACCAATGTAGTGTCATCAAAGCTGGGGTGATGTGCTTGGATTTTCTTTTCCTAGTTAGGATTCTAGCAGCGGCATTCTGCACTAGTTGCAATCGATTGGTGTGTTTTTTTGGTAGTCGTGAGAGGAGTGCATTGCAGTAATCTAGCCAACTGAAAACAAAAGCGTGAACTAATTTTTCAGCATCTTGCAAAGTTATAAGAGGTCTAACTTTTGCTATATTTCTTAAATGAAAAAACGCTGTCCTAGTATATGTGATTTAAAATTCAGGTCAGAGTCAATAGTTACCCCTAAATTCTTTACCATCTTGATTTTTAATCCTAATGCATCACGTTTATTTCTCATAACCTCATTATATCCATTATTGCCAATCACAAGGGATGATGAAATGTTTACAGCCTGAAAATAAAGGCAGTATTCTGCAACATTGATTTCATACATGACTAGAGATCAGTTCCTGTGCAGTAAAAACTGTGAATTACAGGTAGCTCTTATTTGAAGTTTATAGTGCATGTGTCTTGTCTCTCGACAAAATGAACACAAATGCTGAAAATTGCAAAATCAAGTATCATGCTGGATTTCCAAAGCTAGAGAGCAACACAAGTTCAGATGTTCATTCATAATCATTTTATATACCAGGGGATCCCAACCTGGGGTACGACAAAGAGGAAGGCTGTGTTGCAATTTACTAAAACTGTGTGAGGGGCCTTGTCCAACTTTATTGTGGTGCATTTGGTATCTTGCAGTGTGCTGTCATTGTTACATCATTTATTAGTTTGAGTTCCCGTTCTATGATATGAAAACAATCAAGTATTGTGCGCACATTTGTTACTTGTGAATGAGTCACAGAAATGCACGTTCTTACAGAATCCTTGTTGCGGGCAGAACGTTCGTTAAGGGGAATAACTTTTTTAAGAGAATGAAATTTGGACCTGGCAATGATCCATAGAGTAGAGTGAGGTCTAGTATTGATTTTGGTGCAAGCCCTGATCTAGAAACGTGACTGATTTCAAGGATTGATTAACATTTTTGCCATATGAGAACAAGGTGTACTGAATTGGACGCAACACCTGCAGCTTACACTCAGCCCATCTCTCCTGCTGGTAGTCCTGGCAGTAGCACAGCAATTTTAACAGTGCATCGTATCTGGTTTTAAACTGCATTGTAGGTGTTAGCAGGGGACAAAGCTTGATGACTTTGCTCCATTGCTTATCAGCGCACTGTCATCCATTGGTTCACCAATCCTCCAAACCCCTCAATTGTTGATCACATTATTTACTCATGGTGCTTGATGCTTCGTGGGACACACCAACCCCTGGATCATCAATCGAGTGTCAAACCTACATGGGAGACACATTTACAAGATTATGGAGATTTAAAAAGGTTGATTGCTTAGTTTATATTTTAATTTGATGCATTGAGTTAAAAGGTTATTTTTTGAGTTCAATTTGTTCACCTGCAGTACTGTATGTGGTTCAAAAATGAGATATGTGACTTCTTCATCTTCAAATGTGATGTTACTTTTGTAGGGGGTGCAAATATAAACAAAATGTTTTCTAGGGGTATGCGGAATAGAAAAGATTGGGACCACTGGTATACACATTGAAGAGGTGGGCTGCAGAATTCTTTTATGGCATGATGTCTTAAGAAGAAAACTGAAGGTCTGGCCTTCGAAGCTGACAAAGAATAAAATGTGTAAGGTGTAATGGCAGCTCAATGAGTGAGATAACAGGGATTAGTAATGGGCCAATAGAATTCATTCTTCATGAATTAAAATGTGAGCAAAGTCTATACATGTTAGGTATCCAGAATGTTGACTCCTTAAATGATACATTACCTTATTCAATGTTCCAAAGCAGAATTTCAGCAGTATTTAAACCTGATGAAATTCACAGAATATTTCATTGAAAAGGATCAAAAGCAACGTAGGCTAATCAGGCAGAGCTTGCATGTTTTACTATAAGACCAGCTATCTAAAAATTATCATTTTCTTTTCCAGTTAACCTGGCTAACTGCAAAATGCAATATCATTAATTTATTTTTTTGATTATAGAATACAGTATATACACGAGCTGTTTATTGTACAGTTTTCAGAATTGACTATTAGACAATTAACCTTTCATTTTCCTTTTTTAATTTAATATGATACACTGCAATTATATACTAGTTGCTTTAGGTTAATAATGCTGTACCATAGCTATTAAGGATACATTTGCCTACATTTGGAAAGAGAAAATAAGTTCTGCTTGGTTGGGCTTACAGATCCATAGTTTGCCAATATTCCACATAATGTTTCAGCTTGCATAAAATACATATGGTATCATATAATGCTGGAATGCTCACTGTTTAACATTATTAGAGCTCTCTGATATTGTTAGCACACATGCCGAGCAGTACTCCAAGAATGCCAGAGCTAATTGCCAATTAAAGCGTTTTGCTATTTCCTTCACATTGTAAAAACTGTGGTTGTTACTAAGCGAGGGCTTGATTATCACAAAAATGTTCCACTTTTTTATGCGTATTATGTCTTGCCATTTTTTGTTAGCAAAATGCCAGCCTTCTCAATATGTCACTTTATTTGTGTGTCCTTCTCTTTGGTACTGCCGCTCTATCCCCATCTGCTTTAATACGCAGGGTCTTGAACTTGCCATTCAAAAGCAGTTTCCTACTTTGCATCTCACTCCTGTTACAGTCTGTCTTTGATTTTAGTGTGTAAAGTTCAAGTAAGTTATTTATATATTTAACATTTTTGAATATGTAAATTATATTAAAACATCAGAATGAAACCTGAAGAAATAAGAAGAATGAGCGAAAATTGAACATCACATCTCTGGTTCATGCTGAATTCTAATTTGGAGCCAAGTAAGACAGGCACTGTAAGCCATTTCCTAAAATTAGGAAGTTGCCAGCAGCACTGACTGAAGGCAAGCAGCTTGAGAAAACCTGAATATGCACTTTCATGCAACTAAGTTTTTTCTTACATATTGCCCTTGACTCAAGAATGGCTCAGAGCTGTTTTGTGAGCAACAAATATGATGAATAATTAGTTTGTCACTATAATTTACACTTTCATTAATTATATAAACATAAATGTAATTTTTGTTATATTTATGATATTTTACAACTTAGATTCTTAGATTTATTAATAATTTAAGGTTGTACCAAGGACACGAGGCACTATATAAAATGTAGAAAAGGCTTTTTGAAAAGTAAACATCTAGAAAGAAACTAGAGAGGAAGATTAGAACTAATGTTAGTCAGGTCTTGCCAAAATATTCTGGGTGCTGAAAGAAAGAGGGTTGTACTATATATGGAGTGGTATCACTTACTGGGCAAATGTTATAAATAAACACATATAAGGTAATACGAGTGAATGTTACAATAATCTGTTGCTGCATTTTATTGTTTCTTTATAACTTTGTCATAGCTTCATGTGGATCTCACTCTGGAGTGTTGACCAGGAAAGACGGTTAACCAAGAATGAGATGTGGTCATTCCAAGTCAAGGGATCAAAACTGTGAGATCAGAAGTAATCAAAATCTAAAATAAAAAGGAGCAAGATGTTGAGCAAAATAATTTTAAAATCAAAACCACAACCCTAGGACCTACTTGAGTTCAGAAGTTAATGTCACTAAGGAACACATTGTCAATAGTTGTATCCACTGAAGTTTAGTGCATTAAGTGGCTTCTGTAATGCCAACAGTATGATGATTGTGCTCAAGGTATGCCTCTAAATGAGATTGCATAAATAAAGAAAACAAGATGTGAGCAAAATTAAACTTTGCCAAATTAAGTTAAAACTGTTGACAAAGTACATGTGCAATGCTACTTCAGTACGCGAGTGACTTTAGCTACAGGTGGAAGCTCCTGTCACACTTTACACAACTGTTGTTACAGTTCTGCCTTTGTCCAGAAACGGCTCCATAAGATTTATGACCTTAGTGTCAGACAGTCTTTCTCCCGTGGGATGACTGCGATCTTTTCCTGAATAAGGAGTGGCATTGCACTTGTACTTTGTCAGCATGAAGCTCTACAGTCTACTTGTGACTTTAAGCTGTAGGAAGAGAAGTAAATAAATCAAGGTAAATTACATTTGATCTGACTTTTATATACTGTAAGTAACATATAAATATTTTTTTATGTAAAGACCACCACAAAACAGGACTTTACACAATACCTTGGCAAGCTCTGTAGGCCCTGCTGTTTCGTTGAAGGACATGTATGTGGCAGATTCACTGGCAGGATGACGCCCAACCTTTTGCTGCATCCAAACAGGGCCATCTTTCACGTTTACGCCTGGTGCAGCTGCATTGTTCTTATGTGTGATTGGATGTTTCTTGTGGGGAGGGCTTTTGTTCTCTTTCTCCGATGTAGAACCCTCATCCTCATCTGAGTTCACCTCTGTTATGGCATGTCTTTATTTGAAAACTAACAGTGTCAGATCGCGGGAACAGTAAATGTGACTGAGAGAATAAAAGTGAACATTAAAACAAAATGCTAACTTTTACTAGTACCATAAATTTATAGCAGCTGTTACAGACTCAAATAAATGAAATGTATATTTCTATTCTATAATAGTAGTATAATAGCCACTGACTACTCAAAACAGTTAAAGGGTGAAGGACCCAGGATCAAACCCACAACCTCTAGACTTAGAGACAGTAGTTCTTACCTCAGAACCAACATATACACAGATGTATATGTGTGTATGTGTGGCATACCCTATCCCAATTTCTTTTACTTTGGTTAAATTCTAGAAAAAAGCACACTTGTTTTGCTATATCTGTATCTTTTGTGAAAGTGTTTATTTGATATTTGGACTTCAGTCTTCACACATTATACAGTACACTTCACATCAGCATTTTGCCAATTATTAGTACAACATCGAAAAAATTTCTGTTCTAGTTATGTGTTCAACATTTCGAGCCTCATATTTCCTGTCATCCTACATTTACACAGATCATTGTAGACACGGAAATGAAATGTACTGTATGTGTTCCAAATAATGATACATTATTTACCCTATACAATTCAAGGCACCTCACACTCAGATAAACAGATTTGAGCTGGGAGAACTTTTTGTCTGACTTGGTGGGGGATATGATAGTAGGCTATTTGCTGCAAGTGCAGATCGACACATTTGCAAAACAAAAGATGGTGATGAGGAGGTGTGAGGGAATTTAAGTAGGCCCAGCATCATGAGTTTTTCCATAGACTTCAGGGATTCGTTAAATATGTTGATTCCATGGCTCCCAGTATCTCAGATGACTTTTCCATGGCCAGTAAAACAGCTTGGATATAGAGCTTGGATATTGGCACTGAGCAGGTTATCAAGAAGAGACAGAATAGGGTTAAGTAACGTAATTATTGTCATAATTATGCTTGTCTACAAATGGCTGACAAACATACTATTAATCAGAAGTTTTTACAATAATAAAAATGCTCTATAGGGGTAAAGGAACCATTTAAACTTCTCACTTGAATGAGAATCTTTATCAATAAAGATTTATTTGGAAAGCTTAAAAAGAGGAACATAAATGGCACAGCATAAATAACTGTCCTGACTTGGCAGGAAACAGATAACTAATTTTTGAGTCAGACAGAGAGATGTACGCAAAAGGCTAAACAAAACAAATAAACTATATACAAGTGACCAAAACCCGGACAACAGGGAAGAATCACAGTCAAAATTCAGGCAAGAAGTCGAAAACCAGGCAAGAGACAAAAATTAATCATAGAGAAAGAATTTCTATAAGTGTTCTGAAAGATATTTTCGCAGATCATATAAAGCATTTTTGTAACCGCTGACCTTTTATCCCATCTTTTTGATGAACTTAAGGTCACAACCCAGGAGGCATGCCCCTAGAAATGCAGGATCTGACCCTAACAAATGTTACACAAAATGGTGTCTACTATAGGAAAAGGCTATAACAGCCAAAAATTCAGCCCTGATCATGATAATAATGAAAAAAGGTTTGCCTAAAAAGGTAATTCTTGGCTAATAAATCTAATCTGAGCTCTCAATAACTTCAAGCCAAAACTTCACTTCACTTTCGTCTGTGACTTCTCTTGGAGCATAGCCCACCATCAAGGGATCTCTGTCTTGGGGCTGTCTTCTCCAACTGGTTCCAAGTGAACCCCATTTTCTTGATGTCTGCCCCAACGCCATGGTGCCAGGTGTTTTTGAGCTGACCTCTTTTCCCTTCCCCTTAAGGGTTCCACTTTAGGGCTTGCCTGATGATGTTGGTTACAGGTTTGGAGAGAATATGTTCAATCCAGCCCTATATTCTCTTCTGCAGGAAACTGGTTTCTTTTCCTCCTGAGGTCGTCATTGCTAATGGTGTCAGGCTAGCATATCTGGAGGATCTTCCTTAGGCTATCGTTGATGAAAACTTGCACTTTCTTGACTATTGTCCTAGTTATTCTCCAAGTCTCTGCTTCATAAAGTAGGACTGTCTTGGTGTTGGGGTTGAATCTCCTGAGTTTGGTGTGTACTGACAGTTCCTTGGGAACTCCAGATGTTCTCTAGTTACAGAAATGCAGCTCTTGCCTTGCTGATCCCACCTTTCACATCAGCATCCATTCTACCTTGCTTGTTGATAACAGTGCCCATATTGGCTTCCACATCCTTTAATGTTTCACTGTCCGATGCAACTGCGTAGAGCTATTTTTGTTTTTGCTTTGAGGATTTTACTCTTTCCTTTTTGCATTTTGAGCCCAGTTTGAGCAGAGGTCAGTGCCACATTGTTTGTCTTTTCCTGCATCTGCTGCTGTGTGTGTGACAGTAGGGCCAAGTCGTCAGCACAGTCAAGGTCATCCAGCTATGCCCATGGTGTCCACTGGATCCCGTTCCTTCTCTGAGCCATGACTGTCTTCATAATCCAACCAATTGCAAGCAGGAAAAGGAAAGGTAACAACAAACAGCCTTGTCTGACACTTGTCTTCACTTCAAACACATCTATCAATTGCCCTCGATTAACTACTTTGCATGTCAATCCCTTGTATGAATTCCTAATAATGTTGACAAACTTGGATGGTATGCTGTAATGTTGGAGAAGTTTCCAGAGGGTCTCCCTATCCACACTATAGAAGGCCTTCTCATAATCTACAAAGTTGACATAAACGAAAAAGTTCCATTCCATCGAATGCTCAACAATGGTGTGAAGTGTTGCTGTATGGTCCATGCAGGATCCATCCTTGCGAAAGTAAGCTTGCTGGTCACGTAGTTGAATGTCAACTTGGTTCTCCATCCTGTTCAAAATAATTCTGTTTTGGACCTTTGCAGGTTTGGACAAAAGGGTGATCTCTCTGTAGTTGTTGATGGTGCAATTGTTGAGGTCATGTTTCTTTGGACACTTGATGATGTATCCTACTTTCCAATCTGCCAAAAACGGAAACAAAATTCTTAAATAAGAAAATATACCAGTAACAGCGCACTGCACACACGCTTGACTTGAACATTCATAGTTTTCATCCTCTTTCACTGTACATTTAGCATTCGTTTGCTCAGAGGTTGATGCGCTTGCGGCTTCCAGAGCAGCTCTTCTTTTCTCCACCCTAGAGGCCCGCTTCTTCTCTTCCTTCATCGGTATCTTTTTGCATTTAAACTGATTAAGTCAGTGTTTGTGTTGCAATTACTTAGTATGTTTTCCTTAATTTTTCACTTAAGCTGGCACTTAAGTCTTCAATCTGCCTCAAGAATAATTTAAGATATGAAGAGGTAAGGGAAGTGACAGCGAAGACGGTAGGGATGAGAATGGCACCTGTACGCTTGCACATTGATTCTACAATAAAATAAAAATAAAAAGAGGAATCCCCTTGGAGGTCAATCATCACCCCGAAAGCGGATAGTAGATGTCACGTAGTATATGTGTACCAAATTTCAGGTCAATAGTTCAAACAGTTTGTGAGCTACAAGTGATTTAAAATCCTGGACAGACAAACAGACAGCCACGGTAGCGTATTATATAAGAAGAAAACTTTTAGATATGGCAATCAATGAACCCCTGCTGAGATCATTTCTCTCAACTCTCTATAAAAGCTGAGGGTGGTACCAGCGGAAGTGATGTCAGGTTGGACCCAGCTCTTGAAGTCACACTCACAAAACCCAAGAAATAGTAAATAAAAATACATAAATAGAATAGGCACATGAAAAATAATACTTTAAAAAATAAACAAAGAAGACAGAGAAAAGATAAATAAACTGAAGCCACTGAACACAACCTTCCTATAACATAATAGCCTGAGCCTCAGACAAGAAAAATGTCCTTGTTTGTGTTGTTACAGTGACTCATATTTGATGTTGCTGAATTGGTGCCTTTACAACTATTTGTTTCAAGTTAAATCAATATTATAAGCCAACTTCAGTTTTTTGTCATTGCATTGATTTCAGGCCTTCCAAGTATACACAGTGTCATGTGCATTCTCTATTGTTGAAAAAAATTAGCTCAGTAATATGATGTTGGGACTACAGTGTCATAAAATCTGTGTCTAATGTATAAATAGTATATACAATACCTCCCTGTCTATTCTGAGGTGTATATAAGAGTTTTTGGGCTAGCACAGCTAGATATAAAATAACCTATTTTTAGGGAGTGTTTGCAACCTTGCAGAATATAAGAATTTATAAAAGATGATAAATACAAAACGAAAAAAAAAAAACAATATTTCAAATGGCCTTTTAACCTTCATAGTGTTACATGTTATTTTTTGGCTTGAAAAATTACATTTATTAAATCTGATCTTTCTTTTATTTTTTTTGAAATTTTATTAAATTTATTGCAATCATTCCATACAAATCAATCAATTTTTACAAAAAGTGGGATTGAGAACAGGTTGACCCCCACCCCTGAGAGAGAGAGAGCAAAGCCATCTGATCTTTCTACTGTAAAACATGCAAAATACTAAAAGTACAAAATCAGAAGTAATAACAATAATGAATAATAATAAAAATAATGCTACTATCGTATATACTATCAAAATGTGTAATTTCTGTGGAATATTTTGAAGCATAATGAAATACACAATCCAGTGTCATTGTGTCATAGATGGGACAACAGCAGAGTGACTCCTTGTGGATTTTCTTTTGAGACTGATCGGCTTTTGAACAGCACACTGCACATGTGCGATTGACAAAAGCGTCACTTTCAGATTCACCAGAATCACTTTCAATTTCATTGTCCATCTCAATTTCACTTCCTGAAGACAGAGTCACTTTGTCATCACTGCTCATATCACTGTCAAGAGAGTACAACACCTGGCCTGCTGAAAAATGTTTCTTTGTCATTGTCATTGATGTCATTATGAGGCTAGGAGAAGACATGTCTGCACCTTTGCTGGGGTAACACTAGGGCCTGTCATTTACGCAAAATACATTTATATCATTTCCTGAATATCGCATGGCACTAACGCTATTGGCACTTTAACAGCCTGAGTAATCATAACACTTATGCGAGACGCATCTATACAGTAGCCTGAGTGACGCTCAAAACTAAAACATTTAGCACTGCTTTTACAGTCCAAGTGTTGCTTAGGTCTAACGCTAAGGAGGTTAATATAATAAACAAACAAACAAATAAATAAATACAATCTTTTCATTGGGTGGCTTGCCAATGCCAAATACTGGTTCAGGTGCCCCAGTGTGTTTCTTCCACATTTACATATGAGTCCATACAGGGTAAAATTGATTCAATAATTAGATGGATGGGCCCTCCTTAGTGTTTACAATCTCAGCATTCTGTGCAAATAACTTCACTAGGCTGAGAAATACCACTTACATATACATCCCTGCAGATTTCTGTACAAGCAATAAGTAGCTAGGTTTTTCTGTCACCTAGGCTAGTGATGATTGTGTTTCAATTTGCAGGTCTCAAATGGTAGATTATAGATATCGAAAGTTTACCTTCAGACTTGGCAAGATTTTATAGGGTCATCATTGAGGTTTCAGCGATAATTTTTAAATGTGCTCATTACTACAAATGTTTTGCATGCAGATGATAAAAAGACCTAAATAAAATATGTTCAGTTTGACACGCACTAGTTAATTTCTCTCACAGCTATGAAAATGACATCCATTCAACAATGCACTAAGTGCACAACAGAAAAAAGGAATAAAACTAAGATGTCACAAGTGATGATAGTTTTAAAATCCTACTGAGAAATACTGCAGTTGCATAGTGTCTTCATTTATATACTGACCACTTGTCCAGATGTATTGCTTGGGCATTGTGAAGCAAAAGCAACCCTTGGAGGCCATCGGTACTAATGCATAACAATAATGAGTATTTATAATTAGACATAGTGTACTAATTATCATTTCTCTTTCTGCATTACACGGTCTCAGGCAGCCAAAACCAAACTTGGCAGAGTGAGATGAGGTACTGTGTATGAGACCATAAGTGGAACGTACACACGGGAGATTGGTTCTCAATTAGCAAACAGAAAGCAGATAATGAATGTTGGTGTGATTGTGCTGTGGAGGGTCAAGCACAAGAGCTTTAAGAGTCCCTCGATGATGAATCATAGAACTCAAACTCAAAAATGACTTCTTTGCATAAAATACTTGCTGTTATGCAGGCAGACTCAAAGGAATGAGAGTTCTTTGCAACTTATCATATTGATTCATCCATCTATTTACTAAACTCTTTTATTTTTCTATCCGTTGTAAAAATCATTTTAGTCAAATGCTTGGGTTGTAAAGGAATGAACCTAATCCTGACAACCTCTGTAGAACAAATCTTTGACAAAGTACCAGTAAACCTCAGGACACATTTATACTTACTTCTAGATTGTTTCATTTTATAGATCCAAATCTACTTAACCTGCATGAGCAAGGAGAAAATGTTTCTATGCTGAGAAAAACTCACAGGGCTGCAGCATGAGCATTCAATCAGTTCCAGGCTGAGATCTGAAGCTAGATATCTGAAACTTTGAGGCTGTAAGGATAACCAGCATCCCACAATGCCTGTCACTGTATCACATACCAAGTCATGCACAGAAAAGTAACCCACAAATCATAGGGTCCACTCACACCTAAGCACTTTTCTGGCATTTTAGCACTAGACTAGAATGCTCCTAAATGGTGTGAAGTAATTTGCCATTATTTTCAATTACTCTATTCACACATAAGCGTTTTAGCAGCAAAGAGTCCCTTCCTGAATGATCCAGTAAAGAAGCAGCTCAAATGAATGAGTAAAAGAAAAAAAATGCCAGCATCATCATGCATACGTGTGCCTTAGTCATCTAGTGACAGCTATTCAGGTCAAGGTCAAGTATACTCATGGCTTATAATCAAGTGACAAGAATTAAACTAAAGTTATAGATATATATTTAGTTTTAATCAGGTTAATGTTTAATTGTACCACAGAGCTGTCTTTGCTGGCTCACAATGCCAACTGTATGGGATTCACATGTGCTCTCTCTGGATTTCTGGATCGACTGGTAGCAGTATGTGTGCTTAACTGCTGAAGACATCCTGTTTTAACACTGAATACTGAAAATGTGTCAGTAAAATTTCTCAATTAAGAAAAACACAGTGAAAATGTTCTTCCCCATTTTCCATCTCCAGTCCAAGTCCTGGGATATGAACACCATCCACTATGCCACCAGATCAGATTGTTTCAAAATACCTTTATCAAATAAATGAATTAAAACAGAACAGATACTTTAATAATAGGTTTCCATTACTGGATTGAACAGAGCACACTCATTTCTAGTTTTATGTATAGTTGGGCCTTAAAAAGAACCAAAACACTATCCAGCACGTTTGCTTCTTGCCTTACACCCAATACTGCTGTAATAATTACTCGCTCTCTGTGACCCTAAACTGGTGTGAACACTAGTGGATGCAACTGAACCCTGAACTCCAGACACAACTCTCCCAGTACCATAACAGGTCTTATATTCAGCCTGGCACAACACAATGATATAAATAATAGAATTAGTGACTCTCCTGTCTCCTTTCACTTCTGTTCTGTGAACATCGTCCTCTTTTTACCAATTGACTACTAGAGGCCGATAAGGCATCTTCTTTTATCTGAGACCCAGGAGTACTTTCAGTGTCAGAAAATTGCCTATCAGAAGCACTTCCAGGCTAGATGAAAGTCCCTCAAAGTAGTTATAGTATTCACATGCAGCTATCCCTGGCAGCACCCAAGTAACCCAAGGACCACCCATCAGGACTACAACTCCCAACATGCCCTGTGGGTGTTTACACATGGGAACTACACCAGAAGGATACTACCACCCTATGTAGAGGGAGAACACTTGACCACAGAAAGCAGTCTCCCTTTGTCCTTCCATTATGGCCTCCTGACTGGGAAAGGTACCAACAACCAACACAGTTGGGGTTGCCTGTCCATCTGTTATAATGTTCACACTGGCCAAAGTAAATTTACTCCTCAGTACAAGCAGGATAAATTGATTTGAAGGTACGGCTTAAATATTTCTAATTTGAATTGCCTGGGACCAGAAGTATTTCGGATATTTTTGGATTTTGGAATATTTCCATATACATAATGACATATATTAGAAGTGGGACTCAAATCTAAACAGAAAATTTATTTATGTTTTCATATACACCTTATACACTTAGCCTGAAAATAGTTTTATATAATATTATCAGTAATTTTGTGCATGAAACAAACCATCAGCAGAATACCCGTAACAGCTGTTAAATAATGGCAACAACAAACGATGTCCGGGTTTCAGTCTCCACCTATGATACTGTATTTTAATTAAAAAGTTGTGATACATAGAGGATGAGCATTAAACAGTGTGAATAATTCATGTAGGTATTTCAGTGATGATGGGTGATAACAAACTGGTGCCAATAGAGCTTTAGTGGGTATACCCTCTAAGCTGTATAAGTGCCACAGAGCACTTTTGAACCGCCATGCAGATGTTACTGCACCTCTCACTCTCTCTCTCTCTCTCTCCCATGCAGCAGTTTGGAAGTCCAGCTTGTATCGTGCCCAGCACCCTTTGCCACCACTCAAAATTCAAAGGAGGATTGAATTAATCAGCCATAAACGTTAAGTACCAGTTCTTGTGTTATTTACATTTGCTTATCAGTACAAAAATATAGAGGGAACACTGGTCATAACCCCACAAGGGCAAGTGAGGTCAGGTGTGGAATGTTCTACTTGTGGCATCATGCTAGTGTTCCAAAGGAATTTTGGATTAGGGATATTCAACCTGTACTTTTACCGACTTTTGCAGTTCTTGGATATATTTACATCGGGCAATCTTATTTCTGTTACCTTGCCTTTTTGTATTAATTTTCAGTTTCCTAATAAAATCTTTACATTTTTGGACCACAGCTTTTTTTTAATACATTCCCCCTTGCCCCTCATAAAAGGACATTCTTGACCTTTAAAAGCCTCAACCCAATTTTTAAGCCTGTGCAGGCCTGAAGCCTAACTTTTCAGTTGGGGTTAGGCTGCCTGGAGCTAGGCCAATCTAGTGAGCACAGGCTTGAAAATAGGAGAGATATGTTTTTATAGGCCAGCATCTCTGTTTTGAGGTTTTTGTGTGCAGAATCATAACAATATGTATGACCTTTCTGAAGTGTAAGGAATATACCAAGGTAACTTTTTCTAAATGTATTAATCAGTTGAATTGCTTGACAACATTAATTATGCATTAGTCATAAGATAGATATGATGAGATGTATAAAATTCCCATGCATGTTGGATGTTCCATGGGTGCTCAAGCAATTGGATTCTGTGCCTAGTTGGCTTATTATTTGCTTTGGAGAAAAATAAAGTTTTAATTGTTACTTTTATTAGCAAACTCACTGTCTAATTGTGGATCCTCTTCTTTTGGTATCCCAATAACAACAACTAAATTTACCCCCAACATGTAATCTGTAATATCTAGAATGGTCTCAGTTCTCCATCCTCAGATTTGGCATTAGCTGTCTAATAAAGGCCAGATGGACTGCATGTAAAGAATAATTTTAATTCTACTGCATAGAATGCAAAGGATTGTGGTTTTTCAATAATCTTCAGAAAATCAATTAGAAATACACCTGATACTTGACACCTAAACACAAGAGGACGCAAAAACAACTGATAACCAAACAAATTTCTAGTGCCTTTTGTCATAAGAACAATACTATATAAAAACATTACATCAAAAATTAATTGAACCTAATGCTTAAAATTATACACATCCATTATTGCAGTATATAAATAAGTCCAGGGGCACTTGGTTTGCTGCTAAAAAGGATATTAATATTACTTTATGATAAATATGGAGTAGTAAGAGTCCCCTTGAGACACTGTATTAAATATTGTAACATGATATATGCCACAGCCCTCTTAAGCTTGTGTGAAATTTGATTTGAGTGCCTAAACCTGAATGTTGCTAATGTAAAAAAAGATTTCGGTTAATGCGCAGAGGCAAAAGTAAGTTTGTTCTGATAGAAATTTGTGGGCAGTGGAATGGTGAGCTACAGAGTCCTAAATTTGAATTTGACTTGGGACTCTTCCTATGTACACCTTGAATGTTCTCCTTATGTGTGTGTGGTTTTTCTTCCCATTTCCAAGTGATGTACATGTTGGGTAATTGAATTGAATATGGTTCCCTAGGAAATAATGTCCTTTGTTGGACTGGACTCATGTCCAGACCATGTTCTTATCTAATACCTGATGCTACTGTAATAATCTCTGACCCTTGCCACACTTAATTGGGTGAATGCGCCTAAAAATAATACTTTTTAAAGAAAATTTAGTTATGTATTGTGTTGTGTATGGTTGAATGAATCATAAAGACTTGGACACTGTTTCCAATACATATTGAACTGCAAATTTCTTCTCGGGGCAGGAAAAATAATTTGCATTCATTACAAAACTCGACACATTCAAAGTTCCTGCTGATGCCGTTGAATCCACTGCAGCCCTTTGTAGCACATATGCAATGTAGCTGCGTTTTTTCAAAAATTACCAAAGTACTGCAGCTTCAGCTCAAAAAATGGGATTCAACAAAAGCCTGACGCGCAGAAATGATTCCACAGACAAAATATCTTCGTTTTTGAAGTTTAGTTAAGTTTTAAAGTAAAACAGTTTACACACAAAAAGAGAAAATTGAAATAGCAAAAAAAGAAAAAATAAATGTAAGAAAAGTTCAATTCTAAGCTTAATCTTGTTACATCTCAAATCGTTACTATTTACTTAACATTTCTGAACCATTTCAAGACGGTCAGAAAACTGTATGCTTATCCCATTTCTAAGCAAAAAATGGGTCTTTCAAGTCCTTCTTTACTGGGACTTGTTCCAAACAAAAAAAGCTTATTATCACACTGTTACTCAGTTATAGTAAGAAGGTTCTATCTCTTGTTAACTATAGGGGGAAAAGACTATACCATAAGCTATGACTATGAAAGACATTAATATTCTATTCAAATTAAGCAAACATCAATATGAGTTTAACTCAAAACTTTAAATTTCTAAGATTGGCTCTTACATTTCCGGCCCCTAATTGGCTATGCAGGAGCGGAGACAATTATTTTACTTTACTTCAATATGAGCCAATTACTTTTATATTAACTATTCTTTTCAAATCATTAGCAATAACACTGCAAACAAACATTTTAAAAATTTCATATTTCAAACATTTGCTGTTTCTTGAAGCAGGCACAGTTTATTCACGGGTCTGTCAATGTGCTGGTTTTGGTTTGCACACAAACTCTTCTGACTGCACCTTTGGCATCTGGCATTGTCTTGATGACTCGACCCATTACCCAGGAATTGCGAGGTGTAGCTTTATCTACAATTAGAACAACGTCCCCTGGTTCAAAATTTCTTCTTGGTGCAAGCCATTTTTGACGTTCTTGAAGTATTGGCAAGTATTCTTTTGTCCATCTTTTCCAAAACAAATCAGCCATGTATTGAATTTGTTTCCAGCGTCTTCTTGGGTATGGTTCATTTTCTGAAATGAGTTTAGGTGGTATTTCAGGTTTTGTCTTCAATAATAACAAGTGATTGGGTGTGAGTGGTTCCAAATCATTTGGGTCATCTGATGTCTTTGTAAGGGGTCTGTTATTGAGTATTGATTCTACTCTACACATCATTGTAGGAAGGTTTTCATCATCGAGTGTTTGTTGGTTTAGTGTTGAATTTAAAATCTTTCTTATGCTTCTGATTTGTCTTTCCCACACTCCACCTTGGTGAGAGGCTGATGGTGGATTAAAATCCATTTGATTTGTTCTTGCATCATAGCGTCACTGATTTTTGTGTTCCATTTTTTAATAGCTTCTCGTAGCTCTCTTTCTGCTCCAACAAAATTTGTTCCATTGTCTGAGCGCATGATTTTAACTTGTCCTCTTCTATCCGTAAATCGGAGTATGGCTTGGATACAAGAATCAGTGTCTAAGCTATGTGCAATCTCTATGTGCGCAGCTCTGGTTGTTAGACATGTGAAGATTACCCCGTACCTCTTGACTAAACTTCTTCCTCTTTTGACTAGGAAGGGGCCAAAATAGTCAACTCCAACATTAGTGAATGGTGGTTGGTTTGATGCTAGGCGATCTTCTGGCAAATCTGCCATTTTTTGCTCACCTGCCTTTGCATTGTATCTTCTGCATGTTGTGCACTTTGAAATTATTTTCCTGATAGCTGAATTTGCTTGAGGTATCCAGTATTTTGGCGTAACTGTGCGAGCACGTAGTTGCGCCCACAATGTCCGATACGTTTATGAATGTGCTGCAATATGAGAGAAGCAACATGTGAATGCTTGTGTAGAATTGCGGATGTTTAGTTTCTTCGGGCATTGAAGCTTTACTGAGTCTTCCTCCAACTCTTAATATTCCATCTTGTATGATCGGGTCAAGTTTATAGATTTGACTGTTCTTTTTAACACAAGTCTTTTTCTTTAGAGCTTTTAATTCTTCTGGAAATTCTTGCTGTTGACTTAGACGGATAAGCTCTGTTTCAGCTTTAACTAAGTCGTCTAGAGAAATTGGACTTGGTTTTAAAGTCAGTTTGTACCTTTTCATGTGCTTTGTGATGAGTGATTTTGTTCTTTTGGATTACTTTTAATCTGACTGGCTTCTAGTTGGAATGTTTTTCTTTCATTTCTTAAGTGCAACAGTATGTCTTTAAACTTGAGAAACCAAGCCACTGCTTTCTTCAAACGATGCCAATCCGAAAAGTAAGTGATTAGTTTGTTGATGGGTTCGGTCACCTCTTCTACTCTTGTCATGTTAACTGCACAAATTTTAACTTCTGGATCATCTTCAAAAGTGAATCATTCAGTTGATCTGGTCTTTTTGGCCATTCACGTTCTGACTTCAATAAGAAACTTGGACCTTGTGACCATGTGGTGCTCTTGAGAAAGTTTTCTATGTTTAGCCCTCTAGAAGCTTGATCAGCCGGATTAAGGACAGATGTGACATACCTCCACTGTGAAGGTTGTGAATGATCTCTGATCACGGAGATTCTGTTGGCAACAAAGGTCTTGAATCGAGTGCTTTCATTTGAAATGTATTTTAGCACCGTGGTGCTGTCAGTCCAAAATGTAGATTCTTGTAAAGGCATTTGAAGCTCACCTTTAAGCATTTTGTCCATTTTTATTGCCACAACGGCTGCTGTCAGCTCCATTCTTGGAATCGTGACCTGCTTTAATGGTGCAACTCTTGACTTGCCCATCAGGAATGAACAATGCCTTTTGTCATCTTCGTTGGTTAAAACAAGGTAAGTGACAGTGCCATATCCATCTTCACTAGCATCTGCAAAATGGTGCATTTGTGCTGTCTTTATGGTTCCAAACCCAATAGGTTTGAAGCATCTGTTCACATTATAGTCTGTAAGTAACTTCAAATCATCCATCCATTTTTTCCATTTCTGAAAGTGTTTGACTTCTACTACTTCATCCCACCCAAATTTCTCTTTGCATAAGTCTTTTAGAATAAGCTTTGCTGGCAATAAGGCGGGTGCTAGGAAACCAAGTGGATCATAAACTGAGCTAACAACAGACAGAATACCACGCCTTGTAGCGGGCTTGTTTGGCAATTTAATCTGAAATTTGAAACTGTCAGTTTCTGTGCACCACTGGATGCCCAGGGCACGCTCTGTGGGAAGGAGACTGTGGCTCAAATCTAAGTCCTTTTGTTCATGAGCTCTGTCTTCTTCAGGTATGGACAATAAAACTGCTCTGTTGTTACTCACCCACTTAGTCAAATGGAATCCCCCTTTGAGACATAGAGCTTGGAGGTCCTTTGCCAGCTTTATTGCTTGTTCTTCTGTTGTCACTGACCTTAAACAGTCATCCACGTAGAAGTTGTTGAGTACGGTGTTAACAGCTTCCTCAGGAAATGTATCTCTGGCATCTTCGGCTGTTCTCATAAAGCATAAGAAGCACAACTGGGTGAAGAAGTAGCACCAAAAAGATGTACTGTCATTTTGAATTCTTCTAAGTCTTTACTTACATTACCTTCAGGCCACCATAGAAAACGTAAAAGATCTGTGTCTTTGTCTGGTATCTTAACTTGGTAGAACATTGACTTAATGTCTGCCATTAAGGCTACTGGCTCCTTTCTGAATCTTGTAAGGACGCCAATGAGTGTGTTAGTTAGGTCAGGGCCTTTTAGTAATTGTTCATTAAGTGAAATCCCCTGATAGGTGGCAGTGCAGTCAAAGACTACTCGAATCTTATTTTTCTTTGGATGATACACACCGTGATGTGGAATGTACCACACTCTGCCTTCATTGCAATTCAGGCTTTCTTTAGGAATCTTAACAGCATAACCATTGTCTATAATGTCTTTCATGAAGGCTTTATAGTCTTCGTGGAAACCTGGATTTTTGCTCAATTTTCTTTTGAGTCCTATAGCACGCTGTTCAGCAATGCAGCGGTTATTCGGCATTTTAAGTGTTTCATCCTTCAAAGGCAAATTTAAACAATAGTGGCCACCTACCAGTCTTGCAGATTCTGAAGCTATGCGCATGAACTTGATGTCTTCCTGTGACATTTCCTGTTTTTCTTCACAGTTGCGCTCTGGAAAGTCTGTGTTATACTGTTGCAGCAGCATATCTTCAATCTCTGTTATTGACACACGATTAATTGAATGTTTAGGCATCTTACCACTTTGTTTTGCGAGGTCATCGATCTCTTTGTATGGTCCACCAACTACCCATCCAAGTGCAGTCTTCATGGCGTGAGGTCCACCTCTTTGGCTAGGTATGATTCGTGACTGCTTGAAGATTTCTGGATAGTTGATTCCTATTAAAAGATCGACTTCAGAGTCAATATGAGACAGACGTACCTCTTTAAGATATGCCCACTTATCGATATCTTCTTGTAGTGGAATGCTTTCTCTGTTCACTGGAATGGAGACCTGTGTGAAGACCTTTGGCAAATCAATATATTCAACATCATTGAGACCACAGACTTGTAAATCTGATAAAATAGAACATTGGGTTAGCATTTTTGAATCATCATCGTAATTACTCATAGTTTTGAGGAATACTTGCGTCCTTTTCCCTTGAAGGCTCAATTGTCTTTGGAGCCTTTCAGTGCAAATTGTTACTGTACTGCCGAGGTCTATAAAGCGTATGTTTCTACATACCTTTCACTTTTCTTGGATTTTACCTTAACAGGAACTACTTGTAGTGCGCATTCTTCTCCGGCCTGAGTAAAGGTACAAGTTCCAGTCTTGGTTTCCGTTTCAGTAGATGTTGCCACACTAGCTGTAGCTTTAAATACTGCTCCACTGTCCCCTTGAATGTGCAGGATATCTGGGTGCTGTAAAGAACATGTCTGACATTTCATTCTCTGTTTACAGTTCTTACTTAGATGACCCTGTTTGAGACAGCGAAAACATAAACCTTTAGATTTTAAAAAGTCAATTCTTTCTTTATGTGGCAATTCTTTAATTTTTCTACATTCGCAGAATATGCTGATCACTGCAAAATGCACAAGGTTTTTTAAATGCACATGTATCGTTAACAGTATTTTTGATAGGGATTTCATGAGTCTCCTTTTCAGTTTCATCAGAAATATTGGTGGTGAAGATACTTCCTGATTTCTGTCCGTACTTCTGAGGAGACTTACTTTTGTCAGTTTTTTCTTTTTTATCTACGTCGCCATAAACGGGATGCATACATTTCTTAGCTTCTTTATGTAAAAAGACAGTTAAATCTTGAATGTCGATCTCTCTCTCTTCTTCATCTTCAATTTCGTAAGCTACGTCTCGCCATCTATATCGTATATAACATGGGAGCTTTGAGGATAGTGCGGATGTTTTCATTGCTACTGAATGCTGCTCGATTTCTAGTTTTAGTCATGGAGTCCTTACAGTTATCAAGAAATGTTGCATAATCTCTCAAGGCTTCCCCATCATTTTGTTTAATTTGAGGCCACTTCAAAGCTTTACTTATGTATGTATCTATTACGAACGCTTGGTTGCCATAGTAACTTTCAAGCTGTTTTCTAGCCTTTTCATATCCTTCTTCTGGTGGCAATCGTGTACACCCTTCAATCATTTCTTGGGCTGGTCCACTTGTATATTGGATCAAATAATCCAATTTATCTTGTGGGTCTGTTAATATATTACCTACAGCATGATCGAAAGTTCTAATAAATTTTGCGTAAGTCAGCGGGTCACCTGAAAATAAAGGGACCTGTCTATGCGGTACCTCTCCACGCAGTGCTGGGGATGCTGGAGGTACTGGAGAAGGTGTTTTCCTTTGATCAGCTATCGATTTAGTCATTTCAATAATTGCTTTATTGTATTCGAGTTGGCCCTTTTGAAGTTCGGCTTGATTCTGCGCTAGCACATTTAGTATATCATTTGCAGAGCTCTGAGTGTCGGTTTGTTCCTGCTTTTGTGCTTTACTTTTAAGTTCATGAAGCGTTTGTAGAATACTATCAAGTGTCGATTGTTCAATCAACACTGCTTTAGAAGATGACGATGCAGCTGCGGTTTTCTGGGCTAAAGAATCAAGTTTAATATCAAGAGCATGCTTTAACTGAGGAGATGTCTTTTGTGTTTTGACTTTGAACGAACCTGTTCTTGAAATTGCATCTCTTGAATTGATTAACTAGTTGTTCATTTGCATCATTCAGCCATGCCGTTGTAACGGCAGCAAATTCATTCCATTTCTTAGAGCTTTCCGAATGTCTTTTTCTGTTTCTTAATCGCTCCCTCCTTATTTAAAGTAGCTAGTAGCTTTTCGTGTAACTCTTCTATCTCTCTATGCGTCGCACAAAAATCATGAAATCTTTCTGCCACAATTAAGCGGTTTCCTGGAATGTCTTTAAGACTTTCGATTTCAGTTATGAACACGGAAAGCTTCTCTTTCCTCTGACTAATGTGATCTTTAAGATCCCTAATTATATTTTCTGACTTCGAGTCTGTACTTAGATCACTGCCAATCTCACTTGAGCTCTGTTTAGACATTGCCATGACAACAGTTCGATCAAATGACAAGACGTTTCCTGACAGCAATTTCGTCACAATAGGGACGTTCCAAGAAGGAAGATAACTTTCTTGAAACAAGGCTCCAATGGCTCAGGCAAAGGCACAAGCAATCATCCAAAATGTCCTTTTCCAAGACGTCCTTTAATAATATCACAGTCTCTCAAATCTTCTTAAGGTACGGCGACCTTGCTTTCATTTATGATCATGCAAAGATAGTAGATAAGTGCACAGTACCTTCTGAATGATTCTATTCTTTTCCTTCGTTGACGAGTTCTGTAGCAGAAGTATCTTCTGTTCCCGAATGGTAGATTCCAGTTCAGGCCTTAGATAGCTAGCAAGTTTTCTGACGAAAATGTAGCTGCGTTTTTTCAAAAATTACCAAAGTACTGCAGCTTCAGCTCAAAAAATGGGATTCAACAAAAGCCTGACGCGCAGAAATGATTCCACAGACAAAATATCTTCGTTTTTGAAGTTTAGTTAAGTTTTAAAGTAAAACAGTTTACACACAAAAAGAGAAAATTGAAATAGCAAAAAAAGAAAAAATAAATGTAAGAAAAGTTCAATTCTAAGCTTAATCTTGTTACATCTCAAATCGTTACTATTTACTTAACATTTCTGAACCATTTCAAGACGGTCAGAAAACTGTATGCTTATCCCATTTCTAAGCAAAAAATGGGTCTTTCAAGTCCTTCTTTACTGGGACTTGTTCCAAACAAAAAAAGCTTATTATCACACTGTTACGCAGTTATAGTAAGAAGGTTCTATCTCTTGTTAACTATAGGGGGAAAAGACTATACCATAAGCTATGACTATGAAAGACATTAATATTCTATTCAAATTAAGCAAACATCAATATGAGTTTAACTCAAACTTTAAATTTCTAAGATTGGCTCTTACATTTAATGATTAAAGGCTATGGTAGATGACGAACAATATCATTTTAATTGCTTTTTATATTTTGTTCTGTATATTTGCATTACATTTATTTAATTAGAAGACCCTTTAATCCAAAGTAATTTATGAAACATCCATCCATCCATTATCCAATCCGCTATATCCTAACTACAGGGTCACGGGGGTCTGCTGGAACCAATCCCAGCCAACACAGGGCACAAGGCAGGAAACAAACCCTGGGCAGGGTGCCAGCCCACCGCAGGATGCACACACACACACCCACACACCAAGCACACACTAGGGACAATTTAGAATCGCCAATCCACCTAACCTGAAACAGGTCACCATAACTGAGTAAACATCAGTTTGGGGGATTGTTTTGGAACAAGTGTTACAGGACAAGGTTGCAAAATTGAGCGTCACTAGTGAAGAGCTTTAAACACAAGCAAATACAAGACTAGTTAATCTCTCCGTACTTACAAAGACCTGGCAAAGCCATTGTCAATCAGACAGATAATCATAAAACAAGAAAGTCTTCAAATGCTTCTCAAACACACAGAGAGTCAGCAGTTTGGATGGAGGTAGGCAGTGGGTTCCACCAGTTAGCAGTTACACATGAAGAGTCTGTATTGAGATTTGATTCCATGAAGTATTTCCATATACTCTACATAGGTGCTAACCCATTGACTACTCTTCAGGCAAGCTTCAAGTATATAAAATTAATGTATACTGCTATAAAGAGCTACTGAAGCAACCTAAAAGAAGATCTGACATGTGCCTATCTCATCTGGGTAAACACTTTGAATTATGTGTAGCTGCTTGGTAGCACGCAGGTAAACGTCACTTACCAGTAGAGAGCTGCAGTAGTCCAGATGTGACAAGACCAATACCTGGACCAGGTGTTGCGCTGCATACTCAGTCAGATATGGTCTGATCTTGTGGATGTTGAACAGAGTGAATCAGCATGAATGAGAGACAGTTGCAAGATGGTCACTGTAAAAATGATGGTAATCGATCACCACCCTAGGACTGTGTACTGACTGGATGTGTGTTAGCAATAATGAGTCTAACTTTACAGAGATAAAGTGTTAAATAGATGGGCTGGCTGGGATAAAATGGATGCACATCTTTGTCAGGTTTAGCTGGAGGTGGGGCTTTTATATCCTGGTTGAGATATCATTGAGACGTACAGAAATTCTACCTAATACCGTGTAGTCCTCTGGAGGTATTGACAGGTACTTCTAAATATCATCAGCACAGCACTGTGTCACATACACGCACATGGGAGGCAGCTAAAGGGCTCAAAAGAGGGTAATGCTATGCCGGATCAGGGGATGGCAGAATGCACTGATCCTTCCTTTCTTTCCTCATCAGACCATCACAGGAAATTCCGCCTGGGCATGATGATGTCAGTTTCAGTTCTGGACCTGATGACTTTACTTTCTGTTTCTGGACTGATGACATCATTTCTGGTTTCAGGCCCAATGACATCACTTCTGGTTCCAGTCCCAGTAATTTCACCCCCCACCCACCGACCCAATTTAGCTTTAAAACTGCCATGTTTTTTCTGCCGAGTCAGTTCTGTCTTCCGTCTGTAAACACCTGTTTTTCCATTTTACCTTTTTCAGCCATTTTTCAAGTCTTTGGGGTGACTGCCCCAAACCTTTTTCTGGTGTCAGTTTGTATAATTTCACAACTGTTTAGAAGAAACCATGGGACTGTATAACATCAGAATACTTCAAGCAACAAAAAGCACAGTTAGCTCATTGGACCATCATAGTGGTCAAAGGAAAGAGAAAACTATAAAATTTTAAATCACTTTTGCATACTGTATTTCAGCGATTCTCAAACTGGGAGGCGCTGAAGCTGTACAAGGGGGGCGTTGAATAAATGAACAAGACATCAAAATTAATTTTTTACATTTTTATTTCAAATTTAAATTTGCAAGCGTATAATCACAATGAATGCATTATAGCTAAAATTAAAATAAAACATTTCTAAGGCATAGATCTAATGATTAATATGTGCCTGCTTTAAAGTACATAGCCTGTTAAGGTTTGGTTTGATATTCGAGAGCTCCTTTTCTATTTGAAGTTTGTTTCTATGACGAGTGGCGCCACTGCTTTTATAGTCACGTATTTTCAATCCAGAAAGTTTGAGATGTATTGGTATCTGTCGCGAATATTTGGGTAACAGTAGACCAGGTGATAATGTGGCACGAATGCACCACATTGGCAGTGTAGCCAATATTGCCAAATTAAGTTAAATAATTTACTGCGTATTGGGTTTTTTCAGGATACAACTAACAGCGGTATATTTGTCGGACGAAAATACATTCGTCTCGCGCAGATTGACTTCATCGGTATCCTCGTTTACGAGATTTTTAAAAAATTAAAACATATTTAATTGTTTCTTTACATAAAAAAATAATTAAATAAGAATAAATAATTTATTCTTTGTTTTTGGGATTAGAATTAATACCAACAACAACATAAGGCATTTTAACAGTTATTAAAGCACTTAAAAAAAAAAATTGAAAATATTTCATCGAAGTTAGCCGAACACATGCAAATCTTATGAAAGTAAAAATGATAGGATGCCGCGACACCGCACAAGTATCATACCTTTGTTAGTTGTATCATGGGTTATTCTCATCTATCTCATATTATGCAGGGGGTGCAGAATTATTCCAGGTAGAAAAGGGGGGGTGCAAAATACAAAAGTTTGAGAACTGCTGCTGTACTTGAATATCTCCCATTGAATTTGTATCTGAATATTGTACCTCCCTTATTTCTAACAGAAACTTTAATATTGTTCTTAGTTCACTAAGTGAAAGGAGAAACACAGACCAGGATAAGGGTTGGAGACTTCTGAGCACCCTGTTTCATTACCCCAACAAAAAGAGGCCGTTTGTAACAAATCAAACGGAAAACAGAGAGGATGGCTCCACCATCCAGTATATTACTGTCGAGGCTTGGTAAGCTGTGCTTCTGAGCAAAGGTTCCTCTCCTCCAGAGACTCTTCATTGCATGAACACCGACTTTTGGATTTGACTCCATTTATATAGCCGGTGGGGCAGAACAGGTGGGGATTCTGGGTTCATCCTGGAAGTGTTCCTATTACTTCATCTTCTGCTCTATGGAGGGAAAAGGAAGACATGTGAATTTCTGAGCAACCCTGTGCTCTTGGACTGTGTTCCTTACCTTCCCATGGCTCTAAAGGCACTCTCCTAACATACTCTACATGCTAAACAAATGTTACTTATATGCTATGTTTTATAAAGTTTCCCTTGAAAAATGCCATTTGTTGGGTGGATCTCAATAAAATCAAGAAGGGGAGCTAAAAGAAAAACTGAAGTGAAAAGCAGCCAATATTATATAGCGCCCTTTCATTAAAAGTGCTTGGGGGTATGTCTTTGTTACCCTAGAACTACACATATCTAAGTAGTTTTTAAAATAAATCTCATAATAGAGTCTTTGTTGTAATATTATACATCCCATTTACTATTTATACATTATTCACTGTGGAATACTGTCTGTAATTGCTGTGAAAAACCTCCAAGGTAACACATATTTCTGTGCAGTTAATGATATTCAAAAAGGAATCTCATGTTTCCATTTTGCACACATGGAAATAACTTCTACAAGGTCATTAAAAATGATGGCATCTTTCAGCATGGGCCTGCTTAAGAGATTCAATATAAAATATTAATTCTAAAGCAAAAAAGAAAAATTATTACCTATAAGCAAAAAGTGCTTTTGCTTTCAAAATGTCTTTTCCATCATTTTCAAATTAATTACATTGTTCCTTAAGTGCAAAATATGAACAGAGAAAAACCCATTTGTCTGAAAGTGGCATTCATTTATTATGAAATGGCTAACCTCATATAATCAGTGCCCGCTATTCCAACATAAGATAAGGACAGAAGGTTGTGTCCATGGCACAGCTTTTTATGTAGGAGTAGAATGTCATAATATAACAAATAATCCATTTTTAATTTTCTTTGTTGGAGAAATTGCCATAAAATAGTGTACAACACAAACTGAGTCTTACTATAATCAAGATGGAGGTATATGTATCTGTTTTCACCTGTTCTGTATGTTGGTAACAGTTCTTTTCAGTTTAGTGGAAACTGGGCAATAAATGCCTACTCACCTTACTAGTCGGTTCACTAGACACCAACTGGAGGTAAAAGTGACTGTGTGGACAAGCTAAGGAAGATCTTATAGAAGTTATACAACATTCTTATCTTTAAATGGATTGTATTTCGAACGTAGTTACAAGTCATAGTGGATTCAGAAAGCTGTGTTGTATGTTTAATTTTAAATGAATACATTTTCCTTTTTTCCCATCTATTTACATTTAATAACTCACAATGACAAAGTGAAAACATGGTTTAAACAAGGTATGCAAATTGGGTAACATGGCTAATGACTAAGAATTTATCTATAAATGATATTAAATTTTCAGTTTAGCTTTACTGAAACTCTCAGAGGCAAGGATCAGTGGGGCTCCTGGTACATACATTGACAAATGGTGTAAACTGATAAAGATAGTGCATGAAGTTGTGCCCTGTGGTCCTCACCACAGTCACGTTTCCTAACTTTTTCCTTAATGGCAGTGGTGCAGTGCTGCTCCACGTCTGTTGTTCCTCTCAGTTTTTTTTTCTGTCTCTGTCTTATTTTGATGGTGAAAGTGAGAACATAAGCATCATGTGTGGACTAAACCTCATAAGACATCTTGCACATATTCTAAGATTATTTCAAATTCACACTGACGCTTATATATATCTTGGTTTCCATTCCCTTCTACAAGAGATGGTATTCTTACTTTGCACAATCTTTTTACTTATTTTACTTTATTAACATGTTTCTATTAGCAGCCATCCAACATTGGTCTGGACAAAATTCCATCCATCCAACCATTATCCAACCCGCTATATCCGAACTACAGGGTCACAGGGGTCTGCTGGAGCCAATCCCAGCCAACACAGGGCGCAAGGCAGGAAACAAACACTGGGCAGGGCGCCAGCCCACCGCAGGGACAAAATTCATATATGCAATTTAATTTGATATATAAAATATTATGTAAATAACTGTAAAGTTTTACATTTAGGATGATAGATGCTGTAAAATTATACAGTGTGGGATATGAAACTAGAAACAGTGCCCCATGAAAAAGACTTGGACCTTCAGTACTTTTGTGTTATTCTGATGGAATTTTCAATGATTCCTTAGCCATAGTACTGTACAGTGCACAATGCCGGTAGTCAGACTTGCCAACCAGGATAGTTAGCACTGCTGCCTCATAAATCTAAATAAATGGGTTTGAGTCCTCCAACCGAACTGAGTGGAGTCTTTTTGAGTTTTTCATGTCTGTGTGGGTTTTTCTGTGGGTCTTATGCTTTTTATCTAGCATCCTAAATATGCTTGAATAACTGGCATTTCTGAATTGGACCCTTGTTACCGTGACTATAGGAGTAGTGCCCTGTTCAGTCATTTTTCTTGTTGCGGGGACTGACTGCCATCCTCTAGAACAGGAATAAGTGGCTTGGATAATGGACACTCAAATGTAACCAATGATTACATGGACATTTCCATTCTTATGTATCGTTTCTACTGTACTTCTTGCAGTACAAGCTGCAGTTTTCAGAGAACAGAAATGCAGCTCTAAACTTCAATTGCATAAATATAACCCAATGTTTTTTCTTAGCGCATTGGGGAAAAATGGCATCTATAAAAAAAATTGCAATCTGATTATTTGTCTGTTCATTCCCCAACCATGTAAAAACAGCTAAACTAATTTTTATAAAATATTGCACATTGTAGGTTGCTATCAGTCCAGCTTAAAATAGAGGCTACACGGAGAATCGCAGACAGTGGTTGAAACTGAAGGGTCAACTAAAACGTCAAGGGAGTTACAGTCCCTAGGAGTGTGCTGGGGCTGATTGGACAACAACATTACCAACATGCACAATGTTTTGTACCAGCCAAAGTGGAATCTCATCTAAGACCACACGTGCAGCCTTTTCTACTCCCTGTTGTAAGATGCCTTCTCTGGCAATACTAAATAAAGAAATATTTGCATTGTCAAGAAAAGGAGAACAGAAAAGAAAGTGTGGGATTTACCTTTCTTGTTCAGCAGATGTTTACACACTGCTTCAGCAGTGCAATGCAGCAGAATGACTACAGGTTGCCATGCTTGTAGCCATCCTTCCCTAAAGAAAGAAAAGAGTTTAGTTTAGTTTACGACAGATAGTAAAAGGTATAGGTTTAGAAAGAAAGGTATTAACTTACCTGCGATACAGAATCAGAAAGTGTTTGAGCCTGATCCCTGTGTGTGCATGCGAGGCTACTTGCATTTTAATAGAGGTGGAAACGTGACATATGAACATGCCCGCATCACCTGTGGTTGGGTCAAGGGTAATGCAGAGCTTCAGGATTGGTCGGCAAAACAATACTGAAGATAATAGGTATTGAGTAATTGTGTTGAGTGTTTGGAGGAGCTCGGCCTTAAAGTACATCAAGCATAACAGCTTATTTTGTGTGCATATATATATATATATATATATATATATATATATATATATTTATTGTTACATGATGCTTTAGAAATAAGTCATGATGAAACAGAATCGCTGTTCAGAGTATGGTAGAAAAAGAATGACTGAGGACAGCATTAGTCACTTTTACTGTTTTTTGATGTTAGACATTTATTCAAATGCATTTTATGCTGAGACAATTATAATTTTAGGCCAATATAGTCATTTAAAATAAATGTTGAACAAATCAACTTTGAATTATCTTTATAACATTACTGAATACTGCCACTGGTGCCGTCGCTTGTAATAATATGGAGACATGCACTGATTTCTTTGAGCCCAGTTCCCTCCCAGCATCCTCTACTGTGGATGCTTTCTGCAGTCCTTGGATTCAAATATTCAACAAGTCACCTAGTTGATTAATGTGTTATAAAACATCTATTTACCTGTACATTAAACCAGGAAATACAAAGAAATAGCATTCATAGTTCCAACCCACTAAGGTGGTACAGCTATTACAAATTCTAATCACACACAAAAAGAGCAAATTCTTGATTCATTGGGGCAGAGACATTGATTAGAGAGGTAGTGAAGATGATGGGGGAGGGGGGCATCTGTATTTTATCCAGCAATGACAAAAAGGGTTAACATTTAAAAATTACAAAAAAAATTTGTTTTTCTTACCTTAACTCATTATATACTGTAAATATACCCAAGCAACTTTGCCTAGAATAAAATATATAGGGTACCAATACTTAAAAAAATAAATTTATAATACATTAATTAAAATATTTGGTTAGATGTACAAGTACAACACTTTTATACTACACCAATACTTAAATTAATAGGACATTTAGTCATGTAACATATATTATTACAGCCATTTACAAAACAACTAAAATAAGAAAATAATGAAAATGAACCATGATCCATTGTTTCCTTTGATGCTGGAAAAATTCAAACAATCTTCCTTATCAGTTACTTTTCAGTTATTGTCAGTTTTCCACTTAACAAATCGCCCAGTTCAATAATTTTATTACAGGCAGTTTAATGCCCGCAAGTGTTAAGATCGAGTAAGCTATTAAATAATGATAAACCACGGCACTATATTTTTTTATTATTTCTTATTGAATTGATGAGTATTATTTATCACAGTGATCAATAGTAATGTACTTTAAAACAAAGTGCACTTTAAAGCAAGTATTACCAATAAGAGTGTTTTTTTTATCCCAACTAGATAATCTCGATTTAACTTCAGAAAGAAACGTTTATTCTGTTCAGTGAAAAATGACGTTCTAATTGCTGCTATTTACCAAAGGGCACTCATTCACACTTGAGCCATGGAATTAATAGCATCACAGCACACGCAAATCACACCAATCAAAGGTCTCGCTCTTAATGTGCATCACTATTTTTATGAGTCATTAAGCTGCTGGTAATAAACCTAGTGAACCGCCTAGTAGGATGTGTAGGTACTTACTGCCCAATTCATACTGGACTGATTAGTAGCATACAGAATTCGTAGAAATAGATGCATATACTTCATTATGTTGCTTTTTATAAGATCATTTTGGCATAAAAAGACAACTATTCTGAGGTCTGTAAAGTTAAAATACGGTTGAGCTGCTCGTTTAACCAGTCATAGCTGTGACCTTTAGCTTACAGTATATCCTACAGCAGCCCAGTGCTAATGAACGTATATATTCTGGTTGACTCTTAAGAAAAGTGCCTTCGAAGGAAAGACGGAAGTTTCAAAAAGACAGCACATGTAAAGGTGGTTGGCACAGAAGTACACTGGTAAAGCAACTGCCCTACTGCTCTAGGAGGCTGGGTTTGAATTCTGTCCCGAGTACTGTCTGTGTGGAGTTTGTTTGTTTTTCCGATACCTGCATAGGTTTTTTTTGAGGTACTCTGTTTTCCTCTTGCATCCTAAAAACGTGTATGTAAGGTACATTTCAACTGTAAGAGAAACAACATTTAACACTTATCGTCGACCGCTAGTAACCACAGGACCCTAGGAGTAATGTGGGGTTCTAAGCAAACAATGGTGCAAAATAGAAAATAAATCAATACAGCACTCAACTATTATAAAATTATCTAATTAGGTTTGATATTGCCGTTAGACTTCCTTCCCTTATTTAGGTTGTCTTTCAAATGAGCCGCCACCTTCCAGGAGTGCCCTCTTTTTATTACTCCAGGGCTGTGGGTGGAAAAATAAACAAGATGATTAGCAAACATCCCCCTAGGTGTCCCTGGAGGGTAGTGCTTACCTTTGTGGATCCTGGAAGGTGACCCTCAGATGCGTGACACATCATTATTTTTCAAAGTAATCCCTAGGAACATTAATATAGGGCCATGTCCTGCTGACAGAGTGGGTATGGCATCTTTTCTCATAACATTCTTTGTAACAGTCTGAGTTGAGGCATTTTTGTGAAGAAGAAAGGAGATGGTTAACATTTCCTTGCTGTTTTGCCATTGACTTTTGAAAATATCATAGGAATTCAAGGTAATATAGACTGAGTACATGGACTTTTTGAGGCATGTTATCAACAAGGAATATAGCCTCAATATCATACAAATTGCTTGCATTGTCTTGCTCCTTGAGTCTTTTTCGTGTTGTTGTTGATTGTTACTTGGACTGTGGGTCAAAGTGATATATCTAAGTTTCATTCCCAGTTAGGAAATGTTTCCTAAACTTTTCTTAAAAGAAATCATAATCTCAAGATTATTTCTGAATATTGGAAGCAGTGGTGCATTATTTCAGGACATCCATCCATCCATTGTCTAACCCGCTGAATCCAAACACAGGGTCAAGGGAGTCTGCCGGAGCCAATCCCAGCCAACACAGGGCACAAGGCAGGAACCAATCTTGGGCAGGGTGCCAACCCACCGCAGGACACACACAAACACACCCACGGGACAATTTAGAATCGCCAATCCACCTAACCTGCATGTCTTTGGATTGTGGGAGGAAACCGGAGCACCCGGAGGAAACCCACGCAGACACGGGGAGAACATACAAACTCCACGCAGGAAGGACCCAGGAAGCGATCCCGGGTCTCCTAACTGCGAGGCAGCAGCGCTACCACTGCGCCACCGTGCCGCCCTATTTCAGGACATACTCATGTTTAATCATTAATGAAGAATGGATTCAGCTTACCCACAACTAATCCCTGCAGTGTTGTATATCTCTCAATAGATACTCCATTACAATTTACTTCAAAATGGCAACATTTTCTACTGTGGTCAATGTAGAAGGCCAGCCAGGCCTTAGGTCATCTTTGAGAGATCTCCTGCGTCAAAGGAATTCTGCAGCATATCATGTGGCATATGTAGGTCAACTAATTTTACAACACACAGACAAGATGAGAATAAATCTGAGAATGTACAGTATATTGTTTTTGAGTTTTAGAAATTCCATATTAGCACAACAAAGGAACTTTTAATTCATGTTTGTGTTCACAGGAGCTAATCTTCAGCTACTTCCAAAGTCAGCAACATAAGATACCCCTTTTGGGTTCAGCTCAAGCCTTTTTGATCACCCAGGTACAGTGCGTATAAAAATTTAATTTGGCTTTTCACTTCTGTGTGCCATGCAATGTGCCAGCCTTTACAATTATTTGTTTTACGGTTATAAATGTTTTTAATGTTATTAATTGTTACTAATAAGATATGGCCTCTGGATTGTTACTGTAAAATTCTGAATATATTCTTTTTGTAATTAAATTGAATAGATGCTGTCAAAGTGGCAAAGTCCATCCATCCAGCCATTTTCTAACCCGCTGAATCCAAATACAGGGTCACAGGGGTCTGCTGGAGCCAATCCCAGCCAACACAGGGCACAAGGCAGGAACCAATCCTGGGCAGGGTGCCAACCCACCACAGGACACACACAAACACACCCACACACCAAGCACACACTAGGGCCAATTTAGAATCGCCAATCCACCTAACCGGCATGTCTTTGGATTGTGGGAGGAAACCGAGTGCCCGGAGGAAACCCACGCAGACACGGGGAGAACATGCAAACTCCACGCAGGGAGGACCCAGGAAGCGAACCCGGGTCTCCTAACTGCGAGGCAGCAGCGCTACCACTGCGCCACCGTGCCGCCAAGTGGCAAAGTGAAAGCTACTAATAAAAAATGCACATGGCATCTCGCTTAGAATATGAAGAAGGCTCTGTGGTCTGGTGAGACCAAAATAGAGTTGTTCAAGTTTGAAACACTTCAGGAACACACCACTTCCACCATGAAACATGGTGATGGCAGTATCATGCTGTAAGGATGCTTCTCTGCATTAGACCCTTGAAGGCTTGTGAAGTTAAGAGGGGAAAGTGAATGCAGCCAAATACAAGGAAATCCTTGAGGAAAACCTGATGCTGTCTACAAGAAACCTGCAACTTGGGGAAAAATTGTTTTCTTGTAAGGAAAATGACCCCAAGCATAAAGCCAAAGCTACATAGGAACAGCTTAAAAGAGAACAATGACAGTGTCCTGGACTGGCAAAGACAAGAGTCCAGAGCTCAGTCCAGTGGGAAATTTGTGGCTTGAAAAACGCTGTGCAATCACAATCTCAATGAAACCTGACAGAACACAAGTAGTTTTCCAAAGAAAAAAGGGATATTGGCAGCATCCAGTCATGCAAAGCTGATAGAACGAGAGACCTGAATAAAGGCTGTCAAGGCTGCCAAAAGTATATTTACTAACTACTGATTTGAAGCGGGTGAATACCTATGTGATCAATTATTTTGAGTTTTATTTTTGTTATTAATTTAGATGACTTTGCAGAGGTCTGTTTGACATTAGGGAGTCTTTTCTGCTGATCAAAAAGCCAAATTAAATCCATTGTGATTTAATGTTGTATAATAATAAAATATGAAAATGCCCAAGGGGGTGAATACTTTTTATAGGGACTGTAAGTTCTAATGTGACTGTGCCCAAGGGGTAATACTCTGCCATTAAATTCATTAGTTTAAATGGGTTCAGTATTAGAATGAAGGAATTTCAAGTGGACCGATTTTGGACAGCCTTTCTACTGTACTTTCAATAGTTGTTATTGTAATTTTCAGAGAGCAGAGGAGCAGCTTTCAACTACAGCTGTTAAATCTGACCCAATGCATACTTCTGATATTTTCAGTAAAGCGTCTTAATGAATCAATTTTAAAATACTTTGAAAACAGCACCTGTAGGAGCCTTTCTTTGTTGTAATTCAGGGCCAGAAATATTTTACTGTTTTGATGACACAGAATGGGTAGTGTCTGCATGCCACACAGAATGAAGTGGGTGATTCTGAGTTCTGTTGAACAAAAAGATGAAAGTGAAACTAAATCAGCAGCCATTAAAATGTAATCCACAATTGTTATAAAGCCTGTATCTATAGTATAAAGTTGCCTGAAACATGACTCAAGAGACTCATACAGCCCATTTAACAATAAATGCTCTTGTAATTGACTGGCCACAGCATGCACCACAAGGCAGTTCAGAGAGAAGGCAACAGTGACAGGGCAAGGCAGAACCAATGTATGCTTGTTGAGCTGGGGTGTAGCAGCTGCAATTTCAAGTGCTGAAGGCACAGTCTCTGCACCTAGACACATATTGATGATCCCACTCAAAAAAGGGCAGTGAGTGTGGAAAATGTTGCTCAGAAAGGAGATGTAAAAACAGGATCCAGGGGGCATGCAGTGGGTTTCAATTTGGCTCCTAGTTCAAACGATGCAGAAGAATCAATTTCCAAAATGTCTTAAAAGAGTGACAGAGAACTCTGAAGCCATCTGTGATGGAACAGTTGCTACAGCAGCAGATTCAATTTGCCGTCTGATATTATCAACCCTGGTATTAGACATTTCAGGAATTTACTGCTTTGTTTCAGCAGTGGCTTGTTACTAAGAGTTTAATTGCCAGCTGTAGCATTTGTTCAAATGTGGGAAAATCTGAGGATACTGTTGTGCAGAAAATGGAAGACGCTTTCCACATTCATAAGATTAAGTAGACAAGCACTAAAAAATGGACCCCAATCAGAATCAATCAGAGAACTTTAAAGATTTACATTGAAAACTAAAATATTAATTCATGAATCCATCTAATTTTAAGCCTCCTTTATCTAATTCAGAGTCACAAAGATCATAGTCTATCCCAGCAGTATCATGTAAAAGGACGGAGCAAACCCTGGACATTTATGACAGCCTACAGCAAGGCAAATTCACACACACACACCACATCTTACATGTACATGGCAGTACAATGTAATATTTATAAATTATCATTAGGTTACAAAAACCTTAAGTGGTTTCATTCTCCAATTAGGTTATTCTTTCTAAAGTTTTCATCTATTATACAAAAGCATATTCTCATATGTAAAAGAGTAATGGGGATTGTGAAAGAGAGGTGAAAAAGAGAGTGCAGGCAGGGTGGAATGGGTGGAGAAGAGTGATAGGAGTAATTTGTGACAGATGGGTATCAGCAAGAGAGAACGGGAAGGTCTACAGGACGGTAGTGAGACCAGCTATGTTATATCGGTTGGAAACGGTGGCATAAGACCAGAAAGCAGGAGACAGAGCTGAATGTGGCAGAGGTAAAGATGCTAAGATTTGCACTGGGTGTGATAAGGATGGATTAGAAATGAGTACATTAGAGGGTCAGCTCAGGTTGGAAGGTTAGGAGACAGTCAGAGAGGCGAGATTGCATTGTTTTGGACATGTACAGCGGAGAGATGCTGGGTATATTGGGAGAAGGATGTTAAGGCTAGAGCTGCCAGGAAAAGGAAAAGAGGAAAGCGTAAGAGAAGGTTTATGGATGTGGTGAGAGAAGACATGCAGGTGATGGGTGTGACAGAGCAAGATGTAGAGGACAAGAAGATATGGAACAAGATGATCCGCTGTGGCAACCACTAACGGGAGCAGCCAAATGAAGAAGAAGATACAAAAGCATATTCTCCTCAAGATTCTTCATTCATTTTTTCCAAGAATTATTCTGCAACAACAACAATAACATTTATTTATATAGCACATTTTCATAACAAACAGTAGCTCAAAGTGCTTTACATAATAAAGAATAGAAAAATAAAAGACACAATAAGAAAATAAAATAAGTCAACATTAATTAACATATAATAAGAGTAAGGTCCAATGGCCAGGGTGGACAGAAAAAACAAAAAAAAACTCCAGACGGCTGGAGAAAAAATAAAATCTGTAGGGATTCCAGAACATGAGACCGCCCAGTCCCCTCTGGGCATTCTACCTAACATAAATGAAACAGTCCTCTTTGGATTTAGGGTTCTCACGGAAGGACTTGATGATGATGGTCACGTAGACTTCTGCCTTTTAATCCATCCATCATTGTTGGAGCATCATGAAGCTTTGAGTAGGTGGTGGTGGTGCAGGCCGCCACCACAAAGAAACCGGAAAAAGAAACAGAAGAGAGAGTAGGGGTCAGTACGGATTTTAGAGCCACCATGAATAGTTATTATGATGAATTGAACATACAGAGTATCAGGATTAAGTTAAATTGAAGTTATAAAAAGGCCATGTTAAAGTAATATGTTTTCAGCAGTGTTTTAAAGTGCTCTACTGTATCAGCCTGGCGAATTCCTATTGGCAGGCTATTCCAGATTTTAGGTGCATAGCAGCAGAAGGCCGCCTCACCACTTCTTTTAAGCTTTGTTCTTGGAATTCTAAGGAGACACTCATTTGAGGATCTGAGGTTACAATTTGGAATATATGGTGTCAGACATTTTGATATATAAGATGGGGCGAGATTATTTAAGGCTTTATAAACCATAAGCAGAATTTTAAAGTCAATCCTGAATGACACAGGCAACCAGTGTAGTGACATCAAAACTGGAGAAATGTGTTCAGATTTTCTTTTCCTAGTTAGGATTCTAGCAGATACATTGTGCACTAGTTGCAAACAATTTATGTCTTTTTTGGGTAGTCCTGAGAGGAGTGCCTTACAGTAATCTAGTCGACTGAAAACAAACGCGTGAACTAATTTCTCAGCATCTTTCAGTGATATAAGAGGTCTAACTTTAGCTATGTTTCTTAAGTGAAAAAATACTGTCCTAGTGATCTGATTAATATACGATTTAAAATTCAGATTACAGTCAACAATTACCCCTAAGCTTTTTACCTCCGTCTTGACTTTTAATCCTAATGTATCCAGTTTATTTCTAATAGCCTCATTGTATCCATTATTGCCAATCACTAAGATTTCAGTTTTCTCTTTATCTAACTTGAGAAAGTTACTATTCATCCATTCTGAGATACAAGTCAGACATTGTGTTAGTGAATCAAGAGAATCGGGGTCATCAGGTGCTATTGATAAGTACAGCTGTGTGTCATCAGTATAGCTGTGGTAGCTCACGTTGTGCCCTGAGATAATCTGACCTAACGTAAGCATATAGATTGAGAAGAGCAGTGGACCCAGGATAGAGCCTTGTGGAACACCATATTGGATATCATATGTCTTTGAGTTGTAATTACCACAACTAACAAAGAATTTTCTCCCTGTCAGGTAGGATTCAAACCAATTTAAGACACTGCCAGAGAGGCCCACCCATTGACTAAGGCGATTTCTAAGAATATTATGATCAATGGTGTCAAATGCAGCACTCAGATCTAAGAGGATGAGAACAGATAAATGGCCTCTGTCTGCATTCACTCACAAATCATTTACTACTTTAACGAGTGCAGTTTCTGTGCTGTGATTTGTTCTAAAACCCGACTGAAATTTATCAAAAATTCTATGCATCTATCTTGTAATATTTTATACATTACTGAGTCAATAGTGTTCTTAATCCACCCAGGCACTACAGTATTACCTCAGTTAAACAATTATATGTGTTCCAGGACTTTAGTTTGTTATAAGAAACTTTGTTATCGGAAGTACCATAGGAGGAATATGGATACATATTGTAAGGACCCTTGGAGAAAGTTGGTGTCATGACTACAATGAAAAGAGCTGTCTTTAAGATTTTTTATTTTATTCAGAAGACAGTAAGCATGACCATTTGCCAGAAAGGCAAGAACAAAGGAAAGGAAAAAAATTCACAACAAAACCAAAGATGTAAGACAGTAATCAGGATCGAAATATACATAGCAAAACAGGTCTGAAGCTGAAGAGAACAGACTAAACAGTGCTGTAATGAGACACATAAAACATACGCAGGAGCAAACAAAACTCATACCCAGTAAATGAGAACTAATATTCTTCAATGTTTGCTAAGAAAGTAATGTGAATCCGTAAACAGTACGGATGTACACTTTACTTCCATCGCATGGATGACATCATACACCACCCTCTTCAACTGAGCTTCCTAGTGACAACCCAACAAAATTAACATGGTGTCAAGTTGAAGAAGCTCTTAGATTTTAAATATTTTAAAGATGCACACAATAATGAAATTTAAACGCATCCATTGCATCCTCTGGCCTGTAAAACCACCAAAATGCTATCTGATATATTTTTGTAAAGGTCCAGGAACATGGTAAAAAAAACTCTTGAAAGAGAATTCATATAATGGCATTTGGTTGGGGGCTCAAACTGTCTGCTGTCTTCTATTTGATTTTACATGGCTCCTTCCATGAGGCTCCGCATGCTCTCATCAGCTATATCAACTATATATCACATTTACCCAATTAGTTCTGCCTTGCACCTCATTTCAGATCAGAGACTACACCAGCTAATTCACTTTTTCCAACACCAAAAATCGATCCAAGCCAGGATCCTAAATGAGACTTACTGGTGGCGAAGTACCCAGGCCAATGGTCATTAGCAAAGGAGGAGTACCTCTGACATGCTTCCAGGTACTGTAAGTGCTTTCTAACCGCACCCCCTCTACTATGCTCTGCCACTTTCATGAAAATGTGTTAACCCCAATGATTTTGCTACATGGCATTTTTATCCAGTTTCTACCCTTTTCTTTATTGACCAAGGTGTGTCACATCTACAAATAGTCCCAAGCAGTGGTGTTTCTACATTAAGGGCCAGTAGGACATAGCCCCATCAGATGTTGTGCAATATAGGTAATACGCTTTCTTCAGTGATTTAACTTACTATATTATTAAAATATTTATAACAACCCTCAGCTTTGTACTATTAAAGCATTTTCTGAATTTTCTATCACATATACTTAATGTAATTACTTATGTAGAAAAAATACTGCTTTTGTGGTGTGTGAAATTATCTTCGTGCCAGATGCTGCACCATTTTTTTTTTCATGCTGACGTTCTGTGTATTTTTGTCTTACTGTTACTAAGCAATTCTCCAGAATTGTGAGACATGTGACATAACAATCACGGTCGGTTTAAAGGTCAGTGTTGCACATTTCCTAACCATCCAAGATAGCAGATAAAAAACGTAACTTATCCATGTGATTTTTATGAGTTAAAGACCCTGGTTATTGATTTCTGCTTAGATTTACCAGATTTACAAATTTAGTTTAGTGTTTTGGGTGTATCAAGGTATAGAACTAAAAACGTTGCCTAGCATTTGACTGTCTTATTTCCTGGTTCCTTTCATTATATTACTTTCTGTTTTTCAGGGTCATAATATTCCATGCTAAATTGAAAAAGCCACCAAGGAAACCAATATTTGCTCATTGCACTTTGAGGAATAGAACTGTTCTTGCAGCAAACTGACAAATAAACATTTGAGCAATAACTGTGAGATGTGTGTAAAAACAAAATAAAACAATACAATACAAGAGTCAGTAATCGTGACTGAGAGAACACGACGGTCAAAACTAAATGCTCAATCGAGAAAAGTGCACAGTTTAAAGATACATCCGAGGATGGGCTGGGACACATCATCAATGATCGGGTGTTTTAGGTCTCGCAACATCAGACACCCTCACTCAGGTGACCCAGCCATAGATTGTGTCCCAGCAACAATAGCCCACAATTCAGACCTCCTGATCCAAAGCCACCTGGAGGTCCTCTCTGCAGCCTCTTTGGTGGACTTTATAGCTCTCATTTTTGCAGCTCCTGTTATGCAAAGCAGTGTGTAGACCTTGCATAAAGAGTGGCCAACAAAGCCTCTACACCCCACCTCAATGGGCTCACAACAAGCCACTCCTTCGGAACTGCTCCACCAGCTCATGGTACTTGGACTGCTTTCGTTCATTAGCCTCTTCAATCCAGTCCTCCCTCCCTCTTCAGCTCCACTATAAGCACCTGCTTTGCAGAGGCAGATTTCAACACCATGTCTGGCCTCAAGAAGTTGGTGTAACATGGTCCAGGAACTTGAGCTGTCTGCCCAAGTCTACTCAGCATTCCCAGTCCAAGGCTGAAGTGAGCAGGCTGACTGCTACTGAAGGCTGTAGCTGGGGCTGCTCTCCTGCCCTGATAAAGGTGATGCCACTTTGGTTGCAAATGATCCTATTATTCGCCATGGCTCTAGAATTGTCCTCCACCACAGACTTGAACACCTGGTCCTGTAGCCAGAGGTAGCGGCCCTCACTGAAGGCTACTGTGTAGCTACTAAGGATGTGCTCCAGTGAGCTAAACTTTGAATAATTTTGAGATTTGGTATCCGCATATTGGATAAGGTTTTGCGCTCTTAGCTGTCCTTTTATACCATCATGTCGATTATACATGGGTCCCACACCTCTTAGCAACACTGGAAGTTGACCAAATGATAAAAATAAAAACTGGCGGCTTTTAAGGACCCAATATCATACCAAATTATGACAAGAACCAAGCAGTATCATCTTTTTGTTTCAAAGCAATTCAGAATACTGTTATGGGAGGAACAGGTATATATGCAGGAAACTGGTTTTGAAATCGTTTGCTGGCGTCACTTTGATCAGCACACACCTGGTCGCAGGATATTTAGCACTGCTATTGGATATGCAATGTGTACTTTGAGCTGTGTAGTGTGTGTGTAGCCTGCATGTTCTTTCCACGTTATTGTAGCTTAAGATGTTGCAGTTTCAATTTACACAGTTCACAGCCAATACATTTTACTGAGCAGTGGTTGGTTATGATACTCTCAATTTACTTAACCTATAAATCAGTATGGCAATGTCAAAGGGTATCACAAGTTGAGGCAAACCAGGCATGGGCATTCCATTATTTTATTGATTTTTTGAGACATGAAAGTTGCATAACCTTGCATTTTTCATTAGCAACAGATTGTGAGATATTATTAGTTAGATGAGTTAATGGAACAATTTTAGTCAAAGGCTCATTCCTTCACAATGTGGTAAGAAGTGCTGTTGGAAATTTTTTCTGCCCACTTCTATCAGGTAATTCAATGCTTCCTCCCAACGTCACAGATGAAATGTCTATACTCTTTACATTCATTTTGCTATTTCTGCATAATATGCTTTTTCAGGGAGATTCACTCAAGAGAACCCTGTATATACTGTATATAATATTCTGCAATAAGTGTCGCTAGAACAAAGCAATATGAACGAAACCGTGCAAAGTGCTGCTCAGTATATGGAGCTTTGAATAAGCTGGGATGTCCCTGCGTCAGAGTGATGAGGTAGGCTCTGGATAGCCATCGTGACATTTAACCTCTGTTTGCAACTTCTGGGTGCATACTACCCATACCCATTCATTCAGTCACTCGACTTCTTATCAGGATGGTGGTGTACAGTACTGAGCTGCGCGTCTTCATGGTGCAAACCTATTGGGTCACCAAATCATTTAAGCGATGTCAGAATCAAGTACTGTAGATGATTGTGAGCTAATGGAGGATTACTTCCAGCAAGATGTTGTGTCAACGATGCAACGTGTCACACATCGGCAAGGAGCATGAAAACAGGGTAATTTCAAAGGGTCTTTGGCCACTACGGTCACCGGATCTGACACCATAAGACTTCTTCCTTTGGGTTATGCTAAAGGAAAAGTCTATCAGAACAAGCCTCGTACAGAGGAAGATTTGAAGGAAAACATCCAATGTGAAATTGCTGTTATTCCCTCTGACACACTTGCTGATACATTCAGGAACATGGAGTGCGGTGCCGAAATGTGTCTGGCAGAAAATGAAAAACCACTTCTAGCATTGCATGTAATGCAATCGATTGTACATATGTCAAAGTATATAGCATATTTTTTTGGTTCAGATTGCTTCATCCTAACGGGAGTTACAACAGAATATTCGGGGCCTCTTTCGAGTGAATCTCCCTGTATTTATTTATTTATGTATCAATCTATATCTTGGTTGATTGAATTATTTGTATCGTAAGTCCATACTTTTGATTTTAATGTTAACTTCTGCTTTATGTATCCACATTTCCTATTGGGGATTAAAAAAGTTTATCTAATCTAATCATATCTAATGTAAATGTAAGAAAAGTACCAACACACATGGCAAGATTATAAAAATGGCCTCTTCTCAAAAACACCATTGGTCCATTGTAAAAAAGAGAATGCCTATCGACTCTATGGTTGAGTACAGTTGCACACAAAATAAATAAATAATAATAATAATAATAATTAATGGATGGATGGGTAATAATGACGAATAGGAGAGTCTTGCTTTTGAAGAAGTAGATATTATGTTAAACTATAACCTCACTAAAAAAAGAATTAAAATTGTTTTGCAATTAACTTTAATTATTACAGTATATTGCCATGTTATTATATATGCAAAATGAAGTGATCTGAAATAAATCCTATGTTTGAAATAAACACACAATTAATTGCGGAGAGGTCTTTGTAAGCGCGAGTCCAAAACAGAATTGAAGCAGGTATCCTGTTTCCAGGTTATGAAGATAGATGGCCGGAAGGGGCAGGTCCAGGAGAACAAACACCGGAGAGAACGTCAGTGATCAATCACGCAGTATGCAAAGGGAGAAAGAGAGAAAGGGTCAGAAAATAGCGCCAACCCCTGTCTCAGCGAGTAACTACATTCAGCTGTGCCATTAGGCTGCCTCCCATGTGTGATTCCCTAATTAAATCATTTTAACACATCTCTTAAACTGTATTTGGTTTTAGTGTGTATTCCTGACAATGTTTTGAAGTTGATGTGTGATATATGCTCTTGTTTGTATTATGTTATTGCTGGCTTTATTGCTATTTATTATTTATCATTAATAAAAAATGAAAAAATAGGGCCTTTAGATACTTCTTGTAGGAATCTGCATATATGTAATATCAGAAAGAAAGAATTTTCAAATTTTCCTACCAGGCTGTCAAAATTGTTAACCATATGAAGTAAAAAAAATAATATTTTTAATGAGTCGAGATGCCTTCTGCATTAAGCCATGCAACATTACACAATTATTGGATTTGTCCAGATCATTTGCATTCTGTACATAGGTATTTTTCCCTTGACTACTGAGAATAATTTGATAAAGGGATGCCATCTTTGAGAAAGTAATGCATTTCTTGAGTCTGGCTGATTCTACTCCATAAAACAGAGGAACGCATTCACAGTAATCTCATAACAAATTTACAATGATATCATTGTGATCAAAAAATGTCGATTTCCTAAAGTGGAATTCACCCTTAATTCATGTAAGAGATCTAATTTAAGTAAGCAAAAGTGAAAGAGGCTTTACATTGATATGAGTTTCAATGCCCCCACTGTTTAGTTTCCTAATACTGTCTCTTTACTATCGTGGGCATTTGAAAGGATAAAAAATTATCTGATTGAAGGCTTTTCAAATTTTGATTTAAAATACATTAATCATCTTCTGTATTACATCGAACTTTCTAAAAACTCTTCATGCGAGTTGGCATGCTCTCTGTTTAGTTTATAGCCTTTCCTTCAGTATTTGGCTAGTGTCATCTCTGTTTTTGCTGCTCTTTGAAGTGTAAAGTTATATCTTGTATTGCAGCCATCATTCAGTTTTCACTTTCATAATATATTGTAGCATATTAAAGGTAACAAAACCAAACTTACTGAAAATCTCTGCAAAGGGGATCACTTGGCTGACCTCTTTCACAGAGCAGAAAAGAGACAGCTTTTTGAAAAAGCCGACAGCCGGGAGTCTTACCTGCCTATTTTTAAAAACATAGATCTGTCCAGATGTACAGTCACTTAATGTACAGAACTTAATGTGTTCTGTACAGGGCATCTTTAATATTCCCTAATGCGTTTTAAATGAATAATGGATATAAGAGGTTTTAACATGACCCTTTTAAGCAGAATCCTTTTGCCTTGCATTGCTGTTATAATTTCTTTTTAAATATTTTTTGATTTTCTTATTGTTGATCATACCACATTTTTCATTATATACTGAGCTGCCCGTGATTTGATTAAATTGGACACTATCTGGGAAATTATAATGTATATATTCAGATTTTACTCAATATTTGACTGTATATACACAAATATTGCCTTTATATATTCAGAATTTCAGCATATTACACATGCTTCACCCACTTTACAAAGCTAATCTAATCCTGTAAACATTTTCATAATTACACTTAATTGGAAAAAATGTTAAGCATTTTGGCTCAAATGACATCCCGAACTGAGATAATTGAAACAAATTTGTTTAATATTAACAATAGTCATTAAAACAACATTTTTCCTTCATTAAATATATTTAGTAAGACTGCTTACCCATGTTTTATCACTTCAGGTTTCAAATTCCAGCGAATGGCCCTTTAATCTCTCTGGATCTTTTCCAACTCCTTCCAAATTTTTTTTATTTGTAGCCATGATACTAAAGATGTATAAGAAGATACCTGAAGAACACGTAACACAAAATGACTGAACCACAGCATATGAACACAGCATCACCTTCAAGAATGACTGAGCTGCTGGTTGCATGTCAATGCCCAACTGAAACATCCAGCTCCATCACAAAATCCACCCCTGTCCTGTTACATAGGCTGCAGCAAAGTGTAGTTGGAAGAACTGAAAACCTGATTGGGTGTAAACATTGCTGGCATACATTTGAAAACGGTCCCACACTTGATCTTCATGGAGGGAAAAATTCTGCTTTATTGTGATTCAAAAATACGAGGGTGTTTAAAAACTTTCTACTTTATAAAGCAATTGTTCATATTCAGTTGAAGCTTGTACAGTATACGATCTGCATTATAAAGCAATATTAACTCTCTACGTTGTATTTTTTATTATATATGCCTGCCTATGGAAACTCCTATCTCACATGACACCGAAAAAGACTAACAGAAGATTTTAAAAATTACACACTGCTTTCTACTAGTGAACTAGGACCATCAGTATCATACAATCAATTATACAATCGTTTACATTAGGCAGTCACAAAACAAAAGAGAGCATGAAAGACGGAATTCAAAAAATTCTAGTTTGAAATCCTGTATCTGGTGATTGTCTGTGTAGAGACGCAGGCCCTCTGTCATGTTTCTGCCAGTGTTTCTCCCTTGGCTAGGGTTCAAAGTCACGTTTCTTGTCTGTTTTGTCTATTTTTGTGCCATTTCTTCATGTTAGTTGCTTTTGTTTATTATATGCATTATTCTTTGTTTTTGATTGTTAATATAAAAGAGCCTTGGTTATATCTCATGTGTTTTGTGATCTGCCAATCACTGCCCTCCATCCTGTAAATCTGGAGGCTCTTCCATAGTTTCTAGTGGTTCATTTTGAATGTGCTAGGGAGTGGAGTGTTTACTTATGTTTTGCTCTGCTTTGCTGTGTGTTGTATCTTTTGTGATTACTGGAGGTTTGTACCTGTGCTCTGTTTTTGACTTAGCTTTGGAATATTTTATTGGGACTGTGTTTTGTCTGGCCTTGGATTGCCTTGCCTTTGCGCATATCCTTTTGTGCTCAGCAGAGCTTCTCAGGCTACTGGGCTTTCTTTGTTAAAAATAATTTTTTTATATTATTAAGATTCTTTAAGGGCCTTTTTTGTTTTTAGTCGGGGTTTTGATGGTAATCCCCCTAGTGGACAAGTATTCATGGGACTTGTGTGCTTTTGGGACTCCTAGTTCATGACATGCTGCTAATATCTTGTAGGTTTTATTTTATTTTTATTTTTTTTTTCTTGGTACTCTGTTTTTTCCACCCACTTTACAAACACATGAATGTTGGGTTAAAATCATTTCCAGATTAGTGTATGATAGCACACCCTGTAGTGTACTCATCCTTTCAGCCCAATGCTGCGAGGATAAGCTGCGGCTCATCGGGATCCTAAATTGGATTAGGGGGGTCTGGCAATATTCTGTATTGTATATACAGTATGCACAATTGCTTGTGCCCCCTGTTAACTGAAGCACTATAGATAAAGTAATTAATAAATTTCTTGCAGGGTTCACACTGCAGGCTTTGTTTATTTATTTTTTTGTTTGGGATTTTTATTTAAATAGGTTTTCATACTATGTTATTACATTTTTTTATTTTTATCTTTCTACACTATTTATTAGTACAGTTTATGAATATTTATTTTGTTTTAAATTTGTACGATATGAAAAACATACTATACATATTAGTGTTTTTTTTTTCTTTGGCCCTGTCCCCTTAAGCCTGAGTTTCAAGGTGTAGTGCCACGTAATGCCTCAGCTGTATAAATGGAGAAGTCGCAGTTCTAACTGTAGCTTTGGTATTGAAGGATTGGCGATTCTAAATTGGCCCTAGTGTGTGCTTGGTGTATTGGTGTGTTTGTGTGTGTCCTGCGGTGGGTTGGCACCCTGCCCAGGATTTTTTAGCAGCTGAATTTTGATTGATGATTCTTGCTTGGATTTCCTGGTTTTGACCTCTGTGCCAATTATTAGGTACCAATATTGGTTTAATGTTTGTTGGAGAGTATAATAACTAGTATTATTTACATTTTTCTGTTTTATGATCTTTTTTGCTTTGTTTTTTGGGTTTCTACCCTTGGATTACAAACTGACTTGTTCGCTTTGGGTTGCCTTTTTTTTGGGTTAACCTTTTTATCTTATTTTTGCCTGTTTTCACTTTCCTTGTTATTTTTATTCTGCTGTTGTTTATATAAATAACATCCATCCATCCATTATCCAACCCACTATATCCTAACTACAGGGTCTTTATATATAAATATCCTTCATTGGTCTTTGTCATTTCAAGTCAGAGGTTTACTGGCACCCTCTTCCTTGAAGAATGTTTTTCTGTATTTTGAATATTTTAAGTATATTTAACACATCCCTGGGCCTATGTAGGACTTGAAGCCTCCTGTTTTGAACTTGGGGTCAGGCTGTCTGGGGCAAGACCACTTTCTGAGGCTAACCAGTGAGGTTTTCATTTATTTTGAGGCCTGCTCATCTCTGTTTGTACTCTTATGTTGCCATGCTCACAACCGCCATACCATATTGATTCAGATTCAATAACTATCCTTTTATTGGATTTAAATGAATTAAAAAATAAATAAAACTGATATTAAAGGGAATCCCTGCAAACAATGTCCACATGTAATAAATCAATAAATTGTAATATTTCAGTATAGCCATTTACATTTCTTGTAAGGTTAAGTGACTAGCTCAGGGTTGCACAGTGAGTAGGTGGTGAGTTTTGAACTTTGAGCCTTAGCCAATACAAGGGCACAGCAATTATTTCAGAGATTCAAATCTGGGACTGTGCATTGCTTGACTTGAGTCTTCACTTTCATTTTCACTCTGTATGGGTTTTTTGTTCCACATCCCAAAAACATATATGTAGGGTTAATTGGTCACTTAAATTGATGCCATAAAAGTGACAGTGGGCTGTGTAATGCCAAGCCAATCACTCACAGTGTAGCCTTTGAATAAATGGTGCCAGTAGATTTCAGTAGAATTCCACCTTGCGCACATTGCTACCAGGATAGTGTGGTGTAGTGGTTAAGGCTTTGAAATTCAAACCCTCAGGTTGTGGGTTCAAATCCTGCTACTGACACTGTGATCATTAGCAAGTCACTTGACCTGCCTGTGCGCCAACTGGAAAATGAAAAGTAATGTAACCAACTGTATCATAAATGTTGTAAGTCGCCTGGGATAAAGGCATCAACCAAATAAGTAAAAGTAAATATGTAACATCACCACTTGACTCTTCACTAGATTAGGATTTTAGTAAATGAATGAATGCACAGTTTGAAGAAAAAAAAAAGGTGCAGCATACAATAAGAAAATAGCCAACAAATTAAAAAAATAATAAGTACCTTGTGGCAAGGATACAGTCAGTGTAATGTATTTGAAAATGCATTTCATACTTATGATTTTAAAATTTAATATTGAATTGGATTGGTTCCAGCAGACCCCTGTGACCCTGTGTTAGGATATAGCAGGTTGGATAATGGATGGATGGATGGATATTAAAGTCAATGGTTTGAGTTTTCAATATTGCAGACTCATGCCTAATGTATAGGGAATGCTTTAAACTTTTCAGCAGATGGATGAACAGGAGTGCAATGTATGCTGGAAGAGTTAAAACATCAAGTAGGGTTTTAGAGTGTTTTGCATAGTTAGGATGTTTATGTGCTTCTAGTCCCAGAGAATTAACCCTGAGCTGGATCTGTTCCAGCGGCTGTGGGGCATCTGTTAGTGAAGAAAGATTCACTGATCTTGACTTTGCCTATGATACTGCGATCTTCGATAAATCAATGGAGGCTGTGATCGGGGCTCTTGAGAGACTGAGTGAGGAGTCTGAGTGTCTGGGCTTGCGACTGTCCTGGATAAAAATCATCCAGCCCTTTAATGACCTCTTGGGCACAGCAATCAGCAGTGTGTCTGTCTACAGATAGAATGTCAACTGTGTTGAAAGGTTTACTTACCCCAACAGTCACATTTGTGTCTCTGGTGACTCTTGCTATGAAGTCAGTAGAAGGATTTGGAGAGCATGGGGGTTCATGAGGTCACTGGAAAGGGGTGTGTGGCGCTCCCAATATCTTTGCAAAAAGATGAAGGTCCAAGTGTTTAGAGTCCTAGGGCCTCATGTATGAACGGTGCATATGCACAGAAATGTTGCGTAAGAACGTTTCCACGTTCAAATTGCGATGTATAAAACCTACACTTGGCGTAAAGCCACACACTTTTCCACGGTACCTCATACCTTGTCGTACGCAAGTTTTCCGCTCGGTTTTGCATACTAGCGGCATCCAGCGTCAAAGCAGTGCTACTGTTCCTGTGTGGTTAGTCTTTATTTTCCTGACACGGCTTTATAAATACACTGAAACTAACCGCATATTGTTTATTAGTGCAATGCATCTGATTGTAATTAACTAGTAACAATATAATGGTCCTGGGAATAGCCAAATACCATAACTGCTTTAGCATTGTTACTCTCACTGCACCTTCTTCTTCTTCTTTTTCTTCTTTCAGCTGCTCTCTTTAAGGGCTGACACAGCGGATCATCTTTTTCCATATTACTCTCACTGCACCACTCGGAGTATTTATATCACTGTATCTGAGTGGGGAATCACAGCAGCAGCTGATCGGAAAGAGAATTATCGGTATACAGCTTCAAGGACACGCTGTCTCAGCCACTGCAAAATATTTCAAAGCCTTTCCTGTACGGACCTCGCGGTTCAGAAACAGTTTCATCCCAAGAACTATAAACGCACTCAATCAATTGCTCGTTTTAGAACTGTTTGTACTTATAAGTACAATCACCGCACTGTAAACTTGTACTACAGTTATAATATTGAACAACCTGCGCCACTTTATAAAGCGCGTATTTACATATGATGACGATATCATTTGTAAGATGAAATGCAGCAAAATATGTTGATTATATTATACAGATAAAACTTTAACTTCATTTATATTGTATTGTTTATAATTAAACATGTGAGGACACGGTGCTGCAGTGCCTGCATGTTCATATATTGTTCCTGCCTCGCTTGCTGAGACTGGCGCAACACTGGAAGGATAGATGCATAGAATAATTAAACACGTACTATGAAGATATTTCAATGTTCCTTAAAAGTTTTGAAGAATTGTCGTTGTAAGATTACAGATGGCTTAACGTCTATTACAGAGCTGATTGTGTGGCGATTGGGTATTTAAGGAAAGAAAAGTATGGACAAGAATTGAAGGTTAGTATGTTTGAAAGAGACAGTACTGCTACAATAAAGTATTTTATCAAAGATCGCGCATGGCGCAGCAGCATCTTGTATGAGACATGAACAATCTCTGCGCCATCGTGTTCTTAATAACATGTTTTCGTACCAATCATCATGAAAATGATATCATGTATACATCTCAGTATTTTAATTATGCAGAGAGCTGTAATATCACAAATGTAATAAATTCTGTGTCCTGTCGGAGAAAGAAAAATTACAGAAGCACGTAGTGATTCACACAAATTGAAGATCAAATACAAAACAAAGCATTTAACATGCTACTTTAATTACGAGGGGATTTGAGAAACTAGTAAATTAAATGATTTTAAGATGAAGTTTATGTTCTACTTTAATGACAAAATAAACTACGTGATTAAAGTGGATATTTCGAGATTGAAGTCAACATTTCATGCTTTTTTCCTACCCTGTGCCTTTTTTTCTCACTAATAAGGTTCCATATGACACTCAGACGGTGGGCTACGTCTCGCCTTTTCACGGCGACTTTAATATGTGACAACTTCTTTTTTATGTCGGGCACTGTGCGACTTTGTGAACTTGTTTCTCCAACACGCTATGTCACTCGATCAGCTTCCTTTTGTCGATTATACCACTGTATAAACCAACAAATAGTAAACACCACTTGGTATTTGCTGAAATTCTTATATTTTCCCCCTTGCTTTTGCCATTGCCTTTTCACAGAATGCTGAGCTTAAGGTCTATTTATATTGATTTGCATATTCAAAGAGGTATAATTCTGGGAGGATTCAGGGCGGGACAGCAGGTGCGTGCACGTGCGTTAGTTTTCACACTAATCGGGATTTATGGAGCAGAAGAACGCGGAAGTTGGAGTTCGCACAGATTCCTGCATCTGGAATTTTCTGTGCATAAGCACATTTCGGCTTTTGTGCTTACGTCATGTTATAGTGCGAATTCTACGCACGCCGTTATACATGAGGCCCCTGGTGCTTTATATTTTGCTATATGGTAGCAAGACATGAACATATCCAATGAACTGAGACATAGACTGAACTTCTTCGGTGCTGTGTCTCTTTGTAGTAGGTGATCTATAGATGGATGCCACCTATGAATTGTCTCCTAAACCATCTTTGGAGCTGTAGTGCCAAATATGAGCATATTCGGTGATAACAGGATAGTGAGTGTGTGAAATAAGTGTGGCATTGCAGAAAATATTATTTCACTTTCAATTAGCTACATCTTATTAGACATTTTTTAATTTTCACAAAAATAATTTACATATCTAGAATCACAACCATATGAATATTTCTGAACAATTAGTGTCTCACCACTATGAAGTTTGAATAGAAAGTGCAATATTCGATTGCAACAAATTCTGCTGAGTTATCGCACAGCTAGCATTCACAAAACCATTTTTGCGCAGCTGGCGTGCAGAAGGAATTTTTTGTATTGCACTAACTACAAAGCAACTCAAACTGATTTTCTTAGAGAAAATTCATTTTTATTGTGAGTTTTGCTCAATAAAATGCTTTTAATGAGTATATTAAATTAAATTAAAATAACCTCCTGATTTTACATGGCATCAGGAACAAATGTACCTATTTTCACTGTGGCGGCCAACATGTTAAGGACACGAGAAGACCTTTACCAGTGGTAAATTGGGTCAAAGTGAAGCTTTGAAAGTAAAGACAGGCATAGTCAGTGATCAGTCTGCCATAGCGGTCCTGAGGATAAATATGCAGGGTGTGGCACAGACAGAGAGACAACTAAGAGGCTATGCAAAGCTGGTTTTGACATTTCTTCCTATCCACCATCTAGAAAAGAACCTAAGAGGTTAGTTAATACCTTTCATGTTAGGGGAATGCTATAGGTGATCTGATAATATGATAAAACACAGAATATTTGTTGTATTCATATAAAGTATACTTAATACTACATTAACTGAAGGAGCCTTATTTAACTTAACCTTAGATATTTTTAAAACTCTTATATATATTGCTATGTGAACCTTTCATCAACACCTTTGATCAGCTGAAGGTCACCAGTCTACTCTTGTAGGAGCTAAATAGATGGTTAATTATTAAATGTCCCCCCATGTTGCAGTCTGAGAACCAGAATGCAGATAGTATAGGCTAAATGGAAAACAGAAGAAAGGGTCAGTGAAAAATAAAAGTTTTATTCAGCCATGCATTTATGAGTGCTATTTTGGTGTATAATATTTGGCCAGCTGCAAAAGAGACTGAAAAGGAGTTTAATTCAGCAATTTCCAGTTCCAACAATTAACCCTATGTGGCATCTTTGAAAGGGAATGATTTGCAAGTATTTTGTTACATCTACCTCTAATAAAAACTAGAATGCTAAAATGTTTTTGTGGCAAATAACTGGTGACCCGCGTGGAAGAAGTTGTAGTTAAAGGAACACACATGTTTAGTTGTAACTAGTCATTTACATAGTTTCATTTGATGGAGTGGAATATGTTCACGGACAACATTTACAAACTCGTACACCTGGGCATAAGCCGTCATTTTAAAAAAATATGTAGCATTCCCAGAACTGATTAAAATTGTACACATAATCTCATTTGGAATTAAAACATTACATTTATCATTTAGCCCAGGAGTTATGTTCCCAGCTCTACATCAGGGCCTGTTCCCTAGGTGCCCATAGATGGCCAAAGCCCTGAAATAGTTGATCTTCCTCCAAAGGATCAGAGGCTTTTCTTCCAGCTTGTCAAACCCTAATCTTTTCACATAGAGTAAGACTAGAAATTCTGCATAACAAACACAATGTGGCCACTTCTCACTTCATGCTTTATAATTTAGTCACTATTCATGCGTCACCATTCTCACTAGTCAAACTGAACACTGTGTCCATGATCTTGACTTCCACTAATTACAATTAATTTTATACTTATGTGTTATCTTACAATGGTCAACACCCTTACTTATGAATCAGACTGCAAGGTACTAAATCTCTTCACATTACGGGAACTGCCTTTATACCACCAAATTTCCTCAGAGAGCACCATGATCTCAGATTTATATGTGCTGATTGTCACACAAAGTGTTTCACACTCAATTCCATGGGATGGCGAAGGGGGGTGGGGGGTCAGTGAAGGGGCATGAGGCCCTTTGAAAGGTGTATTCTTTCACAGCAACATTAGCAACCCATCATTGCCCAAAAATGAGTCAGCACACACTGGCACTGGAGCATTTTAACATTATTTTTTGCAGTTTCCCACCATACACAAAAATGTTTCCGACATAGTTATCAGAAATCTTACGGTTAATATTTCAATATTTGAAATTAAGTAAGCAAAAAGTATTAAAAACACTCTAATTTTCCATTTAGGTTCCAAATTCCCCACTATGCACCGTGGTCCTGTTTAGTTTGACAAGCCAAGAAAAAGATTATTACTTGAAAAGCTTAATGTATCTTCTGTAGAGATGTGCATCTTGTCCAAGGCATAGATAATGAAAAAAAAAACAGTTTGGTTTTTATGATGACCTGCTGAAAGAGGACCACCTTCCATCTCCCTGGATAAACAGAAACAATGACAATGATAGTGTTAAGGGCAACTACTGTAATTAAGTAAAAGGTAAAAGAGACAAGGAATGGCAATAAAATATTCAGAGAGTGAGCTAGTCAATAGCTGGGCTGGATGCTCTGCATACAAAAAACAATTTTTAAGTTTCTCATTTAACATGGTTATATAACTCAGAAAACCATTCATGCTTTCTGTTTTACAAATAATAAAGCAAATACTGAATGATTGGTTACAATAGGAAAAAGGCAAGCAAAAACTCCAGTAGGACTTAAAACCTTTGGAAGGGTTTGGGTCTGATCCTGCAGAAATCTCTCCTGTTTAAAAAGAATGCCCTTCAGATCCAGATCACCTGCTCACCCCAGTACCTCTAAGGACACTCATGTGGAGATGGTCCAAATGTGAAAAACATGAAAATGAGAGTAATAGAAAAGAATGAAAATGCAATTAAAGACAATAGAAAATAAAATAATAAAGGAATACAGAGAACCAATAAAATAGGGTATTGTTAGATTAGATCATTAGATCTTACAGGAAAGCCTATGGGTGACAATTAAATAAAGCAAAGGTTTTCTTCCTTTTTATTTCAAAATATCTGCAAACATAAAATACAATTTAGAACTTAATGTTATATTCTCACTCTGCTTTAGAATAATAAATTATGAAGGTCTACACTTAACTAATAAATAAAACTAGTTATTATTTATCTATTTATATATTTTGTATATTTGGAACTGTTAATAGTAACTGTGCTTTTCGTAGTTAGTTCCGTGTACTTAGTTGATTGTCTACTCGTATATACTTTTATCTAAGGCATCTATAGGCTTGCTTCAAATGGTATTTCATTGTATTGTGCAGTGACAATAAAAGTATCTTGCATCTTGATAAAGGAGATGTTCAGAAAAATAACATTGAGATAACAAACAGTACTGAATGAAGAACAATAAAACGCAATGATGTTTCAAATGGACATAAAACATTTCATTAAAATAGAATAAAAATGAAAAACAATTGGAATTGTTAGATTTACTATCATTTACTTTTCAAATGAACTCTTGCCATTTTACAAATCATAACATTTTATGTTTTTTAGTGACTAATTTGTGCAGGTTATAATGAAATTAGGTACTGACTGACTGACTATTAACTAAATGCATTTTAAAAGCTGATGCATTTCACCAAGCTGAACTAAACAGGGATTTTAATTTTTGATGTTTATATTCAGTTTCTGGGGTGGCACGGTGGCGCAGTGGGTAGCACTGCTGCCTTGCAGTAAGGAGACCCGGGTTCGCTTCCCAGGTCCTCCCAGCGTGGAATTTGCATGTTCTCCCTGTGTCTGCATGGGTTTCCTCCCACAGTCCAAAGACATGCAGGTTAGGTGAATTGTGCTTGGTGTGTGTGTGTGTGTATGTGTGCAAGCCCTGTGGTGGGCTGGGGCCCTGTCCAGGGTTTGTTTCCTGTGTTGGCTGGAATTGGCTCCAGAAGACCCCTGTAGTTTGGATATAGCGGGTTGGACAATGGATGGATATTCAGTTTCTATAGAATCTACTTACAGTAATCCCTCGCTATATCGCGCTTCGACTTTCGCGGTTTCACTCTATCGCAGATTTTAAATGTAAGCACATCTAAATATATATCACAGATTTTTCGCTGGTTCGCGGATTTCTGCAGACAGTGGGTCTTTTAATTTATGCTACACGCTTCCTCAGTTTGTTTGCCCTGTTGATTTCATACAAGGGACGCTATTGGCGGATGACTTAGAAGCTACCCAATCAGAGCATGTATTACATATTAACTAAAACTCCTCAATGCTATAAGATATGCATCCCGCGCGGAGCTTGATTGTTTGCTTGTCTCTGCCTCTCTCTCACCCTCTCTGACGTTCTCTGCGCCTGACGGAGGAGATGTGAGCAGAGGGGCTGTTTGCTTAGAAGATACTAACGCTCCTCTAAAAAATGCCGCGGCAAACTTAAAAGCACAAGTATTGATTTTTTGATTGTTTGCTTTTCTTTGCGAGCGCTCTCTCTCTCTCTACCTCTGAAATTCTCTGCTCCTGAAGAGAAGAAGATCTATTTGCATTCTTTTAATTGTGAGAAAGAACTGTCATCTCTGTCTTGTCATGGAGGACAGTTTAAACTTTTGACTAAAGGGTGTTATTTCATGTCTAGAGGGCTCTAATAATGTTAACAGTGTGGGAGAGTTTATAAGGGCTTAAAATATATAAAAATAACTACACAAACATATGGTTTCTACTTCACGGATTTTCGTCTATCGCGGGGGGTTCTGGAACGCAACCCCCGTGATTGAGGAGGGATTACTGTACGTCATTTTACAATTGTAGTTATGCACTGACAACATAAGAAGTTTTGACAAATGAGAGGAGACCAATCACACTTTACTGTATAATAATTTATATTGACCTTATATGAAAAATATGCAAAATATAATTCTAAACTCTACAAATCAACATAAATCATCCAATGCCAAAAAATGAATCTTAACAGTATGATCGATTTACAACTCAGGCCATTCATAAGAAGTAACTTATTCAGATTTGAGCTGTTGTGACCTGTTTGTGTATTACTAAAGCTTTGTCAGGCCTATAACTTTCTTATCGAGGAGTCTGTGGTATTTTGTGACAGTGTTTAGGTCAGTGCAGTTTGTACCACTGTCTCTCGGTTCTACAGCCCCCAAGCCAACGTCAGGCCCAGTCTATATGTTTGCACCCTCTCTCAACAGAAATGCACCCACTTCTCCTCAAACTTTCCAAAATTATTAAATTGCTTAGTGACTCTAACTTGGCCCTGTATAACTGAGTGAATGCATATGTGTGATGTGCGTGACCCAAATCCTACCAATGGTTCGTTCTTAACATGTCTAGTTTGATTCTTACATGTCATGACCTTGTAATAGAAAACGCTGCTTCAGAAAATGTTGAATGGATGGATACAGATTTATTTAAAAGCATTTTTTTCATCATCAAACAGCAACACATACATTATGAAGTTACTGGTGACCTTATTTGCTGAACAGTTTCTTGAAAGGTTTTTGTGTGGTCAGCTTAGACAAACCTTTTTTTCCCCTCATACTTTGCAAGGCTAGCATGACATCACAGAGCTGAATCAGCCAATGTTGAATGGGTATGTAACACATAATAGGTAGTATGCTGGAGTAGTATGCTGGATCAACCGGTATAGCAGATGAAATTCTTCTTCTGTTATGGATTCAATAATTATTGTTTAAACATGATGTTAAGATTACAGGAGAACTTGTAAACACAGTCATCCCTCTGTATCCTTGAGGGACTGGTTCTAGTACCCTCCGCGGATGCTCAAGTCGCTTATAAAAAATGGCACAGTGTTTCCACATAACATATGCAAATTCTATCTAATACTTGAAATCATTTCTAGATTACTTATAATATCTAATGCAATATAAGTGCTATGTAAATAGTTGTTATACTGCATTGCTTTGGGAAGTGTTTTTTTTTTGCAACCCAATCCTATCCTTTTAAGTGTCTTCAAGACCTAGTCCATGAAGTTAGTCAATGGTTAATGACAATTGCTTAAACAAACCTCCACAACCCATCGTAAGCTAATTCTCAAACCGTACACGACCCATTCCCATTTAATACAATGGCCAGTCACAACCCTACACGACCCAAAAGGCAGCATAGATAAGAAACTATGGTTTAGTGAATAACAGCAAGAAAGAGAAGTCTGTACATGATCATTACAGATGCAATCATCATAACCTAACTACACAGTACACATTAGCATCAATGTAACATTTTCTTCCTTTCAGTAAATACCGGTTACTTTTGTGTAATGGCCTGAAAGACAAATACATAGAATAAAACACAGAACATTTCAAATACAAGTACATATAAAAATATAATTATAAATTCAGAAAATCTCATCTATATATTTCTCTTCTGGTTCGTCCTGCTTCCGCTTCAAAACCGGTCCCGCCCACACACAGCCGACATGGCATTTCTCGATTCCTATTCGTCATCTTCCATGTCATGCACTATACTTGCCTGCTGAGCGTAATACATCCAACAAGTACTCGAGGTGCTGCCACGACGGTAAAATAGCTTTACCACCTTTGCGGAAGCCACCTGTGTCTTTACAACAGCTTCTTACACAGCAAACATCAGAAGCTAAAAATTATCGTGAACACATTCGAGAATACAACCCTTCTCTAGTGTTTGCTTCCATGGGTGCACAGATAACTCAACCTCCTGGCCACGGACCATACTGTTTTAAAATACACGGGCAAATTTATCACCAAATCTCTCTACTATACGCTAACACTTCTACCTCTCCAGGATATGGACAGTTGTATGTTTTTGACACAGCGCAAGCTACTAAAGTACGCTTACAAAATAAAGCAAATTCTGCATGCATCGAAAATGTACTTCTCCAGCTAGATTCCATGCTCAAAACCATCAACCCCTTCACTAAATCATACAAACACATGTATGAAATCGCTCAGTCCAATCCAACAGCATCTGTACGAATGGTTTTCAAGGAATCCCCTAGGCAGGATTTACGACGATACAATGGCCCGACATGTCACACCGATGTTGCAGCAATTTTCGTCGGAGAAGATTGCGAAACGCCTGCCGAAAGGCACATTTGCATCTATCCCAGAGGCAACTCCTATAAACAGATTTCCACGCTCAATATGAATTGTGATCCTATGGTTTACCCACTTTTATTCCCTTACGGAGACATTGGCTGGCACAAAGATTTACAACATGTTCTCGATAAAAGAACCACAAAGAGAATAATGCTTACTCAATGCCAGTTTTACGTGTACAGATTATCAATGAGGAATACATTTAGTATTTTGCACTCCAGCGGCAAACTATTCCAACATTACGTTGTAGATGCGTATGTTTAAATAGAGGGCGCGTGTCTCAGCTATCTCAGATTACATCAACAAGATCTGTGTGTGGAACAATACAAAGGACTTTCAGACACACTGCAAGCAAACACTGAAAATAACAACGTTCGTGTAGGCAAAATGATCATATTACTGTCCACATTTCCAGGAAGTCCAAGATACATGCAACAAAACTATCAGGATGCCATGGTCATAGCATGTAAATTGAGAAAGCCTGATTTATTTATCACTTTCACATGTAATCCTGCTTGGCCGGAAATTCTATATGCACACAAGAATAGGAATGGAAAACGGTGAGAAAGGAATTCAGAAATCAAGAAGAAATAAATACTTCTTGATTTCTGAATTCCTTTCTCACCGTTTTCCATTCCTATTCTTACACCGCCATATGCTATGGTGGGCGTCGGCTAGTATAAATTAATTCTCTCACACTCTTTCACTCTCTCTCTCTCTTTCACACACACACACAGAAACACACTGCACACAACTCAAGTGGTGAACGAATGAGATACAAGGTGAACAATAAACAAAGAACAAGTGCTGGAGCGAGACTGTGGATCTGTGAAAAATCGGGATACTACAGCAGGATACACCTAAACATCACTTCACTTGCTTGGATTTAGTGTAGTGTTTAGAGTGTGGCAAATACAAGTTTTGCTTTTTGATTTATCTTTTTATATTATCAGTCTGCAGTTGGTTGAATTTGCGGATGCGGAACCTGTAGATATGGAGGGCCAACTGTACATTTAAACACAAAAAACACTGGAAATGTGTTGGTATATCCTTTTGTTAAAAATAATGTCTTTTACTATGGACTTGTACATGACCTGTGTGTAATATGTGAGCCAACCCTTTTAATAATATTACCCAAAGTGCTGTGCAGTTGATAAAAATCGCTTAGTGAAGATTCCACATCCTTTACTGTTGTTCATATTTGGTAGCACTGGCAGTGAGTGAGTAAAAGTGTCAGGGAGAAAAAACTTTACTTTTTTGTTCAAGACAGGTGAATACCTGCTATTGAATCACTGGAGGGTAAGCCTTAGTGAGTTTGTTTGCCTCTGTCTGCAAGAAATTTTACTGTTCTAATTTATAATTCTATAAATTGTATGTCAAGGAGGCACAGTGATGCAGTGGTTAGTACTAGTGCTACACAGGTCACGTTTATGGCCAGAAAAATTAGCACAGCATAGTTGGCACACACGTTCCTAGCCATCAGGGACACCTAAAAGATCATTGCCCCAATATTATCCACGCAAAATGAGTTCAGTTTCTTTCCCCATTGATTTCAATGTGTTTCACCAAGTTCATCACACTTCCCAGACATTTCTGTGATTTTGCAGAATGTGAGATGAAGAAAATTTAATGTGGTTTACTCATCACTATTCCTCAATATTTGTTTGTGTGTGCTTCACCATAAATTAACACAATTAACAGCTTAATCTTATAGAATTTTTGTCATCTATATGGACTTTAAGGCATTCAATGCTTCACCTATACTGGGTTTTGGAAATTCTCTTAAACTACACATAGCAGTCTTTGAATATTTTTTTTTTTAAATTGTCATTTTTAACTTGTTTTAGACTATATTATAAAAACAAACAAACAACCTCACCACACCAGGGGAAAATGCAGGGTGTTTTGGAAATTTTCTCCTTAATAAGCAACCTATTAATGACTCTGTGTTTTATATAGAAATGTTCACAAAGAACATCATCTCAACATGCATTACAAAAAAAACACACACAATAAGACTCAATCCATCTCTTTATCTGTTTCATCACACTTTTCCCAAAGGCAGCAATGGTAGTAATTACTAAACTACTTCCACAGCCTTGAAGCAATGCTCGGAAATCTGCAGCTGTAAGCAAATCAATGAAATTTAAAAGTGTTTCAAGATGCAGTTTCAAAGAAGATAGTCTAACCATATGTTCCATATGTTAAAAATGTTGATGATGATAACACTGCTTCTATTGTTATTAATGGAAGTAACAGCACTAAAAGAATTATTTATCTCTGGCAGGTTGGGATACTCAACAGAAATGGGTACAGCAGTATGAACAGTAGTTGTAGAGAGGCTTCTCCATGTAACCAGAGTTGTAATTAATCATGTACCTGTATATGTGCTATCCCATTTTAGAGTCATTCCTGTTTTATAACCATTTTCTCAAGCTACAGCTTTGTTTAAATCTCAATTGGATTACAAAGTCAGAAAAATTAAAATATACATCAAGCAGTCAACCAGTTTGCTAATAGATAGATGGATAAATAGATAATGAAGATAAATAGAAATATATTGGTGTCTTTCTGGTTGCACAGTCCACTTCAGTGTGCCCCACACTGGAGTGGACAGTGCACCCAGAAAGACAGCAATACATTTCAGTACAAATTTTGAAGGACACATTCTTACACATAAGCAGTCAACATATCAAGTAAAAAGACTGTCTTGGAACAACAATTACTGGATATGGTTACAAAACTCATCCATTCGAGGAGTCAATGGAAGCTCTAATCAGGGCACTCAAGAGACTGATCGAGGAGTCTGTGGCTGGGCTTGCGAGTGTCCTGGATAAAAACCAAGATCCAGGCCTTTAATGACCTCTTGGGCACAGCCATCAGCAGTGTGTCTGTCTGTGGAGAGAGTGTCAACCTTGTCGAGAGGTTTACTTACCGTGGCAGTGACATTCATGTCTCTGGTGACTCTTCCTATTAAGTCAGTAGATGGATTGGGAGAGCATGACAAAGACTGAACTCCTTTGGTGCTGTGTCTCTCTGGAAAATTCTTGGGTACTGTTGATTAGACTTTGTGTCGAATGAGCGGTTGCTCATGGAGTCCCAAATAAGGCACGTTACCTGCATTGTGAGGGAGTGACAGTTACGGCACTACGGCCATGTGGTGCATTTCCCTGAGGGTGATCTACCTCGTAAGATCCTCATTGTTGAGGACCCGACTGGCAGGACCAGGCCAAGGTGTCACCCACATAACAGCTGGCTGTGGCACATATTTCCGGAGGGTGGGACTGGACCGCGAGTCTGCCTGGGGGGTTGCCAACCGGGATCCCGAGTTGTTTCGTTGTGTAGTGGGTGTGGCAATGCACCTATATATATAGGTGCTGATTGATTAACCACTCTGTAAGCAAGCATCAAGATTTTGAACTTAATTCATGCTGCTACCAGGAGCCAATGTGAAAAATGGAGTAACATGTGCCCAGCTTGGATGGTTGAACATTAGATGTGCTGCTGCATTTTCAATTATCTGGAAAGACCAAAAATAAATAAATAAATAATAAAGGCAATAGAATAACAAAGACTATGCCCTTTCTGGGCTTGCTGAAAAACAGTTAGATTAACTAACAAATTACAGCACATAATGTGATCATTACTACTGTATCTTTCAGCCTTCTCATTTCTCATTATAATGGCTTCCTCTTCCTTCTCATCAGAAAAACTCCTACCTCTGCTCGTCTCCCAGCATTGAAGCCCTTCCAACTTAAACCACAAATGCCCTTATATAGCTACGCACTGAATTACTTCTGGTACCCTTTAAGCCTTCTGGGAAGGATTTTTGGATCAACCCCCTTCCTACACAGGCTCATGCCTGACTGCACTTCCCAAGAGCCTCTGCAGGAAGTTGAGAATATGTAGTAAGGTATATGTAGTATGTCTTATAAGGAATATCCATCCATCCATCCATTTTCTAACCCGCTGAATCCGAATAGGGTCACGGGGGTCTGCTGGAGCCAATCCCAGCCAACACAGGGCACAAGGCAGGAACCAACCCTGGGCAGGGTGCCAACCCACCGCAGGACACACACAAACACACCCACACACCAAGCACACACTAGGGCCAATTTAGAATTGCCAATCCACCTAACCTGCATGTCTTTGGATTGTGGGAGGAAACCGAGCGCCCGGAGGAAACCCACGCAGACACGGGAGAACATGCAACCTCCACGCAGGGAGGACCCGGGAAGCGAACCCGAGTCTCCTAACTGCGAGGCAGCAGCGCTACCACTGCGCCACTGAGTAGTAATATTATTATAAAAGGAATATGCAGTTGTCTTCCCATTAGCTGCTTAGGGATTCCCATTCTTTTATAATGAATCAGCAGCCAAGAACAAGCTGATGAGCCATCCAGGCAATAGTTTCCCATTTGGGATATATACATGCAGATTAGACTTTTATGCCACTCACCTCCTCAACAGACAGACAGACAGATATGTATGGTACTATGTTTGATACAGTGATTGATATATAAGGGACTATAATAGATAGATAGATAGATAGATAGATAGATAGATAGATAGATAGATAGATAGATAGATAGATAGATAGATACTATATCAGACAGATAGAGTAGATTAACTAAAGACTCAGAAGGAGACATGAAAGAGAAAATAATGTTTATATATCTGTCTCATGCATTATTAATTATAATTCTATTCAGAAATAAAGAACACAATAACTCATGGAGATGTCTCACATTTATCAAGTATTAAAAAGTGAAAAACAACAGGAAAAAATCAAGTGTTCTGCTCTGAATTAATGTCACATTTATTCATGAAGGTTTTTTCACAATCTCTTTTATAAGCTACAAAAATTTTGACTGTGGTCTTATTTCTTATGACTTAGTATAAATATATATTATATTGTACAGTCATTTAGATACACTAGTTGACCTAATCTACAAGTCTTTATTAGAATGTGGTGGATATCAGAGTCCAAGGGGAAAATGCAAGCTGACATAAGAAAGATATGAATGCCCTGCACAAACATCAGAAAGGCTGAGAATCAAAACCACATATCAATGGAAGGATATCAGTTATGTTTACTTGTTTTCCTTTATATCTTGAATCCAATAAATCCTAATTAAACATTAATACAGTATTATAATAATAACATTTCTACTTAACAGACAGAGCCAGTGCATGGGGTGAGGCATAAAGGCAGTGGCCTCAGGTGGCATTTGGGTAAGGGTAGCATTTTCCTGTAACAGTGTATTTTTTGCATTATGACATAACAATACCACAAATTACAGTAAAGTGTTACCCTTAATAATTATGCAAATGTCCAGTGCCTTATTTTTACACCACCTTTAAAAACTGTAAGAAATATTTTAATTTTAAAAGTTTCAAAGTTCCTTACTGCACCATTAAAATTTAAGCTCAGTCACATTTTGAAACTACATGTCAGTGTATGGTCTTAGCTTTCATTTTCCAGTGTATTGTGTATATATTTGCTTATATCATTTTGCGCAATTTCAATCTCTGGAAAGTTATTAAAGTGTCAGTCACATGTACAATGCCTGTTAAATGTCACTTAAATTTTCACTGCATGTGTTTAGGTAAAAAAGCCGTTCACCTTATAGCTTACACCACAGGTCACTAATAGGTGGACTGCAGTCCGGTGTCTGGACCCATATTCTGTTCTGTCTGGACCCAGACATATCACTGAGTTTTATTTAGTTTTTATCGGAGATTACATTTTTACCAGCGACTCTTTTCTGACAGTGTTTCTACACCGCTACTCAGCGAAAGGGACATCCTACGTGTCTCTGATTGGCCAGTACTTGTTGCCTTCGTGGGTTCGAGTTGGTTGGGTTTAAGCATGAAGACTGATATTGGTCAAAGTGAAGGTGAAAATGTCAGCCAATCACAGGCAGAGTAGGGCGGGCCTTCACTGAATAGAGGAACGGAAAACCTGCATTCTCAGTGAAAACAGCTGGCATTCTTGTGGCAGTGGCAATGACATGGAGAGAAAAATATACAGGAGTGAGAAGACAAGAGAGAGAAAAGTGACAAAACAGTCAATGTCCCATGGCTTTTGATAAATGGTGGAAGCTTGACACTGAAAACTGGACTTTTAATCCAGAATGGACCGAGGTGTTTCTGTTCATACTTCCTGTAGGAAGCTTGAAAACGCCATGTCTCATCTGCTCTGAGACGGTGGCAGTGGTTAAAAGCAGGAATGTGAAACACCACTATGAAACTAAGCACAAAATTACATTTGAGAAAAGTTACCCACTAAATTCGCCAATTAGGCTACAGAAAACAAGCAATCTTAAAGCCAACTAATGATCGGTCAACGAGGATTTTAACACATTTATTTACTGGCCAACAACTTGCTAACGAGTCTTCCCTGAGAGATGCGTGGATTTTGGGATGTCACAAAAAAACATTCAGTGATGACAATCTTCACACATGCATGAGGATGGCACTGACACCATTCCAGCCCAGATTTAAAATCCTGGCAGACCAACCAAGAGCTCATTTCTCTCACTGAACAAGAGAAAGTAGGCAGTGAGATATGAGGGAAAGAAGGAGGAGAAGAAACGTTCAGTTATTTAAAGATGTTCAGATTTACTGTGGAACTGGTTATACCTTTTCAGTTGTGCACATATTAAAAACTCTTTTCATATTTTATTTTTATGAGGCCAAGTCTTTTTTTTGTTGAAACGTTAGAACTTATTATTTTTATTATTATTATTATGAAAGTAATTATTATTTATAATTCTCAGTTGAATGTCAAAGTTACCTTGCTTTTACTGTTATTTATTTTTTCTTATTTTATTGTATGTAGCCCTCCAGAGTCCAGAGTTGCACTGAAAATAAATTTGTTGAAATGGCATTGAACTTTCTTCGTTTGATTTGAGTCATTGACTTCATACAGTGCAGATGTTGACACAATGGCAATACTACTTCAAAATATATAAATTAATTGTAATGTAAAAATTATAATGCAACTTAAACATGATGATACTGTGGACCTGTACATAAGGAAATTTTCTTTATTCGGACCTCCTTAATATGGAGGAATATTTCGGACAAAATGAAATAAATAAATAAATGCGTAAATAAATAAAAGTACTGTGAAATGTGAGCATAAATAAATAAATGTGTCATGAAATGAGAGCCTTAATAAATAAATATGTCATGAAATGAGAGCATAAATAAATAAATGTGTCACGAAATATGTTTTTCGTTGCTTATTTATTTATTTCATTTTGTCCGTAACATTCCTGCAAACCGTCATGAAATACGGCTTGAAATAAAACTGTCACTTTCACTCGTCAAAGTTGAGAGGGTGGGCTCTAACACGCCCTCTAGTTACTGATTGGTGAATCGATAGCACAAGAATTAATTAGAAAAATGCTTATTACTGCCGATGAAATGGATTCTGCCGAAGATATTACGTATTTCAAAGAGAGAATTGAAGATTTATTGGAAGAAATTACAATGTTGGCGGCCCTTTTAGACTCCGATATAGATGAAACTGTTTTTGAAATTATCGAAGAACAGGTGGAACGGACTCGACTACACTCCAGTTCAGGTGACACAGTTCCCTGCTCTAGACGTCCATCCTTTGACATTCCAGCTGAGTCAATAGAACACCTTCTGTTATGCGGTTTAAAAGTACAACAGATTGCAGATCTATATGGTGTATCGGAGAAGACGATCACAAGGCGAATGAGCCAGTTTGATATACTGATGCTGCAACGGCTGTATTAGTTTAGGTACTTTGACATGGAATGCCCAAAGCAGCTCCAACTAATATTTTGAACTGAACAACTTTACCACTGATCAGAGCTGTACAGTTGTTTGAAAAGTAGCTGCGAATATGCAACTGACTTTATACTCGTAAAACAAGGGTCAAATACTCAGTTCTAAAAGGGCCGCCAACATTGTAATTTCTTCCAATAAATCTTCAATTCTCTCTCTGAATTACGTAATATCTTCAGCAGAATACATTTCATCGGCAGTAATAAGCATTTTTCTAATTAATTCTTGTGCTATCGATTCACCAATCAGTAACTAGAGGGCGTGTTAGAGCCCACCCTCTCAACTTTGACAAGTGAAAGTGACAGTTTTATTTCAAGCCGTATTTCATGACGGTTTGCAGGAATGTTACGGACAAAATGAAATAAATAAATAAGCAACGAAAAACATATTTCGTAACACATTTATTTATTTATGCTCTCATTTCATGACATATTTATTTATTAAGGCTCTCGTTTCATGACACATTTATTTATTTATGCTCACATTTCACAGTACTTTTATTTATTTACACATTTATTTATTTATTTCATTTTGTCCGAAATATTCCTCCATACCTTAAATCATAATTGACAACCTCAGTTAGAACAACGGTTTTACACTTTTTTTTTTACTTGTGGTCCAGCAAATGACTGTGAATATCTTTTCAAACTGGAAAGATAAAAAATATAATAAACTTATTTACTCTGCAATTCTCCAACCAGTGCCTAAACTGGAAACAAATGAATTCTCTGTTTTTAAGTTGGGTTTCTTAATAAAGTGAAGTGTTCGTATTTACTAAGAAAATACACAGAAAAATGTCTGACCAGTGCAGTAGTGGAAGGTGCTCAAATGAGTTTGTTTGACTTGCAACACCAGAATAGGTATGGCATGTTCTGGGATCAAAACATTAGACTTGCGGGTGCCCCCTTTAGCCAGTAAAAGTTAGGGTGTATAAATAGTTTCTATTTAAGCAGTTTTTTTTCTCTTGTTCATTTTGATGAAAAATTACAGCTAAAGCACTATTTTCCAAACCTTCATAAGTGCATCGCCACAGAATGGTTTTATTGTGATGTAATGTGTAGCTTCTGTGTGTTTTCTTTTTCATTTCATAAAATAATATTATTTATTTTTATTTATTGTCTGTTCTGAGGATGTATTGCAAGTTCTATGTTGATAAATATACTGTCTCTCGCCTAGTAACAATATGCAAAAATGGCCGTTGCCTCAGCCAGCCCTGTTAAAAATTATGCTCAGATACTCCTATCCCTACTCTTCAGTATAGAGAACAAATAAAATGGAGCTAGCACAAGGTAACTTCACAAATAATGACAAAGCCAGAGAGTTATTCGTGAAGTAAATGTCTTCAGTTGTAAAATCATTAACACTGATAAGGGCTTTCCTGATTTCAAAATATTTTTGTATTACCACTAGATAGTAAAATTTTCCATTTAAACATATTCTCTCTTATTTTAAAGTCACAGCTTTACAAAAAGAAACCTTGTTACCTTTCCTAATATTTTCCCACTGTGTACAGTGGAATTGTAATTCACTAGTCCAAAATACTGTATATCACTGCTTGCAAACCACCACGGTCCTTAGACACTCTAAGATAGTCTTGGGAACTCAACATTTTATTTAGATTTGCAGATAATGAGTAAGAGTGGAGTTTAAACAAAAGTACTCTTTCCCAGTATGCTCAGCATGGTCTATTTCAGATAATAATGGAGCAACATCAGCCTTTCTCTTGAGTTAGTTAGTCTTTAGTTTGTCAGGACAAAATCCTCTTTAGAGAGATGCTGTCAGCCCTTTGCTTCCATGACCTTTGTTTAAACTGCACTGAAATAAAATTTTCAGTAAGATCAAAACCTGTTTCTAACATAAGCTAATTAGAGAAACTTTGCTGACTTCCCTAATATTTCCTCTTTATCTACTACCAAAATATCTAATATTTATTTTATAAAAAAGTGTCTTTATGTACGTTTAGAACTGACACAAAATCAGGATTTCCTTCATCTCTGCTGTAGAGGTTGTTAAGATGAAAGAAAAAAATCACTTTGCTGTCCCAATATAAGTGAGAGTATTTTTCAGTTTCTTTGTTACACCTTGCCTGATGAAGGGGCCTTAGCTGCCTTGAAAGCTTGCATTTGTAAGCTATTTAGTTAGCCAATAAAAGATGTCATTTCACCCTACTTTCTCCTTCATCTCTGCTGTCAGTACAGCAGTTGCAGCGCCAGAATAAGACCCGTATAGGTTTATGTCCTGTTTTGTAGCTTAGGTTTTCTTAATTATTTCTTTTTTTACAAATGAAAATCTACTTATGCTGCATACATGAATTTAATATGTACAAGGGTGTTCAATGAATTATCTACCTGAATAGTAAAGAATGTAGCAAGCATGTTGAAACAAGTCTGGGCATTTTGTGATGCATCTCAAGGTTACTCATGCACAGTTGTGGTTCAGTGCGAGTCTAACATTCCAAGAGGCAGGATGTCAGGAGAGTCCATGTGAGAATCAAGTAAGCTTGTTCATGACAATACGCCGGTTCACATGTCACTTCAATTGCAGGCTGACATTCAAGAATGTGGGTTCCAGCTGTTAAACCATCCACTATACCATCCTGACCTGACTCTCTCAGATTATTTCCTGTTCGGGTTTTCAAGTGATGAAGACGTCAAGGCAGCTGTGACATCCTGGTTTGAAGGTCAAGCAGAAGATTTTTTTTTTCAAAGGGGTTAAAGTCATTATAGGAAAACTGTTTGAATTGTATGAAGCTGTCATGGGACTATATTGAAAAATAAAAAATAATTTTTTGAAAACTGATTTCTTTCCTACTGAGGTAAATAAATTATGTAAAGTCCCTTGTATCTTTCTTAATCTACTCTCTATATATAAAATCCTAAGCCTAAAAATGCAACGATTTTGTGCAACAATTTTATGTCACATTTTTGGTCACGCTTTAAATATACATTTGGTATATTCTTTTCAGAATTTATCAAACATTAATGTAATGTAATTTTAAGATTCTTATTCCGGTTTTAAATTATAAACTAAAAAATATCAAGAACTTACATCCTGTGAGACGAGCCCTTGTGCCAAGTGATTTAATTAAACCCGGGGCCGGAAATAAAAGACAAAGAGTAGAACAGCTGCTGTACAGGCTTTTAAATGTTTGAAGCATCGCGTCAGATGCAGATCACGCGGCATGGCAGCAGCAGCAAGCCAGCAGCTGATCAAGCAAAAAGGAGGTAAAAAATAAAAACTATTTGTTTCCCATTGTACAGTAATCCCTTGTTTATCACGGGAGATAGGTTCCAAGGCCGGCCGCAATAGCTGAATTTCCGCGAAGTAGGGACACCATATTTATTTAATGATTTAACGTGTATTTGGACGTTTTTAAACCCTCCCTGTACTGTTTACAACCCACCCTTTACTCTGTTAATAACAGGGACAACTGTTAAGCAATATGAAATCGGTAGATAAGTTTACAGTTACTGTATGACGAAGTACACGTACCTATATATGACGTGATGATGGTGATGAATATGCTGTGCAGTAAAAATGATGATGATGAAGATGATGATGACTTTTACTGCGCAGCCAATGACTGTATTTTAAATCTCTTTAGACGGCGGTGCCATTTCCTGGGGCACCTCTCCCACGGTTTCCGAAGGTGTATCCGTAGTAGTAGTAGCAATTGGCTCTTTTTTGCGAGGCTGCAAAAACATTGTGATCGGCAGCTGCTGCCGCTGCTTCTTTTTCCGGTCGAAGAGCAGCTTGTAGGCGGTCATGACGTCGTTGACCTTGTTGCAAAATTGGACCGATCGAACCATATCGTCGTCCCATTCCTGTGACCGCTCTTGCAGATCCTTAGCCAGTCTGCAGCCACAGCCACGAACGTTCTCCCTTCCTTCAACATATCGAGAAGTTTCACCTTCTCACCGATCGTCATCATTCTTCGTTGGCATTTAGGCTCAGCACCAGCCTTGGAAGAAGGAGCACGTTTGGGAGCCATTGCAGGGGGTGAAAATTGAAGCGAAGTTCAACACAAAGAAACCACAAAAAAATCACACACAATACAGTGTAAAGTAGACCGCTCAGCGAGAAAGCTTGAAGCGAAATGGCCGCGACAGAGAGGCATCAGTCAAAGCACCAATCACGGGCCTGATTAGAAAGCGGGAAGCTGTGATTTGTCGTCTCCCTCCCATGTACCAATCATAGCCCATGTTACAACGCACTTAGTCACGGAACTTGTTTTGTTGTTCTTAGACTGAGAAATACTACTACTATATTTTAAAACCCGCGAAGTCATGAATCCGCGAAAAGTGAACCGCAAAGTAGCGAGGGATTACTGTATCACCATTTAAGAGGGGGTTTCGGAGGAGCAACCGAGTCTCCTTGGGGTGCGTTCAGCCCCTGTCTTCACAATGTGAGCGGTAGAGAGGTGAAGTGGCTGGTGCATAGCGCAGGCTAGGGGGGTTGGGGGGTTGGGGAGCAAAGCGAGCAGGGGCCGAACCCCCTAGTTAAAATATAAATCTATACTAATAAAAGGCAAAGCCCTCACTCACTCACTCACTCACTCACTCACTCATTCACTCACTCACTCACTCACTCACTCACTCACTCACTGACTCATCACTAATTCTCCAACTTCCCGTGTAGGTAGAAGGCTGAAATTTGGCAGGCTCATTCCTTACAGCTTACTTACAAAAGTTGGGCAGGTTTCATTTCGAAATTCTACGCCTAATGGTCATAACTGGAAGGTATTTTTCTCCATTAACTGTAATGGAGTTGAGCTGGAATGACGTGGGGGGGGGCGGAGTTTCGTGTGACATCATCACGCCTCTCACGTAATCACGTGAACTGACTGTCAACGCAGTGCGTAGAAAACCAGGAAGACCTCCAAAAAGCGCTTAAGAAAACATGCATTATATAATTGAGAAGGCAGCGAAACAATAAGAAGCGAGCGAGTGACATATACTACCATATTCATGACTGCTGCTACCTCGGAAAGAAAGCAAGGTGTAAACCTAAACTTTAAATTAAGTTCATAGACAGGCTACGCTGGCGTTTCACATGCCCACAGGTAATGCGGGATACAAGTTTAATGAGAGGGCGCGGGATATAAGCGAGAGTTTTGATCACTTTGTAACTAAGTTAAAATTGTAGGTGAAGGGGTGTGCTTATGCAAATTCCGAGAGACTGTGTTTGTGGGGATTGACAGTTAAAGGCGGGTGGGGGAGTCACGTCATCATCTCCCTCCCATTCATCTCATTTGGCTCTGAGCTGAGCTCTGCAGCTAACGCCGTCTTCCGAAGCAACTCACAGAAAAATCCACAAGTTAATACACACGCTGTCTCTATAGAGTTTCTCCACACTGAATCCTCCAGGCACTACTTACAAAAGGTTACATTGACAATCGTGTTACGTTATTTTTAAAATCTTTCCTTTTCTTAGCACAAGCACAGCTGAGAAGCTTCGATGCATGTGCTCCATAACGTTAAAATTAATGCATTTAATCACACTTTGCATTACAAGCAAAGGGAGCTTTTATCAATGCATGATTTCCTGGTACACGATTACTTTGATCAGCGCATCCCGATTCATTTTACCCTCGCACCACCTTAGTTTGAGAAGAAGTATGAAAAATATGAGGTTAACACAGAAAAACAGATCACCAATTCAAGCTTTATGAATAATCGATTAAGCCATCAATAATTGTTTTGGTAAAGCCATCCTCCTTCCATTTTATAATTTTTCCGCCACTAGCCATGATTAAATGAGCGGTAAATAAAGTAAGAGCAAAGCGAGGGTGACTTATTTAGGCAGGCATATATATGACAGCAACACTCATGACAATGTCAATCATGTTACGTTATTATTAAAATGTTTCCTTTTCTTTTTCATTACTTCTTTAACACACTACTTCTCCGCTGCGAGGGGCGGGTATTTTGATATATATATATATGAATGACCTCCAAAGAGCGCTGAGACTTTTGATATCATGAACGTGTCTGCAAAAACTGTGGTCTCCTGCCCTGCAAAAGTCGAGCAGCCAGCGCGCGTGCATAGCTGTGCCGGCCTTTGAGGCGCTGACTGCGCTTCTGCCTTAAGTCAAAGTGAGCACTTTTAATTTTTTTCATCCTCCCCTGCGCTATAGCCCAGACAAGTGCAAACACGGGACCCCTTTTCTACACCACGGCAAAATAATATTAAGGCGATTCACACTTTCTTTTGCACGTATACGCTTATGAGGTTCTCACCCCGGATTATGAAGACACGCACACGAGTAGAGGACTGACAGTGCCATCACAGCCGATTAATGGCGGGGCGTCTCACCAGTCTACACAAGACCCACGCGACTGTCCTCAAAAGGCGATCATAGCGTCAGCGAACACATCTCTCTATACTATATAAAAGAAAAAGGCAACTTTCCTTTCTTTACACCTTTTTCCTTTTATCCCAAACCAAAGCCTTTCTCGCTTAACACTGCAGAGGACACAAAACTAATTTTCTTTAAATGCCGGTAAGGCACATTACCAGAGGCACAAATTTGAACGTTCACATAGAAAATGTAATTTCTATACCACAGCCGTCGTGTAGCGCCTTTCAAAAGGGATCTACTACCGAGAGATGATCCATATACATTTTAGCTGCTGTTAGTTACTTACCTGTTGTGTTACACAGTCTTTAAAATGTAGTTTACCAAACCACTCCAGTAGTGCTCAATGTACCTGTACTTCTTAAAACGTTAATGTTTTACTGTTTAATAACTTATAGACTATATTTTATTATTTCTCCCTTGCACTCAGTGACCAAAGCTATACACACACATATATAAAATCTATATATATACACACACACACACACACACACACATACATACGTACGTACATACATACATATATACAGTACATACACACATATATATAATTTGTGTGTGTGTATGTATGTATGTGTGTGTTTATATGATGTAGATAGGTATGTATATATATATATATATATATATGTGTATATGTAGATATGTATATAGATATGTAGATATGAAGATATGTATGTGTATATATATGTGTATATATATATATATATATGTATGTATGTATGTATGTATGTATGTATGTATGTATGTATGTATGTATGTATGTGTGTGTGTGTGTGTATATATATGACAGCAGCAATCAAGCTGTGAGAAAACAGTAAAAGGAGGCGTGTCAGACGTCGTGGTACATTTTCTGATGCAGCTACCGAAAACAACTTTGTGACGCTGCCGCCAAATACACAAAACAATTACTTTGACAATCATGTTACATTATTTTTAAAATGTTTCCTTTTCTTTTTCGTACCTTCTTTAACACACTACTTCTCCGCTGCAAAGCGCGGGTATTCTGCTAGTTAATTATAAACCTACACATCAAAATTGCCAGTATTACTTTAAAAAGTATTTGGAAAACATACTCTAGCTAACAAGTTTTAGAAAATAAGATTCTTTAATCAAGATTCTAAAATAAGATCTTTAATACGCAGGCAATCAGTTTATTTTCACCACTTGTGGATTTAAATTAAAGTTACCAAAATCATTCAAACTAGAAACGCAAAAAAAAAACTAACCTAAACTAAAATAACAAGTTTTTTTAAAATGAATGAATATTTGTCAACTAGCATAGAAAAATCCCTGTTTATTAAAACAGGCACAATGATATGATGGTAAGTCAGTCTGTTTCAATCACGTTGTGCATTTATAAATCTCTGTTCACGGATATGCCAACCCTTACATCCCTTTTTCTTTGTATGTCTTTTTGCCTTTATTCATCAGACATTCCGGCCATTAGGTCCTTCTTTCTTTGTGCGTTTTGTAACCTTTATTCATTGGACAATGTGAACACTAGATGACATTACACCTGGGCCCAAACTCCAGGGGCCTTATGTATAACGCTGTGCGTAGAATTCACACTATAACATGGTGTACGGACAAAAGTGGAAATGTGCTTGCGCACAAAAAAATCCAGATGCAGAAATCTGTGCATATGCCAGCTTCCACATTCTTCCACTACATAAATCCTGGTCAGCATGAAAAGTAACGCATATGCACGCGCCTGCTGTCCTGCCCCAACTCCTCCCAGAATTATGCCTCTTTGAATATGCAAATCAATATAAACAGTCCTTAAGCTCAGCCTATGTCAACTTTAATCTCTAAATTTCCACTTTAATCACATAGTTTATTTTGTCATTAAAGTAGAAGATCATAAACTTAACCTGAAAATCATTTAATTTACTAGATTCTCAATCCCTCCATAACTAAAGTAGCACGTTAAATACTTTGTTTTGTATTTGATCTTCTATGTGCTCTGTGTGTGTGAATCACTACATGCTTCCGGGCTTTCTCTTCCTCCGACAGGACACAGAATCCATTACATTTGTGATATTACAGCTCTCTGAATAATTTAAATACTGAGATGTATACATGATATAATTTTCATGATGATAGGAGTTAAAGCATGTTATTAAACATGGGAACACGGTGGCATAGTGATTGTTAATGTCTCACGCAAGATGCTTGCTGCGCCGTGTGCTGCCTTGGATAAAATACTTTATTGTAGCAATACTCTTTCAAACAACCTCCAATTCCTGTCTTTACTTTTCTTTCTCCAAATACCCAATCGCCACACAATCAGCTCTGTAATAGATGTTAAGCCATCTGTAAGCTTAGAACGCCGATTCTTTAAAACTTTTAAGGAATATTGAAATATCTTTGTAGTACGTATTTAATTATTCTATCCATCTATCCTTCCAGTGTCGCATCAGCACCAGCAAGAATACAGCGCAAGGCAGGAACAATCCATGAACGGAGTGCTAGCGGCTCGCTAGCGCTGCAGCACCGTGTAGTTAAAGTTAAAGCTTTATCTGTATAATATAATAAACATATTTTGCTGCATTTCATCTTAAAAATATTATCATCATATGTAAATACACGCTTTATAAATTGGCTCAGGTTGTGCAATATTATAACTGTAGTGCAAGTTTACAGTGAGGTGATTGTACTAATAAGTACAAACAGTTCTACAAGGAGCACTTGATGGACTGATTGAGTGCATTTAGCGTTCTTGGAATGAAGCTGTTACTGAACTGCGAAGTCAGTACACGAAAGGCTCTGAAGCGTTTGTCATATGAGAGCAGTTCAATAGACAGCATGGCTGAGGCAGCGTGTGCTCGATGCTGTATACCGATAATTCTCTTTCTGATCAGCAGCTGTACAGCTGTGATTCACACTCAGATACAGTGATATAAATACTCCTAGTGGTGCAGTGAGAGTAATATGGAAGAAGATGATCCGATGTGGGATTCGAGGTACAGTGAGAGTAACAACTGTGAGACTTGCCTGGACACCACCAGTCGGAAACCACATCTTTATCCAAAGACACACGTTTATTAATCACACAAATACAGTCCAAAACACCATACAATGCACTCAGCAATAAATCTCCCCAATAAACCTTCTTTTTACAGTCTTTAGCTGCCTCTACTCTTCTCCTGGGAGCTTCGGCCAGCTCCCACTCCCGACTCTAGCTCCCCGACTGTTAGGAGGCGGCGCCTTATATTCCCGCCTGGATGTGCTCCAGGTGGCTGGTGACGCACTTCCGGCAGCACTTCCTGGTGTGGCGGAAGTGCTGCCCTTTGCCCCAGAAGCACTCCGGGCGCCCCTGGCAGGTTCCTCCGCCATCTTGCCAATTGTGGCGGAAGTAAAGTTCTCCCCGGTTCTAGGAGGCTTAAGGTACCCCCTGGCGGTGGCCACGGGTCCCAATGAGTTGGAAAGTCTCTCCTCCTCTCCCATGGTCCTCTCCTGCTCCAGGGCGGTTTTGCCATCCTGACCTGGAAGCTCTTAATGTCTCCTTCCGGTTCCTCTAGGCATCCCAGCCAGGTAAGAACCCCAGACATCTGTGACACAACGCTAAAGCAGTTACGGTATTTGGAATAGTTTGACCATTCTGTGAACCATTATAGTGTTACAGGTTAATTACAATTAGATGCATTAAACTAATAAACAATATGTGGTTATCTTCAGTGTATTTATAAAGCCGCATCAGGGATGTGGATCTAAAAAAGAAAGGATAACCACACAGGAACTGCTTTGATGCTGGGTGAAGCCAGTCTGCAAAACGGTGCAGAGAACTTGCGTACGACAGGGTATGAGCTACCATGGAAATGTGTGTGGCTTTACGCCAAGTTTAGTTTTTATACATCGCGATTTGAACGTGGTAACGTTCTTCCACAACATTTTTGTACATACGCACCATTTATACATGAGGCCCCAGATGTTTTGTTGTTTCACATACACAGAAAACAGAAATAACATTAACCTTGCTTGTGACAAATTTAGGCCCACCCTTTTAGTGGTACAACTTAACCTGCTTATATTCTTCTGCTGCTTCTTGAATTAGGTGAAAGTGCGTTTTCAATAGCTCACTTTTCTAGTTGCTCACCCTATGCAATGGGATTTTTTGCGTACTATTCGATGCATCTCTGATAGCACAATAGATAGCACTAACCCGGTGCCAGACTGGATAAAGTAGTTTTCACATTAACTGAATAGTTTTTAGTACCTGAATCATAATACAATCAAAGAAGAAAGTTTTTTGATCAGCAATTGCAGACGAGTTATAAAATTTATATAGCTAACATTTCTAATAAATACAGTATATCTCTTGCTAAAATGCTAGGTAATGACAGCCTTAAAATATTTGATTTTCTTATTGCAGCCTCTTGCTTGAAATACTTGAACACACCTACAAGAAATTGTAAGGTTACATCTTCTGTGGGTGTATGCTTTTCTTAGCAACGTTATCTCTGTAGTCGTCATCAACTGTTCAGCTCACTCCAGAAACAATGATTCGCCCCATCAAAGACACCTTTTCTTAAAATAAAACTTACTTTGTCATACAAGACACCTTTCAAAGCATTATTCTTTTCTTGTGACAGAAATGTACAAGGGTGATGGTTTTGCTTCCTTTGCAGCCTCACAAGTCATATTTGACAGTCGCTGGTGTTTCATGTTTATTTCCAGGTGTTAAAAAATGATGACACAGTTCAAGCACTATAAAGCCTTTTTTTCCTCTTTTTACACTGAAGAAGAAAGATGAAAGTTTGATCTTTATTTTTGTGATTACTGTTAAATGAGTTATACTGCTAAAGGATCAGATCTCAGCATGTCTCATGAGTCAAGCTCATGCAATGAAAAATGAGAGATCAGTTTAAGAATACACAAACTGTAGAAATGGTCACTCTTAAAAAATGTGTATTTAGGCAACATATTAAGCAATGCATTCCAAATTCAAAAATAAATAAAATCATTTTTTATTCATCCATCCATTATGGAAAAGCTTTTGTTTATCTGCTTCAAGGCTGCTGGATCCAAATCTTGACTGACATGGACCAAAGCTGAATGGCATTACAGTCAACTACAGGACACACATGCCTTTTTGATGTGAGAGCTAAGCAGGTGTAGACGTGTGGAGACATTATTTTTCATTTAATGTTGTATTATTTGATTTCCTTTTATAGTATACTGAAAAGATTTCTGAACTAGACACCTAAAGTCTCATGGAGAATTGCCAAGTGTAATGACTACACTGGGCGGCAGCACCAGTTTTAGATAGTATGGAATTAAGAAATAAAAGTAATAGTAATAACAAGCCAAAGGTGAAATCAGGAGGACATCACACAAATAAACAATAGCTAAGACATGAGGCAAAATCATAAATCAAAAGACGTAGCAATAAAATTACAAAGCAAAATATTTCTTGTACCCTAAGCCAAAACACAAGATGAAAATCAAAGTCAAAAAACAAAAAGTATCTTGTAGCTGGAGAGATTGTTAACAATAATGACGTTAGAGATTTAAGTTTTGAATACGTCACAAACTCTTACAGTAAAGAAGTGTATGATTCTAGCATTTATACTGTTGTGGTAATAATGTCATGCAATCAAGACTCTTGGAGGCTTGTCTTAACAACTGCCTCACAATTTTCAACTGCAAACAGCATACATTTGCGCCACCATTCGTTAATACAAAATGGCGCTTCAGGAAGATATACAGTATTTCAAAATCAACAAGTATTCAAAAAGTCCTAAACCAAAAACACAGACCAAACCAATAAATTCCTTGACTTTTAAAAGCCCCTAAAACGCTACCTTGTTTATATGTAACTATCAAGGTAAAGGCTGTAATGAATAAGTCTAGATCATGACACAGAGTAGCCAAGGACAGAAAGAAGCCAGAAAATGACACTATCATTGCAAGGTATGGTGTCCCTATATCATTACACAGGATGGTCCAGATCTAATTATGCAGATCCAGATCATCTGGATGAGTTTGATTTATGCAGGGATGATTCTAGTTCGGCACGAAGAGGAGTCTTCATGTCGTCAGTTTGCACACTTCTGGATGGTCTGGGATTTTTCGGGTGATTTTCTATGTTATAAACTAAATAAGTTATAGAGTAATGAAAATTGCATAATTAGATCAGGACCACCCTATATATTGAGGATATTAGATATAACATAGTATATCCCTCCAACACTAAGGATTCTCCTAAACCCCAGCATCCTGTTATAAACAAATTAAACTCTTTCACTAGGATAGATTTACCTGATTTACAAAAAATAATCTCTCAATTAAAACCCTCCACCTGCGTCCTTGACCCGATACCAACAAGGTTTTTCAAAGAAGTATCAGGCATGCTAATTGATAATGTTCTGGACATAGTAAATTCGTCATTAGATACGGGGGTCTTCCCAGACTGTCTTAAGACTGCTGTAGTTAAACCCCTACTTAAGAAACATAATCTCGACCCCTCAGCTCTTGAAAATTTTAGACCCATCTCTAACCTGCCTTTCTTAAGTAAAGTTCTGGAGAAGGCAGTCATTATGCAGTTAAATGACCACCTCAATAAACATGCTATTCTTGATAAATTTCAGTCAGGTTTTAGGACAAATCACAGCACAGAAACTGCACTCGTTAAAGTAGTAAATGATTTGCGGGTAAATGCAGACAGAGGCCATTTATCTGTTCTCATCCTCTTAGATCTGAGTGCTGCATTTGACACCATTGATCACAACATTCTTAGAAATCGCCTTAGTCAATGGGTGGGCCTCTCTGGCAGTGTCTTAAATTGGTTTGAATCCTACCTGACAGGGAGAAAATTCTTTGTTAGTTGTGGTAATTACAACTCGAAGACACATGATATCCAATATGGTGTTCCACAAGGCTCTATCCTGGGTCCACTGTTATTCTCAATCTATATGCAACTTTCTCAAGTTAAATAAAAAGAAAACTGAAATCTTAGTGATTGGCAATAATGGATACAATGAGGCTATTAGAAATAAACTGGATACATTAGGATCAAAAGTCAAGACGGAGGTAAAAAGCTTAGGGGTAATTGTTGACTGTAATCTGAATTTTAAATCGTATATTAATCAGATCACTAGGACAGCATTTTTTCACCTAAGAAACATAGCAAAAGTTAGACTAGTTATATTACTGAAAGATGCTGAGAAATTAGTTCACGCATTTGTTTTCAGTCGACTAGATTACTGTAATGCACTCCTCTCAGGACTACCCAAAAAAGACATAAATCGTATGCAACTAGTGCAGAATGCAGCTGCTAGAATACTAACTAGGAAAAGAAAATCTGAGCACATCTCTCCAGTTTTGATGTCACTACACTGGTTACCTGTGTCATTCAGGACGGACTTTAAAATTCTGCTTATGGTTTATAAAGCCTTAAATAATCTTGCCCCATCTTATATATCGGAATGTCTGACACCTTATATTCCAAATCGTAACCTTAGATCCTCAAATGAGTGTCTCCTTAGATTCCAAGAACAAAGCTTAAAAGAAGTGGTGAGGCGGCCTTCTGTTGCTATGCACCTAAAATCTGGAATAGCTTGGCGAATTCCTATTGTAGAGCACTTTAAAACACTGCTGAAAACACATTACTTTAACATGGCCTTTTTATAACTTCAATTTAATTTAACTTAATCCTGATACTCTGTATGTTCAATTCTTTGTAATAACTATTCATGGTGGCTCTAAAATCTGTACTGACCCCAACTCTCTCTTCTGTTTCTTTTTCCGGTTTCTTTGTGGTGGTGGCCTGTGCCACCTCCACCTACTCAAAGCTTCATGATGCTCCAACAATGATGGATGGATTAAAAGGCAGAAGTCTACGTGACCATCTTCATCATTAAGTCCTTCCGTGAGAACCCTAAATCCAAAGAGGACTGTTTCATTTATGTTAGGTAGAGTGCCCAGAGGGGACTGGGAGGTCTCATGGTCTGGAATCCCTACAGATTTTATTTTTTTCTCCAGCCGTCTGGAGTTTTTTTTTTTTTTCTGTCCACCTTGGCCATTGAACCTTACTCTTATTCTATGTTAATTAATGTTGACTTATTTTGTTTTCTTATTGTGTCTTTTATTTTTCTATTCTTTATTATGTAAAGCACTTTGAGCTACTGTTTGTATGAAAATGTGCTATATAAATAAATGTTGTTGTTGTTGTTGTTGTTGGGGATGGAAACATGAAAATAAAATGAGCCACAAAATCAGGCCAGGACCTTCACTGGCCAGCTCAGAAGAGGCTCACCTCAAACCCGCAAGTCCTCAAGCTGATCAGTTGGGAACTTGTTTGAAATACAAACTGTTATAAATATCTTAAAATACCCAACAAGTGAGAGACACCATAAAAACTCTGGATAGTAACTAAAAGTGCAATGATGAATTTTTACAAAATACATTTATTTAACTGTGACAGATAGGGGGCGCTATCGCTCCCTTGACCCCCTGTCCACGACTCCAGACACCAGGTAAAAGTCCAATATTTGACTTTATTAAATTGCCACAGTGCACAAAGCACCCTCTCCTCCACTACTGTCATATAAATCACAATAATCAAACACAATAAACCAATCCTCCAACTCCCAGATGCGTTGCCACCCTTCCATCCAGCTCAGCTTGCCGTCTGGGAGCTCTCATAGTCCTTTTATATATCCTGACCCGGAAGTGTTCCAATCCCCAGCCCATGTGACTCTCCATCACTTCCGGGTCAGGTACAAGTCCTTTTCTTCTCACCCCGGAAGCACGTCGCTCTTCCTCTGACGCACTTTCTGGGTTATAGGGCACAAAGGAATCTTCGGTCCTCCCTGCAGCTCCTTCTTGCGGCCCCTGTGGTATCCAGCAGGGCTGGGGATAAAAACTACAAAGTCCATGACTCCCTGCTGGTCTTTGGGGCACCTCCATACTGCAGGGAGGGCTCCATCTGGCGGCTTGAGGGTATTGGCTGGGATGACAAACCGGCCAGATACCACATAAAAAAAACACAAAAACATGCTCAAAAGAGAATAAATAAGATTTGTTTAAAAATGCAATGAAAAGTTTTCGAAAATCAATACCAGAGAAAAAAAATATTCAAGAAACCAGAAATAAATGAAGAAACAATAATATTTACACTATAAACTCTAATGGGTTCTTTCCTTTGGCTGACTTATAATGCCAGAGAGAGGTCCCAATAGCAATGATTTCAGGGTGGACCCGCCTCCTGGGGTTCAATCCACAAAGTAAACAGAAGGTCAATGAATTTAAAGAGACAGCACATATTTAATGAATAATAAGAAACAAAAAGAGATGAGACAATAACCCAAGTAATAATTTAGACTCAACAAAAACAGCAATTGAACAGTTAATAAATGCAAGCTGCAGGTAATAAAAAACTTACTGTAACATAACAGATATGCCAATTAGTTTGGTAAGAAAACCAATGATGAAAACATTGTAGAATAGCAGGAGCATGAAGATCTACAGCAGGTTTCCAAGATAATGACCCTGAAAAATAATTGATGTTGTTCTGTACTTTATTTTACAGACATTTTAAAACATCCTGTAAACTAAATACTGAAATAAGGAGATAAAAAACAGTAAACTATTGGCTTGAGAAAGAAAACATAAAAATAAAGTAAAATATAATGTCCAATCACACATTGCAATAGCCCATTCAAACAGTTTTCCAGCTAACAAGGGCATAATGAAAGCTATTTGTAAAATGTAAATAAGGAGTAAATATATTTGAATTTCAAAGATAAACTATATTTATTTCAAAAGCCCATTAAGAAAAGTCCGAACTTCTGTCAAAGAACTCTAGATTTAGAGTTCCTTGGCTACAATTGCCATATTTGGAATTTCAACTTAAACATCTCTTTGACATTACTGCAAATTCCCCAGTGAAGCTTCAGACTAAAAAATGTAACTTAGTTCAGACAACTGAACCTACAAGCTGTTAATTTTGGAAGTCAAAGTAGCAAAGTAGAAAATAAATGTTCTCCTTGGTAGGAGAAGAGGTTTGAGAAGAGAAGATGAGATGTTCAGTCTTTGAGTCTCTAACTTTCAGATCTGAACATTTTTCAGGAGCAAGCCAAAATGGTGAAAGATAATTATCATTATGTTTTTTCTTATACAAGTGACAGAGGCTGATGTTAAACATTATAAACACATCTCTAGTCATCTTTAAGTACTGACTTTTGTTACCAAAAGATTTCTCGTACAAATACTCCAAAAGAGAGGGACAAGAAGATCTAAAGTTAAAGTAAAACAATAAGTAATTGCTCTTTATGCTTTATCCAGTTTTGAAATCTAAAGATTGCATGTGTGTTCATTGTACATGATGATGTCATCATGATTTCTTTAATAAAGCACTGCAATTAAACAATTTATTTCTTCTTTTATACAATTTTCTTCTTAAGGAGTTTTTGAGTGACATTGAAATTCTAAATTTATCAGTATCTTTAAAAGTAGCTTTTATTTAGTATAGCATTTTGTATTTTCTGTAATTCTAGTTATTTCTTGTAGAGCATCACCATTTTGCAGTGCTATCGTTCATTGTATAGTTTTTGTTTTTTTTGTGCAGGGTAATGTCTCACATGCAGCAGTTTCAAAGCAGGTATTGGCATCCAAGATTGTGGATGTTCCTTAAAAATTTTTCCCTAAAGTTTCAGCTAACCCAATTTGAAGTGTCCAGTTATTTTGGGGATCTTTTCATGAGTGTTAGCAGATGATATAGTGAGACTGACAAATCAGTTTTGTGTCTTAGTAGTCTTGCTAACATTTCTTTGGATCGTTATGGCAAAGCAAGCAGCTAAAATCTCAGAATAATCTTTCAGTTCAGGTCCCCATCCTCATTTATGGTCAAAAGCTCTGAGTTGTGATGTAAAGAAAGAGATTTCAACTACCCTATGCAGATGCTCCCTTGTTGCCTCAAACATGGGGCATACCAGTATAGTCCACTGCGAGGAGACACAGTAACTGTCTAGGGACATGATGGAGGAATTGTATCCCTTAATGGCAGAATGGAGGAATCTGTAGAAATTGGAAAATATGGCTGAGTATAAGATGACCAACCAGAAAAAGCAGACAGAAGGAGAAGTGAATAAGACTTAAAAAAAGATTTTTACAATTTGAGGGATTCAGAAAGAATGTTCTCTAAACAGGTTTTGCAATATCATTAACTTTTTGGAGGCTTCATTTTTTTGTTTCGTTAAACTCTTTATTATAACACAGATTGTGAAAAATATTAAACCAACAAAACATTTTTTCAGCAGCACTCTCATTGTCACTTTCCTCTGACAGCTCAAAATCCTCATCTTACGGTACAGAATCAGAGACATCGACAATACACAACACATTTCTGGCAGAAGATTTCTCTTGACGAGAGCGGCTGCCAGCATTTGACGCCATGCTGTAATGAAAATAACTGGCGATTCATCTTTATCTCATGGTCTTTGCTGCCATCTATTGGATAAAACTATATAATACATTCTGGGTGATTTTTCTTGGCGGTTAGCCTTCAATTCTTTATCTGTCGACTGTTGTCAACACCCACCTTGAAAGTGTTAATGGAGAACTAATTACCAAAACCAGAATATTAACACGTTTTCAAAGTCAAAATACAATGCAGAGATTGTTATCAAACTAAGCTGTATTTTTTATGTTATACTATTCCTTAGACATCTCTGTCTTTCTTTTGTTTAAACCCAGAATTTGTACACCAGTCCACATGCATTGCCATTTTTTTAATAATGCTGGCAGGATGGTGACCTGCAGATGGCTAGGAAAGGGAGTTGTTGCAATCACTAAGATGGAGGTGCCCATGAGAAGCACATAATGGCTATGACTTAAAAAAAAAAAAAAGCTTTTAACAAAATGGCAAAATGATAACAGAAACACTTTAATAAAAAAATTAGCAACAATGCCGGGTCAACAATATCAATTCAAAAGGTAAGTACAGGCCACTGTATTTCTGATCTATTATGCTTGGTTTGCATTTACATTTACATTTATTTGCTTGCAGATGCTTTTATCCAAAGGTAAACATATTTGAGTAACATTATATTAGCTTGGGCCTATTTGTTCAGCAAGTTTAGTAGGACAGCTAGTACAAGTTAATTGCCACAAGTGAAAAAATGTCATAACTAATAAATTTACAATCACAGATTAACAAACAATAAAGCAATTAAACTAAATGTAACAACAAATCAACCAACAATATGAAAGATCACAGTGCAGAGGTTTTTTTTGGTTGGCAGGATATTACAAAATTCAAAGTGACAGACTATTTAACTTGGATAAGGTTTAAAATTTAAGGAATCAAATATAATTTGTTTGTAGTAGCAAATATGGCCACTGAATTTACTGCCTTAGTCTGTTTGGACTTTTATGGAAAGATGCAGATGGGCATGACAGTCCTCATCAGGAGGAGACAGCTTTGCTAAAAATATTTATACATTCATTTGTAGAGAATAGGAATGGCCTGGATGTGATAATAGAGTTTCAGAATTGAATTTTAAATGAATCTTACCAAAAACATTTGTTAAGCAAACAAAATTCCAAACCTGTTTCACTGACATGGATTTTCACCTGCTAATTGCTTTCTCAGCCATTTTCACATGTACAAGTCAACATTTTCTATAATATTTTACTTTTACTTGCAAGATTAAAAATGGATGGACTGGTATGTTTTGTGATTTTACTACTTTGATATATTATTGTTCAGCACACAAAACCACTTTTGTATTTTTGTAATTTAAAATAATTTGTATTATTGTCATGTTTGGCGAGTCATTGTGCTGCAGCTTTGCTTGGAGAGTTTTAACTTAGAGGCTTAACTGGTTGGTACTGTGCTTCATTGTCACAACCATATATTTTACAATGACTGTGTTCCAATACTATCGTGCTTTGAATCTCTTACTGTTACATTTCAGCAAGACCCATACCCATTTCTTTTATATATATATATATATATATATATATATATATATATATATATATATATATATATATATATATATATATATATATATATGTATGTGTTGAATAATTTTACTGTCAAATAATGCAAAAGTGCATAACCGTGTTTAGCCTAATTCTGGGCTCATCAAGTATGCCTGATGACCCCAGAATTAGGCTTAAACTCATGTTGCATATTCTATGCATTATTTGACAGTAAAATTATTCAACATTCTATGATCTGCTTCTCGCAACTGAAGACGGCATTGTGGCAGATGTTTGCCGACTTGCAGACCAACCACAAGCATTACCTGTTAGGTAACCATCCATATAATCAGATTGTGATTCAGACTATGAATGCTATGAATATATATATATATATATATATATATACATATACCGTACAGTGATCCCTCGCTATATCAAGCTTCGACTTTCGCAGCTTCACTCCATTTAAATGTAAGCATCTCTAAATATATATCATGAATTTTTCGCTGGTTCGCGGATTTCTGCGGACAATGGGTCTTTTAATTTATGGTATATGCTTCCTCAGTTGGTTTGCCCAGTTGATTTCATACAAGGGACTCTTTTGCCGGATGGCTGAGAAGCTACCCAATCAGAGCACGTATTACGTATTAAATAAAACTCCTCAATGATATACGATATGCTTCCCGTGCGGTGCTTCGCATACTTGAAAGCCCAAACAGCACGTATTGATTTTTGATTGTTTGCTTTTCTCTGTCTCTCTCACTCTCTCTGACTTTCTCTGCTCCTGACGGAGGGGGTGTGAGCAGAGGGGGTGTTCGCACACTGGCCTAGAGGATACAGACGCTCCTCTAAAAAATGCTGAAAGACTACCTTCACATTGCTCCCATCCTTGCAGCTGCTTTTTCCGGTAGTGCTTTGCATACTGAAAAGCCCGAACAGCCCTATTGATTGTTGATTGTTTGCTTTTCTCTCTCTCTGTCTCTCTATCTCTCTCTGACATTCTTTGCTCCTGACGCACACTTCTTTGAAGAGGAAGATATATTTGCATTCTTTTGATTGTGAGACAGAACTGTCATCTCTGTCTTGTCATGGAGCACAGTTTAAACTTTTGACTAAAGGGTGTTATCTCATGTCTAGAGGGCTCTAATAATGTTAAGAAATGTATTTAGAAAGTCGTAAACAGGTTTTCTATGCTCTAACTGCAAAAATATAAAATTTATAAATTAAGAATCGTACTTCGTGAAAATTCATTTATTGTGGTAGAGTCTGGAATGGATTAACCGTGATAAACGAGGGTTTACTGTATATCTTTTTCTATATGCCATGTGTTTTGTGGGTAATTTTCCAAGAGGTGGAGTCACCATCGCCATCAATGGACTGCCCTCAGTCTTAAAGGACCCACAGTCCTTTGCTGTTCATTGAATGTTGCTAGTTTTGAATAACTAGGGTTTTGACCTCTGTGATATGTTTTTCAAGTATTCTTTGGATTTGTTTATTATGACATGTTTTGCCTTGGATTGTCTTTATTGTTTGAGGCAACTCCTTTGGATAATTGTGCCTTTTGGAGTATGTTTTTGTTACAGAGCATTTCTGTTCATAATAGATCTTTTATTTATAAAGATTCAGCATTTGCCTTTTTGTGACTAAGGTTTGACTCTTTCTTGTAGATAGCTTTATTGAGATATTTTGAGACTTTTGTGATTAGGAACCCCACATTCACAACACATCTTATTTTACATTCTTTCTGTAGAATACTGGAAGTTAAACGGTGTTACAGATTAGAATTTAGCACTACAACTTATGCTTAGTATTTTGTCTTCAGTTTTTGTATTTTCATTTTGAGTTTTGTTGTTAAATTTCTCTTTCTGTGTCCTGCTGCTGTGACCCCTTGTCTGCCCTTGACTATAATTCTGCTTTCTGTTTAGCTTGGGTTTTCTTATCTCTTGGTCATATTCTGTATATTTGCAGGGCATTTTCTTTCACATAGTGTCATTAGCAATGGCATACTTCTATATTTTACTAAATAAACAATAAAAAACAAATATTTAGTAAATAATCGACAACCAGACCAAAATGATAAAAAACTAACTGGTCAGATAACGTGCATAGAGCAAAATTACACAAACTCCCTTCTGATTATTCTCAGGGATTTTAACAGGGGAAATCTCGGCCACAAACCACCTAAATTTATCCAGCACATTGAGTGTCATACCAGAGGCAAAACACAACGTTATACAATATCAAAGAATGCCTCTCAGCGGTCCTCCATTCACCTTTGGGACTGCCTGATCACTGTGTTTGATTAAGGCTTCTACTAAATCAACAGCTTTTGAGAGATCAAGTGATCGACAGGCAGTATTTTGAATAGCAGTCTGGTAGTCTTTAAATGTAACTGTGCAAGCAGACCTTGTGCCTCAACAGATCTATCCCCATGGTTTTATTGGTATATTTCTTGCAAGACTCATTTAATGGCAGGTACATCTAGTCAAAATATTATGCAGAGCCATATACTGACATGCCCAGTGAGTGTTGCTTGGTCTCTGAAGGTCTCTTCTTGTACCTTCATACACCTCTGTACTCTAAGCCATTTCTGATGCCCGTAGGACCCTTATGTGAATACATACAGACTTTCTACCAAGGGAAAGAACTGTTATGCCACAGGGATAGTTCTGACTGTATCTACTGAAACTATATTTAGACAATGTGCACTGCAATGGATGTCGAATGCATGTTATGCTTTTTCTTTAATATGAGCTTGGACTACTGTATACTTGCCACTCATGACAGAGGCACCGTCATATGTTTGGGCGACTAAGTTGTCTCTGTATTCAAGACAATAACGTTCTAGTATGTATACGATTTTGACAGTAAGTCTCGCTACATCTAGTTACTCATCTGATTCAAAGTGGAGGGAACTCTCAGGGACAGCACCAATAAAATAGTTCCTGAGTACCAGAGATATCTGTTCTTTTTTGTAACATCATTTGTTTCATCAGCTATGATGGTAAAGACCTCATTCTCTTTCACTTTTTGTATTATTTGTGTTCTGACCATGTCTACAAACAACTCAGCACCTCATTCTCCATTACTTTGCTGATGAATTTTGCATAACAATAGAAGTGAACCTCTTTTTCACAGACTTGCCATGCTTAGCTATTGTTTCCAAAATGGCCATGATGTCCTCTTTGTGCAATGTTTTGTGTGGCTATAAGTAATAGTACTTTGCTTGTTCTTTTAATATAGTCATATTTTTTAACCTGTTTGTTGTGTTCTTTGTTTAAGGCATTAATAAATGGTACATTCATTTTCACAGTTACCTGATAGTCCTTTTATGCAGTCACATTCCCTGTTAATAATGTTCAGATTTTGCATGCACTGCAGTCCCCCTTCTACATAAGTCACTTTTTTCCAGTTGTTAAATTCTGATGTTGAGTCAAATGCAGTCTCAGAGCTTTTGGGAGGACTAAAGTATCTGCAGGCGTAACAATATGCAGAGTCCAAATTTTTTGAGTATTCAAAAGGGGGGAATACCGTACCAGACTGCCTTGGAACTTCTTCTCCTGTCTCCTATCAGAGTCTTCTGGTATAGTTGGTGGATCATCTCTACATTTGCTGGTATCTGCAGAACACTAAGAAACACAGTATGGCAGAGTATCAGAGAACATCTCATCACAAACATGATGCAGGAGTGCTGGTGGGTCCTCTGTCTGCATCTCATACTCCATTTCTGTGTTACCATCAGCTTCACTCTCAGGACAGTCACGGCTCTGTCGGTTCTATGCCATTACACTGCAAACCAATTGTCTCTCCAGCTGACCAGTCTTCCTATTCTCTATCTCCTGGATCTTTGACTGTCTTTGCACTTGAATCATCTGGCATTGAATGACTTTTCTCATCCTCATCATTCTTTTTTCCAAGAAGTACATTATGCTCTTTTTTTCTTCATTTTGGAAAACTAAAATTAGAAAGAAAAAGCAACTGATAAGCCAAATGTCACAAGAAGTTATCAGTTAACATTGCTGTAGCATTACAATTCAAAGCTGATGAAATACATTTTCAATGTATATCTGCTCTGCTTATAATTACACAAATTATTTACTGATAATTGGCTTTGTGTAACATTATGTTTTAATGTGTTAATTAAATGGTAAATACATTTTGCTCATCTGTAATGGCTCATTGTAACTTGGGTGATAGAAATCAACATCTCAATTAAAGAAAGAAACGTATCCTCTAACAAGACAAGTCTGATAAAAAAAAAACAGAAAACGTTCAAGTCGGGCAGGAGAAATCTTTCTCTCTATTCTCTTGCAGCACCATGCTGAAGAGAGAGCATTCTTCACAACTGTCTTTTACAGAATGATCACAAAATAAAAGTAAAAATTCATTTTTATTGAACACTGAATTTACATAACAGTGTTGATTAATATTTACATAGCATACTCTAATTGGTTAAAAGACATGAGGAGTTTAGCACAGAGCACAACCACCCAAAATAAAAGTCTTTCTTCATTGTATCCTTGTTCTTCAATATCTCTTAGTTTAGATATTACCGTTGAAATCTCATACATTTGGTATATTAGGTCAAACTGCTGCTGGTTCATTCTTGTCTTTGTTGTTCACTTGACATTTATCTGGTTTCCTGATATCCCAGAACAGGTTTCTGACATTTATTAACCCTTTTATACTTCTAAGATTGATGCTGTATTTTAATATGGAAAGCTTATCAAAACACTTGATCCTAAATGACTACGTGACCCCTAAATCTAATTTTTCTTCCACACACAATGCATCCATCACAATGCTAGCCGTCAGCTCACGTAACAACTTGCTAAATAATGTGACTTGTTAGAATTAGCTAACTTACTCATGGAATATAAAAACACAATAGTTTTAAAATATTCAGCTCACTCATATTTGGTGAGTTGCTTTATGTTTTCATATTGCTTTTCACCAACTTGAATTGACTTATTTGCCCGCCTTAAGATTCAAACAAGAAAAGGTGTTTTATTTGTGTTCTGACTGATCCCAGTGCATAAGAAATCTTGTGTTTTCTTCAGACCCTTGTAGCCTTCTCATTTTGGGGGTACAGGTGGGACCATGCATTGACCCAATTGATCCACCTGAAACCACTACTGGACCTAAAGCAATAACTTTAAGTCATCTAGGCCTGTGATTAACACTGTGAGGAGGTGGACTACTGAGGCAAAGTTGAAGCTGCAGGCCTGCTTTGATTGTACTGATTGGGGTGTTTCTGAAAATGCAACAGCTGACTTGGACAAGTTGACAGGCACTGTCCTATCCTGTACAGTAATCCCTCCTCGATCGCGGGGGTTGCGTTCCAGAACCCCTCGCGATAGATGAAAATCCGCAAAGTAGAAACCATATGTTTGTATGGTTTTTTTTATATATTTTAAGCCCTTATAAACTCTCCCACACTGTTAATATTATTAGAGCCCTCTAGACATGAAATAACACCCTTTAGTCAAAAGTTTAAACTGTGCTCCATGACAAGACAGAGATGACAGTTCTTTCTCACAATTAAAAGAATGCAAACATATCTTCCTCTTCAAAGAATGTGTGTCGGGGCAGAGAATGTCAGAGAGAGAGAGAGCGAGAGAAAAGCAAACAATAAAAAAATCAATATGTGCTTTTGGGCTTTAAAGTATGCCGAAGCACCGTGATAAAGCGCCATTTTTTAGAGGAGCATCCGTGTCTTCTAGACAAACAGCCTCTGTGCAAACAGCCCCTCTGCTCACACCCCCTTCGTCAGGCGCAGAGAATATCACAGAGAGTGAGAGAGACAGAGAAAAGCAAACAATGAAGCACCGCGTGGAAAGCATATCGTATACATTTGAGGAGTTTTATTTAATACGTAATACGTGCTCTGATTGGGAGGCTTCTCAGCCATCCGCCAATAGCGTCCCTTGTATGAAATCAACTGGACAAACAAACTGAGGAAGCATGTACCATAAATTAAAAGACCCATTGTCCGCAGAAATCCGTGAACCAGCGAAAAATCCGTGATATATATTTAGATATGCTTACATTTAAAATCCGCAATAGAGTGAAGCCGCGAAAGTCGAAGCGCAATATAGCGAGGGATCACTGTATTAGCTTATGTAAAGAGATCTCCATCAACAATTGGTTACAGTTTGAAAACAACAGAGCACGGTTCTCAGCAAAACTGGAATAGCTATGTCAGTTTAAGGAAGTTGCCTATAGAAGCAGGGAGAGAAATGTTTATTAAGCCTAGGAACAGACTGACCAAAGAAATCAGACTAGCTAAGGGGAACTACTCTGAAAGGCTGAAAATTAAGTTTTCAGCCAGTAATCCTGCATTGGTGTGGAAAGGTCTTAAAATTATCACCAACTACAGAAACAACATAATTCTGTGAAGAACAACCACCTGGCTGACAACCTAAACATATTTTATTGCAAGTTTGATAAGCCCAAGATCACACTCCTCATCAGCTTCAGCCCTCCCATTACACAAACAGAATCGACCTTCTACTTTTGCCATTCAAGCTGCCCTTACTGCACTAATCATCTATGAAGAGAATGTATGCCTGCTGTTTAAGAGATAACACACACTATCAAAACAACAGGCCCAGACAGTGTTTCACCCTCCTCCTTGTAAATTAATTGGCCTCTGCTTTTACACGTGTTTTCAATTAATCATGGTGTGAAGTCCCATTATGCTTCAAACAAGCCACAATCATACCAGTACCAAAAAAAATCCAAATAATGGGACTGAATGACTACAGGCATTTCTCTTTGATATCTGTGGAATGACAGCCTTCCAAAGTCAGTGGATGATGCAGTCAGTATGGGTCTGCACACATCATGCAACACCTTGACAACCCAAGGACCTACACAAGGATTCTGTTTGTGGACTTCTATGAAGCATTTTATATAATCATCCAGGAGCTCCCCCACTTTAAACTCACCCAACTTTCTGTCCCTGACTCCACCTGTCAGTGGAATACTAATTTCCTGAAAAATAGGAATCAGCAGGAGAAAATGAGGGAACGCAACTCTAAATGCTGCGCAATGAACACTGAGGCACATCAGGGATGTGTGCTGTACCCGCTGCTCTTCTCCTTCCTCACTAATGACTGCACCTCTGAAAACTGTCAAATTCCTCACATAGGCCGACAACACAACCATCATTGAGCTCATCAGGAATGGGGATGAACATCATCAGAGTTTAAGGAGGTCACCCCCAACGGGTGAACATATTACTAAAATACTGTAACTCTCCAATAATGGGTTATTTTTTTCCTCAAAAGTTTTATGTTAAAATATTAAATTATCATTGAAAACAATTATTTAATTTTTCCTACTTAAGCAACTGTTTGTTGCACTTCACATACCCTTAAAATAGAGAAGCATTCTGTATTAAATAAATTACAGATTAGCTTACTGTTTTACATTTATGATGAGGGAGGTGACTTCAACTTGTAGATTTTGTATACAATATTTTCCTCTTTTACAAGTCACATAGCCACTCTTGTTGGAATAACAGATCCTCAAGTAGCTATTTAAATGACCACAAAGTCATTCAAATGTTTCTGTGTGCCCACATCTTATGCTTTAATGTAAATGTAGCGGTGTGGCAGTCCGAGCAAACCTCAACCATGTGCCACACACACCACTGTGACAAACAAAAATGTCTTGTTGATGAAGTAAATAAAATATAAAAATGCTCCACCTTTCCATTAATCCAACTGTTTTTTTTAAACCCACTTAGGAAGGCTGGAAAGATGGAGCCTAACTCAAAAAGCGTCGGGGCAAAGCAGAATCATCGCAGGGTGAACACACACGCACTCATACACACACACACCAGGGGCTTATTTATCATTGGTAACCCATTGTAATGGACCACTGGGGATTTTGTGTGGAGCATTATCTACCCTGAAAAGGCAGATGGAAGCCCCCTGGTTTGGTACAGTGCATTGTCTTTGAACTTGGAAGCTCAGCCTTTTTGGAGTCCGGCACATGGAGAACTGATGAACTCTTTGTTGCAGCGCCTCCGCCACACCTGGAAGTGCTGCCAGAAGAAAATTACAGGACATATGGAGCACTTTCTGGTGCTTTATAAAAGGAGCCACATTAATCCATTCAGAAAGCCAGAGTTAAGAGGGAGAGGATGAAGGTAGCTGGGAGGAGTGGAGGCAGAAGAGACAGAAAAGAGGAATAGCAAGAAAGAAGATAAGAAGATAAAACTGTGCCCCTGGCACTTCATAGTAATGGAATTTGACCTGTACATAATCGGAGGACAAGTTCAAGACAGGTAAAGCACTGTACTATTAAATAAATAAATACATACATACATAGTAAATTGAAACAGATAGAAGTAAAAAATTATTACAACAACTAATAATAAAAACAACCGAAGTAACACATGTAAAGTAATTTCACAAAATAATGCATATTTAAATTACTTAACAGTCACTTTTTTCCATTATGTTATGGACTATTGGTATGGAGAAAATAAGCAGTGTAAAAAATGTGTCTCATTCAAAAGTTGCCCGTTCCCAATTTGCATCGACTTTTTCTGACTTAATTAAAATGGAGCCAGGTCTAGCAGAAAACACTGACCTGAGAATACTAAATGATGCAACTTACATTTTCGATTTAATCTTTAAATTAATGCACTACCAAACATCATCTTATCCACCCACACATGTCTACTTAGAAAACAGAGATTATAACCAGAAAGATCAAAAAGTCTGGCATCAAAACTGAAAGTAAAGAATATAAGCACTACTCATAAAGCCAAACTTTAAACAAACACACTTATTCTTTGTTTTGAATCCACAAACTCATATAAGTCAGAAGTCCAATGGGCTGAACTTTTTAACCCCTTGACCTTTAACAAAATAGTTAGAGTGAACCCAGTCGTCTCCTTGTAGCAATTCCTTATTCCTTAACATATACACAGTAACGCACATGAATTGACATTGCAGGAATATATATATATATACAAATTTTAAAATGAAAGAATTCAGAAGAAGTAATAAAACAAATGAATTTTGCAGCCCAAAAACACCCAATAGAATGATGATTAAATCTGCAATACTAACACAACAAAGAAAATAAATGCAAATCATAGCAGCACTGCAGGCTCACAGGTTCAGCATTTTGAATTTGAACCCTGTACCTAGTCACAGTCTGTATTTGTGTGTGTGTATTTTTTTGCTTTAGCCATTTTGGTTTTCTGCCCACTTCCCAAAGTCACATTATTAAATTTCATTGGCTATTTTAAATCCTCAAGTGAATTTGAGTATGGCAGACCTCGCATTGTGGTGGTATCCCCATCCATGGCTTTTTTGTTTTAACTTTGCATTTACTGTAATATTAGGAAAAAAGCATCTAACCCACCCAACAGACCTGATCTGAATTAGGTGTGTTTGAAAATGTTTTATTTAAATTTGTACACATATTGAATCACAGTGATGGAAAGTTACCCTGTCTTTCTTTGGACCCAGTACTGTGCCTGTTCGTCATCTGCATTAGACGCAATAATGAATGGTTGATTAGATGGATGGATGGATACTAAATAATGCCTGACATTCTATTTTTCTAGGCACATATTTTTTCAAATACATGGCAAACCCCATATATGTGGCACAATATCTTTTAAGATAATCATACAAGAACAGATCTATATTTCTTATTTATTGTTCCAATTTAAGAAGATTCAAGTGGTTTTATTTCTTCTGGGGCATACAATAATTCATTAACTGGAAATGAATTGGCAATCTTTGTGCTTATACCCCATAACCACTCAGCCACATCATAAAAGGCTTCATTGTCCTATAAGATCATTTCCTAAAATCAGGTCAGAATCAATTCTTATTAATGCAATTACTCTTCCAAAGATCTGCTGTATATTTAAGGGAGGGGGTAGTTGGTACAGTAGGCATTTTTAGTGTAGTTGTGAACACAAAAACAGAACTACAAACAGAAGGATGAAGACTAGGCAGTAATTGGCACCACCTCTAAGAAGCTATTGTTAGAACCAGCTTCATCTCAAGAGGTGGCAAACCCTTTAATGAAAGTTTTCATTCTCTATCATAAACATGAAAGAAATCCTGACTACACATGAGACAAAACAAGAAAGTTGTCAGTGTGCAAACAGTATTATTAAAGAAGATCAAAGACTCACACTCAGAACTGCAAGTCTATGACCATAGCGGCTGTCTGGCAGTTTTCTAACTAGATAAGTATGCTTGTTTGTTAGATGGAGAGACTTGTTTTTTTCTTTCCTTTTCTTTTGTTCTTTTGCTCTTATCTGAACTCCCAGTCTGATATTGTGCTCATCCACAGAATCCGGCTCTCCATATATTTAGACCAAATATCCCATGAGAATTAGATTTCCGTTTTTGTCTTTCTTGAAGGCTAGCTGCTTCATTCACTCAGTAACAATCAAGTAGCTATATCTTAGGTGTGTGTCCAAATTTTAAAAGCAAAACACAGGTCTGTCTTACTGTGCATATAAATAAACATCATATCACCAAGCAAGTGCAATACATGTTGTCTGTAATGTTGTAGAAGAAAAGAAACATTATTAAAAATTGTTCAGAGGCTGAAGTTCAGTAAAAAATAACTATTCTATTTTCTATACAGCAAAATAAACAATGAATAGTAGAGAGCCGTTAAGGAGATTGTCGGCAGTCCCTTTGCATTTGTGGGGCAGACTAGCATTACCCATTTCGCTGAGCTTTGCCTAAAAAGCAGCTGCCTAACACTCTTAATTTCAGGTCAAGTGTCAGGTTTCTCTCTACTGGCCATTTTTGGAATAAAACTTCTGTGCTTTATCTGATCAGACTTCTCCATCACAGGCAAAGCAACAGCCAGAAACGACTCCTCAATGCACCATCTAAACACTTATCAGTGAACAAAGAGACATGCTATTGAGGCAGATCATTTTTCATTTTAATAGGTATGTTAATTGTCGTGATCCACTGTTTCTGTCTTTCCCAATCTGCGCTGTGCTGGTGCTTACTGTCATTGACACTTCAAATTTGTTATCTCCCATTGCCTTTTGAATGGACTCCAGAATAGATGCCATATCTTCATTGTATTCCTCCAAAATCATATATACTACTTAGCTATGAATCCTTGGATCTTTAAGAGCTCACATACAGAATGAAAAATTACAGATTGCTTGATTACAAACCAATCCTTGTCAATAACAGATCTTATTTAATTTTATGGCTTGTTTGTGTTTTCATTCTACCATTTTTTTCTTCTCTAAGGATATCATCCAAATGATTTTTAGCCTAAAGGTGGATGAGTAATTGTTTGTAACTGTTGACTTTTTCCTTCCAAATTTTTTATTAAACCAGATAGTCCACGATGAATAAACATCAATGTAAATGGAAACACATTTTTTATGGAGAACTATTGTTCATTTTCCATTTGTAACTTATTGCTAACCAGTAACAGCGCACTGCACGATAAAGTGCAGTGAATGCACTTGACTTGAGCATTCATAGTTTTCATACTCTTTCTCTGTACGTTTAGCATTCATTTGCTCAGAGGTTGATGTGCTAGCGGCTTCCTGAGCAGCTCTTCTTTTCTCCACCCTAGCAGCCTGCTTCTTCTCTTCTTTCATCAGCATCTCTTCACATTAAAACTGATTAAGGCAGTGTTTGTTACAATTACTTAGTATGTTTTCCTTAATTTTTCACTTAAGCTGGCACTTAAGTCCTCAACCTGCCACAAGAATGATTTAAGATATAAAGAGATAGGGAAAGTGATGGTGAAGGTGGTAGGGATGAGAACGGTGCCTGTACACATGCGCTGCACGACAGCCCTTCTAGCCATAAAATAAAATAAAATAAAAATAAAAGAGGTCAATCATCACCCCGAAAGAGGATAGTAGACGTCATGTAGTATATGTGTACCAAATTTCAGGTAAATAGTTCAAATGGTTTGCGAGCTACAGGTGATTTAAAATCCTGGACAAACAAACGGACAGCCACGTCAGCATATTATATAAGAAGATAAGGAGCATTTAAAAGCAGTGAATACAGTTATTTAACAGTAAAGTAATCAATTAAGGTTGGGGAACCTTAACAAGTGAGACAACTAAAATAAAATATAAAAATGTTACTGGAGCATTAAGTGCTTAAACAATAATAATGAACTTCTCATTAACAACAAATGGAACGAATACCTGCAGCCACCACAGCTCTCCAGTATGGACTTTGCACTAGATGATGCCAGAGTAGACTCCATTCCTCTATGATCCTTAATTGGGGTTATAAACTAGTAGGGATGCCTGGAGCTACCCAGGATAGAATAAACTGCAAATGCAGTCACTTACTGAACTCACAAGAAGTAAAATTTTAGCCACAAGCCAAAATTTTCCTGACTAAACCCACCATGAGAGCAACTTTAAATCCCTGTATCAAAAATGCCACTTACACTCTTAAAAATAAAGCTGCCAATACAGTTCATCGGGACAAAGCCATGAGGAACCATTTTTCATTCTGAAGGTTCCAGAAAGAATCTTTATTTAGATCCATAATAGATTCCACCATGAATATGTTGTAACAATTTTGTGAATGACAATGGGTTCCTAAGATTAAAAAGGACTCTTGCTGTATACAATAACACATATTAAATTCTGGTTTTCAAAACCTTTTAAAAGTCCAAATAACCAATTTCAAATACAGTAAACCCTCCTCGATCATGGGGGTTGCGTTCCAGAACCCCCTGCAATAGGTGAAAATCCGCGAAGTAGAAACCATATGTTTGTATGGTTATTTTTATATATTTTAAGCCCTTAGAATCTCTCCCACACTGTTTATAAATATTCTCCGCACAGTTATACAGTAAACCCTCGTTTATTGAGGTTAATCCGCTCCAGACAGATAAATGAATTTCCACGAAGTAGGATTCTTTATTTATAAATCTAATATTTTCGCAGATAGAGCATAGAAAACCTGTTTACAACCTCCTAAATATGTTTTTTTAACATTATTAGAGCCCTCTAATCATGAAATAACACCCTTTAGTCAAAAGTTTAAACTGTGCTCCATGACAAGACAGAGATGACAGTTCTTTCTCACAATTAAAAGAATGCAAACATTCTCTTCAAAGGAGTGCCGTCAGGAGCAGAGAATGTCAGAGAGAGAGAGTAAAATAAACAGTCAAAAATCAATAGGGCTGTTGGGCTTTTAAGTATACGAAGCACCGCGATAAAGCAACCACAATGAAGGGATCAATGTGAAGGTAGTCTTTCAGCATTTTTTAGAGGAGCGTCCATATCTTCTAAGCAAACAGCCTCTGTGCAAACAGCCCCTCTGCTCACACCCCCCTCCATCAGGAGCAGAGAATGTCAGAGAGACTGAGAGAGACAGAGAAAAGCAAACAATCAAAAATCAATATGGGCTGTTAGAGCTTTGAAGTATGCGAAGCACCGCGCAGGAAGCATATCGTATATCATTGAGGAGTTTTATTTAATACGAAATACTTGCTCTGATTGGGTAGCTTCTCAGCCATCCGCCAATAGCGTCCCTTGTATGAAATCAACTGGGCAAACAAACTGAGGAAGCATGTACCATAAATTAAAAGACCCATTGTCCGCAGAAATCCGCAAACCAGCGAAAAATCTGTGCATATATATTTAGATATGCTTACATTTAAAATCCGCGATGGAGTGAAGCCGCGAAAGTCGAAGCGCGATATAGCGAGGGATCACTGTACAAAGAACCTTTACCAAAATTAAAAAAATTGAATGCCTTATTGTCAAGCAATGGTTCTACAAGGAACAACACAACCAGTAAAGGGCCATTTTTCAATTCAATTCATTGCAGCTTTATTGTCCCAAGAGGAAAGTTTAGTATGTCAGCATGTTTAATGAAAGATTAGGAGATAACATTAAAGATACATCGCAAAGAACACAGTATTAAAAATAAAGTTAGTAGCAATAAATATAATAGGGCACTGAGCATGATGCTTGTGGTTAAATATTAGATCAAACATACAAGACATAATAATTAAACCAACTTTTAGACCTTACTGATGATTGGTGCAAACGCTACCTGTTCATTCTATGATTTATGCCTGTAGGCGTTTAATAAAATTTAACTAATTTTGAAGAATAATAGCAGTTGGAATGAAATAGTATTTGAACCGATTGCTTTTTAACCTTGGAACCTTGATGGAAACAACAGAAATTGAGAATATAATGAATGAGTCCTATCTGACAGAATACACTTGGCTTTGTTATTTTACTGCTCCATTTTCCAATTTGATTTATTCATTTTTTTGATGGTGACCTTAAGATTTTGAAAGAAGGCCAACATAACACAAGTTTAGACAGACTCAGTACAAGATTTGTAAAAGATTGACATAATGGTAGAACTCACACTAAAAAGACTTCTTTAAACAGTAGAGGCACTTCTGCCTGTTTTTGCAGATGGATTCTGCATTTCACTTTTGAACGTATGGTTGACTCCAGATATTTATAATTGTCAACCGTCTCCACTGCCTTGTCTTTGATGAGTGTTTCTTGTTGGTGAATAGTGTTTCTTCTGAAATCAATTGAAAGTACCATAGTTTTTGTAATGTTTAGGTGTAGAAAACTCTCGGCACACCAGTTAACAAAGTCGTCTACCACTGGACTATGACTGGTTTTATTCACATTTAGTAGGCCAACAATCACCGAGTCATCAGTAAATTTTAACATGAACCTATTTTTAAATTTACTGTGACAACCATTAGTGGTGAGG